>NW_028225187.1:43455585-44023318 GCF_052327205.1 Somniosus microcephalus | reverse complement strand
AAACAAACCCAGCCTGTTTAGTCTTTCTTCATAGCGGAGGCGCTCCATCCCAGGTAACATCCTGGTGAATCTTCTCTGCACCCTCTCCAAAGCAATCACATCCTTCCTATAGTGAGGTGACCAGAACTGCACACAATACTCCAGCTGTGGCCTCACCAACGTTTTGTACAGCTCCATCATAACCTCCCTGCTCTTATATTCTATGCCTCGGCTAATGAAGGCAAGTATCCCATATGCCTTTTTAACCACCTTATCTACCTGTTCCGCTGCCTTCAGGGATCTATGTACATGTACACCAAGGTCCCTCGGACCCTCTGTACTTCCCAAGATCCTACCACTGAGTATTCCCTTGCCTTATTTGTCCGTCCAAAATGCATCACCTTGCACTTTTCAGGGTTAAATTCCATTTGCCACTTTTCCGCCCATCTGACCAACCCGTTTATATCATCCTGTAGCCTGAGGCTTTCCTCCTCGCAATTTACCACCCCACCAATTTTCGTGTCATCTGCAAACTTACTGATCATACCTTTTACATTCTCATCCAAATCATTTATGTAGATCACAAACAGCAAGGGTCCCAGCACCGATCCCCGAAGTACCCCACTGGACACAGGCTTCCAGTCACAAAAGCAACCTTCGACCATCACCCTCTGCCTCCTGCCACTCAGCCAGTTTAGGATCCAACGCGCCAAGGCACCCTGGATCCCATGGGCTCTTACCTTCTTGACCAGTCTCCTATGCGGGACTTTGTCAAAAGCTTTACTGAAATCCATGTAAACCACATTCACAGCATTTCCCTCATCCACACACCTAGTCACCCCCTCGAAAAATTCAATCAGATTGGTCAGACATGATTTACCCTTGACAAAGCTATGCTGACTATCCCCGATTAATCCTGGCCTCTCCAAGTGGAGACTAATTTTGTCCCTCAGAATTTTTTCCAATAATTTCCCTACCACAGATGTTAGGCTCACTGGCCTGTAATTCCCTGGTTTATCCCTGCTACCCTTCTTGAATAATGGTACTACGTTAGCTGTTCTCCAGTCCTCTGGTACATCCCCTGTGGCCAGAGAGGTTCTGAAAATTTGTGTCAGAGCCCCTGCAATCTCCTCCTTTGCCTCACTAAACAGCCTGGGAGACATCTCGTCCGGGCCTGGGGATTTATCCACTTTTTGGCCTGCTAAAACCGCCAGTACCTCCTCCCTCTCGATGCTAATGTGTTCAAGTATGTCACAGCCCCCTTGCCCGATTTCTATGTCTACATCGTCTTTCTCCATAGTGAACACAGATGCAAAAAATTCATTTAAAACCCCGCCTACATCATCTGGCTCTACACAGATTGCCACTTCGGTCCCTAATGGGCCCTACCCTTTCCCTGGTTATCCTCTTGCCCTTAATATACTTATAAAACATCTTAGGATTTTCCTTTATTTTGCTCGCCAGTGTTATTTCATGGCCCCTCCTAATTTCTTTTTTAAGTATGCCCCTGCACTTTTTATACTCCTCCAGGGCTTCCTCCGTCTTTAGTAACTGCCAAAAGCCCCCCTTTTTTTCCTAATGCATTTTTGTATATCCCTTGTCATCCAAGGTTCCCTTTGCTTGTTGGTCCCACCCTTGACCTTTACAGGAACATGTTGGCGTTGTACTCTATTTCCCTTCTGAAAGTCTCCCACTGCTTTGATGTGGATTTTCCTTTAAGTAGCTGCTCCCAGTCCACTTTGGCCAGATCCTGCCTTATCATATTAAAATCGGCCTTTCCCCAATTTAGAACCCTTATTTCTGGGCCGTCTTTGTCTTTTTCCATGACCACCTTAAATCTCACCGAATTATGGTCACGGTCACCAAAATGCTCTCCGACTGACACTTCCACCACTTGCCCGGCTACATTCCCTAGAATTAGGTCCAGTACCGCCCCCTCTCTTGTAGGACTTTCTACATGTTGGCTCAAAAAGCTCTCCTGGATGCACTTTAAGAATTCTGCACCCTCTAAGCCTTTCACACTGACTATCCCAATTAATATTGGGGAAGTTGAAATCCCCCACTATTATTTTCACACTTCTGAGATTTGCCTACATATCTGTTCCTCTATCTCCCCCTGACTGTTCGGGGTCCTATAGTACACTCCCAGCAAAGTGCTTGCCCCCTTTTTGTTTTTAAGTTCTACCCATATGGCCTCATTCGAGGAACCCGCTAATATATCATCCCTCCTTACAGCAGTAATTGATTCCTTAATTAATATTGCAACACCCCCTCCCCTTTTACACCCCCCTCTGTCTTGCCTGAAGATTCTATACCCCAGAATATTGAGCTGCCAGTCCTGACCCTCCCTCAACCATGTCTCTGTGATAGCAACAATATCGTACTCCCATGTGTTCAGCAACTTCAGTTCATCCACCTTATTTGCAAGACTCCTTGCATTAAAATAAATGCCTTCCAGCCTTGCCATATTCCCCTTTGCCTTCATATATTTGCTCTGCCTTACCAGCTGACTTGTTTTTTCCTCCGTATTTGGCTGTAAATCACCCCCTATCATTCCACTCTGTATCCCATCCCCCTGCCAAGTTAGTTTAAACCCCCCTCCCCCCCCCAAAACAGTGCTAGCAAACCTTCCCGCAAGGATATTGGTCCCCCTCTGGTTCAGGTGTAAACCGTCCGACTTGTACAAGTCCCACCTTTCCCAGAAGCAGACCCAGTGATCCAGGAAACTAAAGCCCTCCTTCCTGCACCATCCCTTTAGCTACGCATTCATCTGTTCTATCTTCCTATTCCTATACTCACTAGCACGTGCCACCGGGAGTAATCCAGAGATTACAACCCTTGAGGTCCTGCTCTTTAATCTTCCACCTAGCTCCTTAAATTCTTGCTGCAGGAACTCATCCCTCTTTTTACCTATGTCGTTGGTACCAATGTGGACCACGACCTCTGGCTGTTCACCCTCCCCCTCCAGAATGCCCTGCAGCCGCTCAGTGACATCCTTGACCCTGGCACCAGGGAGGCAACAAACCATCCTGGATTCACGTCTATGGCCGCAGAAACGCCTATCTGTTCCCCTTACTATAGAATCCCCTAACACTATTGCTCTCCCACTCTTTTTCCTCCCTTCCTGGGCAGCAGGAGCACCCCCAGTGCCAGGAAGTTGGCTGCTGCTGCCTTCCCCTGGTGAGTCATCCCCCTCAACAGTATCCAAAGTGGTATACTTGTTTGAGGGGAATGGTCACAGGGGCCTCCTGCACTACCTGCCTGTTTCTATTACTCCACCTGGTGGTCACCCATTTTCTTTCTTCCTGTGCAGCCCTACCCTGCGGTGTGACCAACTCACTAAACGTGTTATCCACGACCCTCTCAGCATCGTCATGTGACATAGAAAGCCGGTTTTGTTTCTGTACTGTATAAATGTTACAAATTCTGTACTACTTCAAAGAGGTCTGATGTAGCCTTTGACTACACAACCCTTCCCTTGCAAGCAAATAAAGCCTGTCTTTAACGATACTTTGTGTTTAAAGAGTCTTACTCGGGAGTCGAGACTTCAACAGTATGCAGGTGCAGCAAGTGATTAAGGCGGCCAATGGAACGTTGGCTTTCATTGCTAGGGGATAGAATATAAAAATAGGGAGGTATTGCTTCAGTTGTACAAGGTATTGGTGAGACCGCACCTGGAATACTGCATACAGTTTTGGTGTCCATACTTGCTCTCAAGTCAGTACAAAGGTGGTTCACTCGGTTAATCCCAGGGATGGACATACGAGGAGAGGTTGAGTAGATTGGGACTCTACTCATTGGAGTTCAGAAGAATGAGAGGCGATCTTATTGAAACATATAAGATTGTGAAGGGGTTGCATCGGGTGGATGCGGGGAGAATGTTCCCGATGATGGGTGAAACTAGAACTAGGGGGCATAGTCTTAGAATAAGGGGCTGCTCTTTCAAAACTGAGATGAGGAGGAACTACTTCACTCAGAGGGTGGTAGGTCCATGGAATATGCTGCCCCAAAAAGCTGTAGAAGCTACATTACATAAATTTAAAACAGAAAGTTTCCTAGAAGTAAAGGGAATTAAGGGTTACGGGGAGCGGGCAGGAATTTGGACGAGTCTAGGTTCGGATCAGTCATGGCCCTGTGGGTAGCGGAGCGGGCCCATGTAGCCTGATCCTGCTCCTATTTCATGTGTCTAATTCTGTTAGATTCAGGAGATGGTTCTGTGATAGTGGATTGGTGGTTAGGATCAGATCAGCCATGATCTTATTGAACGGTGGAGCAGGCTCAAGGGGCCGATTGGGCTGCTCCTATTTCTTATGTTCTTATGTTCTCCATAGTGAACACAGATGCAAAAAATTCATTTAAAACCCCACCTGCATCTTCTGGCTCCACACACAGATTGCCACTTTGTTCCCTAATGGGCCCTATTCTTTCCCTAGTTATCCTCTTGCCCTTAATATACTTATTTAAAAAAAAAACACCCTTAGGATTTTCCTTTATTTTGCTCCCAGTGTTACTTCATGGCCCCTCCTCACTCTCCTAATTTCTTTTATAAGTCGAATAGAATGGCTATAGAACAGGAGGCCATTCAGCCCGTCCCAGCCGGCTTTCTGCAAAAGCACTGCAACTGGTCTCACTCCCCACCCCACCCTTTCCTGCAACCCTGCATTTTTTCCTCTCAGGTACTTATCTAATTCTCAAAAGCCACGATTGAGTCAGCCTAATATGTTCTTATGAGGATTATTTTAATTGGTTTAACTAGGATCAATATCCCTAGCAGAACCGGCGAAGTGAAAGCTCAATTCTAAACACAAACACAAGTATAGACCAAAAGCGAATCAATGCACACATTCTACATAGCCTTCCTAGCATTTAGAACCAGAATGGTGAATAAAAAGTTGGGTGCCATAACCAGGTTATGTACCTTAAAACCAGTAATACCGTTGAAAGCAATAGAAATTCGCCGAAACATAAATCGGTTGTCAATAAACAACACCTGCGGTGGAACACTTACTTCCAGCAAAGAGATTTCTTGAACCAGTGACCGCCCTCAGAATGGAATAAGAGGAATTACTGAGTGACAAACACCGTTCCAATAACCCAAAAAACCGACTGGCGGAAACCAACAATGCCCAACCGAGGCAACCTTTTCTCCAACTGCTATGTAACATTCGGCGAGGCTTTTATCCCGTGGTTTTGATCAGCTGATGGGGTAGCAATTGATTCACGTGGATCTGTTGAATTCAAAAACTTGTTCCAACAGCAATGAATTGACGCATCTTTCGGTCGTCCTCCTACCACTGTTATTAGTATATTAGTAATTTGCATTGCAATGGAATATCACTTTGCTATAAAATATTCCTTTGGAATGCAATAGAACATTGCAATGGCATTTTAAGTTGCAATATTATATTCATTTGCAATGCAATAGCACATTGTATTGGAATAGCACTTTGCAACATAATAGTTATCTGCACTGCAACAGAACATTGCAATTGAATATCAATGCAAAACAATCGGCATTTGAAATGCAATAGAACATTAGAATAGAATATTTCTTCAAAACGGAATAGTCATATTAAGGATAAAATATGTTTTCTCAAACTATAATCCATGCCGACAATGGGATGTGTGCAGCAGGATGAAACAACTGACATCTGTGACTGGCATGGTCAGAGGGTACCCGAGTTCAAGGGGTGGGCCAGACAGTTGAGTGACTAACCACACAAACCAATAAAGAGTAACTGCTGTGAAACTGTTTGTAGGTGGGCGTTGCGTATAGAATTGTATAACTTGAATGAACCGCTACTTGTCCCTCGAGAGTGTACCCCTAGCTTGAGGAAGCTGGGTGGCTGTCCCTTTTGGTTGTTTTAATAAATTCTGAACTTGTCCTCAATTCCCTCTCAGTCTGGGGTTTCGCCAGATTGGAATCTAACACCACTGCAATGTGCTATTGCACTGCAACTGACGATAATATTGCACTGACATTCCATTGCATTGCAAATTCCTATTATATTGCAAAGTGAAATTACATTGCAATGTTTTCTTCATTGCAGATGACGATCATATTGCAAGGCGATATTCCATTTCAATTTTCTATTATATTGCAAATGACTATTGTATTGCAAAGTCATGTTCCATTGCAATGTCCTATTGCATTGCAAATGATGATCATATTGCAAAGCGATATTCAATTGCTATGTGCTATTGTATTGCAAATTTCTATTATTGCAAAGTGTTATTCCATTGCAATGTGCAATTGCATTGCAAATGACTATTATACTGCAAAGTGACATTTCATTGCAATGTTCTATTGAATTGCAAATGACATTCATATATCAAACTGATATTCCATTGCCGTGTTCCATTTCACTGCAATGACTATTCTGTTACAAACAAATATTCTATTGCAATGTTCTATTGCATAGCAAATGACGATTGTTTTGCAGTGAAATTTCATTGCAATGTTCTGTTGCAGTGCAAATGACTACTATGATGCAAACTGCAATTCCATTGCAAGGTGCTATTGCATTGCAAATGAATATAATATTGCAAGTTAAAATTCCATTGCAATGTCTATCGCATTGCAAATGAATATTATATTGGAAAGTGATATTTCATTGCCATGTTCTATTGCACTGCAAATGACTATTATATTGCAAAGCAATATTTCATTGTAATGTTCTACTGCATTGCAGCTGACAATCATATTGCAAAGCGATATTCCATTGCAATATGCAATTTCATTGCAAATGACTATTTATTGCAAAGTGATATTCCACTGCAACGTTCCATTGCATTGCAAATGACTATTATATTGCAGTGATATTCCATTGCAATGTGCAATTGCATTGCAAATGACGTCTATATTGCAAAGTGAAGTTCCGTTGCAATGTTCTATGGAATTGCTAATGACTGTTATATTGCAAAGTGATATGGCATTGCAATGTTCTATTGCACTGCAACTGATGAAAGTATAGTAGTGATATTCCACTGCAATGTTCTATTGCATTGCAGATGCCTATTATATTGCAATTTGATTTTCCACTGTAATGTTTTATCCATCAGATAGAGGCAAATTTGCTCCTAAGGGATCATCTATTGGAAGTAGGGGACCCCAAGGGGAGAGATTTCCCTTCGAGGAATTTAAAGCCCGACAATGCACAGTACAAGCCCTCCGCCCGGTTAAGTGCGCATGGGTGGAGGAAGTACCATGGGGCAGAGTTTGTGAGGCTTACCCTCTTGCAAGGGCCACCCACAAATTAGTCTGTGGTAGAGCGGAGATGGACCCAGTCCGGGTCCCTACCGCGAGGCCCACCGACAATACCCGCTCCGAGCAGAAGCCCAACGGGCCGTTGAGTCCACAGTAGTAGACTTATTAGAAACCAATATAGTGACAAAGACCCGTTCCTGTACCAACTACGCGGTATGGCCAATGCAGAAACCAGATGGATCCTGGAGAATGACCATTGATTATAAAGCTCTGAATCGGGTCACTTCCATGCTCCATGCCTTAGTGGCGAATCCTGCCACTATTTTAAACGGCCTGCACCCAGCCCTCTCTCTCTATTCCCCACAGTCGCTCTCTCTCTTCCCCCCAGTCGCTCTCTCTCTTCCCCCCAGTCGCTCTCTCTCTTCCCCCCACACGCTCTCTCTCTTCCCCCCACTCGCTCTCTCTCTTCCCCCCAGTCACTCTCTCTCTCTCTTCCAACAACAACATGCCCTCAAAAGACCCTCGGCACCGCCGGCACTTCAGCTTATACAATAACTGAGACTCAGCAGGCCAGGCAGGCCTTTCCATGGCCACAGTGAACAATGATGTTAAAGGGTCTAAAATCACCACAGACAATGCTGCAAAACTCAACAGGCCAGGCAGACCTCTCCATGACCACAGTGAACAATGGTGTTAACGGGTCTAAAATCACCGCAGACAATGCTGCAAAACTCAGCAGGCCAGGCAGGCCTCTCCATGGCCACAGTGAACAATGGTGTTAAAGGGTCTAAAATCACTACAGACAATGCTGCAAAACTCAGCAGGCCAGGCAGGCCTCTCCATGGCCACAGTGAACAATGATGTTAAAGGGTCTAAAATCACCACAGACAATGCTGCAGAACTCAGCAGGCCAGGCAGGCCTCTCCATGGCCACAGTGAACAATGATGTTAAAGGGTCTAAAATCACCACAGACAAAGCTGCAAAACTCAGCAGGCCAGGTAGGCCTCTCCAAGGCCACAGTGAACAATGGTGTTAAAGGATCTAAAATTACCTCAGACAATGCTGCAAAACTCAGCAGGCCAGGCAGGCCTCTCCAAGGCCACAGTGAACAATGGTGTTAAAGGATCTAAAATCACCACAGACAATGCTGCAGAACTCAGCAGGCCAGGCAACATCTGTGCAGGGAAATTAGAGTAATTGTTTCAGGTCAAAACCCTTTGTCAAGACTAAAGAGACACAGGGAATGAAATAGATTGAAAGGCCGGCTGGGAGAGAACCAAAGAGAAGAGACATTAAGAGGTATTCAAAACCAGACGAGATGGTGATAGGACTCCCACCCCGCCGCCTGCAAGGACTCTTTTCCATTCTCCCAGTTTCTCCGTCTCCGCCGTATCTGCTCCAACGATGCCACCTTCCACACCAGTGCTTCCGACATGTTTTCCTTATTCCTCAACCGAGGATTCCCCTCTACCGTGGTCGACACGGCCCTCAACCGTGTCCGTTCTATCTCCCGCACTTCTGCCCTCACCCCTGCCCCTCCCTCCCGGAACCACGATAGGGTTCCCCTTGTCTTCATCTTTCACTCCACCAGCCTCCACATTCAACGGATCATCCTCCACCATTTCTGCCTCCTCCAACGTGATCCCACCACCAAACACATCTTCCCCTCACCTCCCCTTTCAGCATTCCGTAGGGACCGCTCCCTACGTGACACCCTAGTCCACTCCTCTATCACCCCAAACAGCCCTTCCCCTTCGCCTGTCACCTTCACGTGCAAGCGCAGGAGATGTAACACCTGCCCCTATACCTCCCCCCTTCCCACTGTCCAGGACCCCAAACACCCCTTCCAGGTGAAACAGCGATTTACTTGTACTTCTTGCAATCTAGTATACTGTATTTGCTGCTCACGATGCGGTCTCCTTTACATTGGGGAGATCAAACGCAGATTGGGTGACCGCTTTGTGGAATACCTCCGTTCAGTCCATAAGGGTGACCCCGAGCTTCCGGTCGCCTGTCATTTTAATTCACCGCTCCATTCCCACTCGGATCTCACCGTCCTTGGCCTCTTGCATTGTTCAACGTAAACTCGAGCAACAGCACCTCATCTTCCGATTAGGCACTTTACAGCCTTCCGGACTCAATATCGAGTTCAACAATTTCATATCATAATCTCGGCCCCTATTACATTTTCACTTATATGTTTATCCACACCTTTGTTTTGGTTTTTCCCTCCCCACTTTCCTTTCTTTTCTCTCTCCCACATGGCAGCTGTCTCCCATTCTGCTAGAACATTTCACACCTAATCTAGAGCCGTCTTTTGTCTCCACTAGTCCTATCACCATCTGTCTCGTTTTGAATACCTCTTAATGTCTCTTCTCTTTTGTTCTCTCCCAGCCCGGCCTCTCAATCTGTTTCATTCCCTGTGCCTCTTTAGTCTTGATAAAGGGTCATGACCCGAAACGTTGACTCTAATTTCTCTGCATGGATGTTGCCTGGCCTGCTGAGTTTTCCCAGCATTTTCTGTTGTTATTTCGGATTTACAGCATCTGCAGTATTTTGCTATCATACATCATGCTAAAAGGTCTAAGTGTGTTAAAAAAACAAGCCTGAAGGCTTTGTGTCTTAATGCGAGGAGCATTCGTAATAAGGTGGATGAATTAGCTGCACAAATAGAGGTAAACGAATATGATTTGATTGGGATTACGGAAACATGGCTCCAGGGTGGCCAAGGCTGGGAACTCAACATCCAGGGGTATTCAATATTCAGGAAAGATAGGCAAAAAGGAAAAGGAGGTGGGGTAGCATTGCTGGCTAAAGAGGGGATTCACACAATGGTAAGGAAGGATATTAGGTCTGATGATGTGGAATCTGTATAGGTAGAACTGAGAAATACCAAGGGGCAGAAAACGTTAGTGGGTGTGGTATATAGACCTCCAAACAGTAATGCGGAGGTTGGAGATGGCATTAAAAGGGAAATTAGAGAAGCGTGCAATAAGGGCACAGCAGTCATCATGGGTGACTTTAATCTACATATAGATTGGGCCAAGCAAATTAGTAACAATACTGTGGAGGAGGAATTCCTAGAGTGTTTACGGGATGGTTTGCTGAACCAATATATTGAGGAACCAATCAGAGATCAGGTCATCTTAGACTGGGTATTATATAATGAGAAAGGATTAATTAGCAATCTTGTTCTACGAGGCCCCTTGGGTTGGAGCGATCATAATATGATTGAATTCTTCATTAAGATGGAGAATGAAGCAGTTGACTCAGAGACAAGGGTCCTGAATTTAAATAAAGGAAACTATGATGGTCTGAGGCGCGAGTTGGGTAGAATTGATTGGGGAATGTCACTCAAAAGGGTTGACGGTGGATAGGCAATGGCAAACATTCAAAGACCGCATGGATGAACTACAGAATTTGTTCACCCCAGTTTGGCATAAAAATAAAACAAAAAAGATGCCTCAACCATGGCTAACAAGGGAAATTAGGGATAGCATAAGATCCAAGGAGAGGACTTATAAATTGGCCAGAAAAAGCAGTAAACCTGAGGATTGGGAGCAGTTTAGGATTCAACAAAGGAGGACAAAGGGATTAATTAAGAAGGGGAAAATAGAATATGAGAGTAAGCTTGCAGGGAACATAAAAACTGACTGTAAAAGCTTTTATAGATATGTGAAGAGAAAAAGATTGATGAAGTCAAATGTAGGTCCCTTGCAGTCAGAATCAGGGGAATTTATAATGGGGAACAAAGAAATGGCAGACCAACTACAGGAAACTTTGGTTTCTCCGGAGGTTGTATGTCCAGAAACCTCGATCTACCGGCAGAAATCAGGAGCCGTTTTGTTAGATTTTTTTTCTTCTCCTGGCTTTGTTTTCAACAGTCGGGCTCTGGAAAGTCTCTCTGAAGCTGTTGCTAAGCTACAGAGACACTTCCAAGGTACGGGCCGACTGTTTACAAGCTGTTGCTAAGCAACAGTGTTTGTTGTCAGATACGGAGATGAAAACCTCCGTATGCTTCAACATTAACTTTGTATGTCCGGCAGTTTTGATAGATTGGCAACAGCTCGGTCCCGTCGGTGCCGGATATAACAAATTTCCCATAAATACATATTTTGGTTCTGTCTTCACAAAGTAGGACACAAATAACCTCCCAGAGATGCCGGGGAACATAGGGTCTGATGAAAGGGTGGAACTGAAAGAAATCAGTATTTGTAGGGAAATGGTGTTAGGAAAATTGATGGGACTGAAGGCCGATAAATCCCATGGGCCTGATAATCTACATCCTAGGGTACTTAAGGAAGTGGCCCTAGAAATAGTAGATGCATTGCTGATCATCTTCCAACATTCGATGGAATCTGGAACAGTACCCATGGATTGAAGGGTAGCTAATGTTACCCCACTATTCAAAAAAGGTGGTAGAGAGAAAACGGGGAACTACAGACCAGAAAGCCTGACATCGGTACTGGGGAAAATGCTAAAGTCCATTATAAAAGATGTAATAGCAGAGCACTTGGAAAACAGTGACAGGATCGGACAAAGTCAACATGGATTCACAAAAGGTAAATCATGCTTGACTAATCTACTGGAATTTTTTGAGGATGTAACTGGTAAAATAGATAAGGGAGAACCAGTGGATGTGGTGTATCTGGACTTTCAGGGGGCCTTCGATAAGGTCCCGCATAAGAGATTGGCGTGTAAAGTTGGGGCACATGGGATCGGGGGCAAGGTATTGACTTGGATGGAGAACTGGTTGGCAGACAGAAAGCAAAGAGTTGGAATAAACGGGTCTTTTTCCGAATGGCAGGCAGTGACTAGTGGGGTACCGCAGGGATCGGTCCTTGGACCCCAGCTATTCACAATATATATAAATGATCTGGACAAGGGAACTAGATGTAATGTATCCAAATTTGCAGATGACACAAAGCTGGGTGGGACTTTGTGCTGTGAGGAGGATGTCGAGAAACTCCAGGATGATTTGGACATGTTGGGTGATTGGGCAGAAACATGGCAGATGCAATATAACGTGGATAAATGTGAGGTTATCCACTTCGGTGGCAAAAACAAGAAGGCAGATTATTATCTAAATGGCAATTGATTGGGAGAAGGGGAAGTGCAACGAGACCTGGGTGTCCTTGTGCACCAGTCACTGAAGGTAAGCATACAGATGCAGCAGGTGGTTAAGAAGGCAAATGGTATGTTGGCCTTCGTAGCGAGAGGGTTTGAGTACAGGAACAAGGATGTCTTGCTGCAGTTGTACAGGGCCTTCGTGAGACCACACCTTGAGTATTGTGTGCAGTTTTGGTCGCCTTATCTGAGGGAGGATGTTCTTGCCATGGAAGGAGTTCAGCGAAGATTCACCAGGCTGATACCTGGGATGGCAGGAATGACGTATGAGGAGAGATTGGGTCGATTGAACTTGTACTCGCTGGAGTTTAGAAGAATGAGAGGTGATCTCATTGAAACTTATAAAATTCTGACAGGACTGGACAGACTAAATGCAGGAAGGATGTTCCCGATGGTCGGGGAGTCCAGAACCAGGGGACACAGTCTAAGGATAAAGGGTAGGCCATTTAGGACAGAAATGAGGAGGAATTTCTTCACCCAGAGAGTGGTGAGCCTGTGAAACTCTCTACCACAGAAGGCAGTGGAGGCCAGTTCATTAAATATATTCAAGAAGGAGTTGGATATATTTCTTAAGGTTAAAGGGATCAAGGGGTATGGGGAGAAAGCAGGGACAGGGTACTGAATTTGGATGATCAGCCATGATCGCATTGAATGGCGGAGCAGGCTCGAGGGGCCGAATGGCCCACTCCTGCTCCTATCTTCTATGTTTCTCTGAACAATTATCCAATAGCGATCATAACATGATCGAGTTCAAAGTACTGTTTGAAAGGGAGAAACGTGAAACAGCTACTAAGATTCCAGATTTAGGTGAGGCCGACTTCAATGCAATGAGACAGAGATGGTCCACAGTAAACTGGGCAAATCTGTTAATGTGTAAAATGACAAGATCAGTGGGAGGTGATCAAAAAATAATTTAATGTGATACAGCACCAGTTTATACCCCTAAGGGGAAAGAGCTCGACTTGCCAAAAAACAGCCAGGGATGACTGAAGAGGCAAGAAACAGTATAAAACTAAAAGAAAAAGAAAAAAGTGGCACGGCTCCTGGCGAATGGGAAAGATACAATTGGCTATGATAAAATTGACCCTTAGTGTTAGGGGGATTAAATACGTGGGGTTACAGGGATAGGGTGGGATATGTGTTGGTGTAGGGGTTACGGGGATCGGGGGTGGGATATGTGTCGGTGCAGGCTCGATGGGCCGAAATGGCCTCTATCTGCGCTGTGGGGTTTCTGTGAAAAAAAAAAAAAAATCAGCAAAGGGTGTCAAAACAGAAAGTAAGAGCTGCAGAAAGAGAGAAAGAAAGAAAGAACTTGCATTTATATAGCGCCTTTCACTTCCTCAGGATGTCCCAAAGCGCTTTACAACCAACAAAGTACTTTTGAAGGGTGGTCACTGTTGTAATGTGGGAAACGCGGCAGCCAATTTGTGCACAGCAAGCTCCCACAAACAGCAATGCGAGAATGATCTGATAATCTGCTTTAGTGATGTTGGTTGAGGGATAAATATTGGCCAGGACACTCCTGTTCTTCTTTGATAGTGCCATGGGATCTTTAACGTCCACTTGAAAGGGCAGATGGGGCCTTGGTTTAGCGTCTCATCCGAAAGACGGCTGAAAAGAAGAACGATAGAGTTTAGTCTCAACGAGCTGCTGAGAATCAGGGATTTCAAACAATCCCATTAAAATGGGACCAGCAGGAATAATGATCACAAACGGCTCTAGTAATAAATAGTTCAAAACTTGCAGTCTAAGAGGAAGATAAAATATATATAAAGAAAAAAAGATCCTTCAAAGACTATGAAAAGAAGCTTGCAAAGGATACCAAACCAACACAAATTTTTACAATTTTGATGGCCTCCAGTTTTGCTCTTCCCCACAAGTGGAAACTGTAATGTCCGCATATAAATAACACACGGACTGCAGGAGAATGGTAATAACAGGTGTTTACTGAACAGAGGGTATGCTGGAACTAACTGTACAAATTACACGGTGTTATATACAGGTGTGGTCACTACTGGTACTGCAGACAGGGGCTGTAAAAGATAGTTCCTCTCTTAAAGGTACACACATTACAGAAACACTCTGGCCTAGAAATTCAGTATCGCCGCGTTTGGGGCGCTACAGCCGGGCGTTCGCTAAATTTAGCGCCCGGCACAACTTAGCGCCACCTTCGCCGATATTCAGTTGCATCACCCCAAGAGGTTGCTGCGGAGCTAAAGCAGGCGATGCACGACTATCATAAGGTGCTAAACCGGCGAGCCGAGGCGCTAACACTGAGGGCGGGCACAGCGCAGGTGTGGCGAGCTGCTGATTGATGGCAGACACGGCGGCGCCGGTCAGTTCTTAAAGGGGGAGGGTCGACTTGTTTGGCTGCCATGCCCTGCACACTGCAGCCCTCAAGCAAGGCCTGAGCATTGATGATTCATCAGCTCTACACCCCCCCAAGAAACTGGAGAAGGCTCGTGAGTGAGTGGAGCGCTTCAGTGAGGATACCCTGAGTCTTCTGGTTGGTGCTGTGGAGCACAGGTGCCCTACCCATTTCCCTGATGGTGGGAGGAGGCCACTTCCAAGCGAATACCGAAAAGCCTGGAGGGAGGTTGCATACAGGGTCACCACCAACAGCTTGGTTGCCAGGACTCCACTTCAGTGCAGGAAAAAGTTCAACGACCTCACTCGGGTTGTCAGGGTGAGTACTCTTTCCACTATCCTCTGCATTCCTGCATGTGCACCTCAGTTTCTGGCCGAATGGACCTGAAAGCCCCAATGCCCAGCCCTCAACCAGGAGCTATGGGGCTCTCATGAAAACCACTTGCACATTCATCACTTAACACACTGTCAGGGCTATTCCACCATGGGAGGCAGTGCAGGCAAGATCAGGGCTTCACATTGTCAGAGCTATTCCACCATGGGAGGCTGTGCAGGCAAGATCAGGGCTTCACACTGTCAGGGCTATTCCACCATGGGAGGCAGTGCAGGCAAGATCAGGGCTTCACACTGTCAGGGCTATTCCACCATGGGTGGCAGTGCAGGCAAGATCAGGGCTTCACACTGTACTTAGAGGCCGTCCTTTCTCTTGCAGGGTAAGCTGGCCTACAACCACAGGCAGCAGCTACGGACCGGGGGAGGCCATCCTGACCTGAAAGAGCTCAGCGACCTGGAGCAGCGTGTGGAGTACATTATGTCAGGCCGACTGATTGGCCCCGTCGCCAGTGGAGATGCCGACCCTGTTCTGGACAGCGATGGTAAGCTCATCAATTTTTGGACCTCTCTCTTTCCACTTGTGCCTCACACCAGCATCCATTGCCACTATCGAACCAATGCAGTGCATAACAGCACTCATGCCTCCCTCGCTGCCGCCCTGTCCTCACTCTAAATTAACTCTTGTGTCTCCCTGCTTTCAGATGCTGAATCGCCAGGTGAGGAGGTGGCCCCTCAAGCTGCCACTGTCAATGAATTGGAAGGTGAGGAGGAGGAAGAGGAAGCCGGCCCATCAGAGCCACCCTCATCCGAGGCAGCCCATGGCCATGATGGTGACACATCTTCCCTGGAGGGGAGCAGGGGCGAGGTGTTTGAGGAGAGTGAAGCTCCAGGGCCCAGCGGGCTCCAGCAACGCGGGAGGGGTGGGGAAGCTCGGCAGCCTTCTCCCCGGAGTGTGAGTGCGGCCTTCAGTCCTGCTACGGTGAGCACAGAAGAGGTGCGGTTCCTTGCGGAAATGGGTGCCCCGGCTGAGCGCAGGCACACTGAGCTCATGGCTGCAGTGGCAAGGATGCCTGACTCCATAGAGTCACTGGCAAGGAGTGTACAGGAATTCGGGGCAACACAGGCCAGGAGTCTGCAAGAATTCAGTGCAGCACAGGCAAGGAGTCTGCAGGACTTCGCGGCAGCACAGGCGGCTTCCAGCCAAGTGTCATAGAGTCATAGAGTCATAGAGTAATACAGCACGGATAGAGGCCCTTCGGCCCATCGTGTCCGCACCGGCCATCAAGCCCTGCCTAATCTAATCCCATATTCCAGCATTTGGCCCGTAGCCTTGTATGCTATGGCATTTCAAGTGCACATCCAAATGCTTCTTAAATGTTGTGAGGGTTTCTGCCTCCACAACCCTTTCAGGCAGTGAGTTCCAGACTCCATCCACCCTCTGGGTGAAAAAGTTCTTTCTCAAATCCCCTCTAAACCTCCCGCCCTTTACCTTGAATCTATGCCCCCTAGTTATTGACCCCTCTACTAAGGGAAAAAGCTCCTCAGCATCCATCCTATCTATGCCCCTCATAATTTTGTACACCTCAATCATGTCCCCCCTCAGCCTCCTCTGCTCCAAGGAAAACAAACCCAATCTGCCCAGTCTCTCTTCATAGCCGAAGCACTCCAGCCCTGGTAACATCCTGGTGAACCTCCTCTGCACCCTCTCTAACGCGATCACATCCTTCCTGTAGTATGGCGACCAGAACTGCACACAGTATTCCAGCTGTGGCCTAACCAGTGTTTTATACAGCTCCATCATAACCTCCTTGCTCTTATATTCAATGCCTCGGCTAATGAAGGCAAGTATCCCATATGCCTTTTTTACCACCTTATCCACCTGTTCCGCCGCCTTCAGGGATCTGTGTACTTGCACACCCAGATCCCTCTGACCCTCCGTCTTGCCTAGGGTCTTTCCATTCATTGTGTATTCCTTTGCCTTGTTAGTCCCCCCAAATTGCATCACCTCGCACTTTTCCAGGTTAAATTCCATTTGCCACTGTTCCGCCCATCTGACCAACCCATCTATATCGTCCTGCAGACTGAGGCTACCCTCCTCGCTATTTACCACCCTACCAATTTTTGCATCATCAGTCGTGCTGTGCATTCACTGGCTGGTCTGATGCAGACACAGATCAGGGCCACATGGGCACTTACTGCTGCCACCCTCGCTGGATCGGCCAGGCATCGCCGGGGCCCTTGCCGCACCGCAACAGCCCAGCAGTCTGTTCTTCAGCAGGTTGCTGCACCTGCTGCAGTGCTGTCCCCTTCGAGTGCCAGTGTGTCAGCCGACCAGGGAGTGTCTGTGCTATGTCAGGTTGGCAGCATTCCTGCAGCCAACACTGTCACTCCTCCACTGCAGCTGCCACCACCCGTATGACAGACTGCTGCCGCCCAAGCAGAGTTGGAGCAGTCAGCAGCCGGGCCCTCCAGGCCCAGAGCTGGTCCAGGCCGTCCCCCAAGGGCATCTGCCATCTCACCATCTGACCCTCAGCAGCCTTCCCCCAGCCTTGCTGCAGCCACTGGGGTCCCATTGAGGAGGAGCTGCAGGGTGGGAAGGGGCCATTCGCACATGTGGGGCGGATCACCCTCACAGGGGAAAATGTAGGAGGTGTGGCCAAATGTTTGTTTTAAATATGAAGGCCGAGACTGGTGTGTTTGTTTTAAATATGAAGGCCGAGACTGGTGTGTTTGTGTTTTATGAAGGCCGAGACTGGTGTGTTTGTTTTATAAAGGCCGAGACTGGTGCGTTTGTTTTTTATGAAGGCCGAGACTGGTGTGTTTGTGTTTTAAGGAGGTCGAGACTGGTGTGTTTGTTTTTTATGAAGGCCGAGACTGGTGTGTTTGTTTTATAAAGGCCGAGACTGGTGCGTTTGATTTTTATGAAGGCCGAGACTAGTGTGTGTGTGTTTTATGAAGGCCGAGACTGGTGTGTTTGTTTTTTATGAAGGCCGAGACTGGTGTGTTTGTTTTTTATGAAGGCCGAGACTGGTGTGTTTGTGTTTTATGAAGGCCGAGACTGGTGTGTTTGTGTTTTATGAAGGCCGAGACTGGTGTGTTTGTTTTTTATGAAGGCCGAGACTGGTGTGTTTGTGTTTTATGAAGGTCGAGACTGGTGTGTTTGTGTTTTATGAAGGCCGAGACTGGTGTGTTTGTGTTTTATGAAGGCCGAGACTGGTGTGTTTGTTTTTTATGAAGGCCGAGACTGGTGTGTTTGTGTTTTATGAAGGCCGAGACTGGTGTGTTTGTTTTTTATGAAGGCCGAGACTGGTGTGTTTGTTTTTTATGAAGGCCGAGACTGGTGTGTTTGTTTTTTATGAAGGCCGAGACTGGTGTGTTTGTTTTTTATGAAGGCCGAGACTGGTGTGTTTGTGTTTTATGAAGGCCGAGACTGGTGTGTTTGTTTTTATGAAGGCCGAGACTGGTGTGTTTGTGTTTTATGAAGGCCGAGACTGGTGTGTTTGTGTTTTATGAAGGCCGAGACTGGTGTGTTTGTTTTTTATGAAGGCCGAGACTGGTGTGTTTGTTTTTTATGAAGGCCGAGACTGGTGTGTTTGTGTTTTATGAAGGCCGAGACTGGTGTGTTTGTTTTTTATGAAGGCCGAGACTGGTGTGTTTGTTTTTTATGAAGGCCGAGACTGGTGTGTTTGTTTTTTATGAAGGCCGAGACTGGTGTGTTTGTGTTTTATGAAGGCCGAGACTGGTGTGTTTGTGTTTTATGAAGGCCGAGACTGGTGTGTTTGTTTTTTATGAAGGCCGAGACTGGTGTGTTTGTTTTTTATGAAGGCCGAGACTGGTGTGTTTGTGTTTTATGAAGGCCGAGACTGGTGTGTTTGTGTTTTATGAAGGCCGAGACTGGTGAGTTTGTTTTTTATGAAGCCCGAGACTGGTGTGTTTGTTTTTTATGAAGGCCGAGACTGGTGTGTTTGTGTTTTATGAAGGCCGAGACTGGTGTGTTTGTTTTTTATGAAGGCCGAGACTGGTGTGTTTGTGTTTTATGAAGGCCGAGACTGGTGTGTTTGTGTTTTATGAAGGCCGAGACTGGTGTGTTTGTTTTTTATGAAGGCCGAGACTGGTGTGTTTGTTTTTTATGAAGGCCGAGACTGGTGTGTTTGTGTTTTATGAAGGCCGAGACTGGTGTGTGTGTTTTTATGAAGGCCAAGACTGGTATGTTTGTTTTTTATGAAGGCCGAGACTGGTGTGTTTGTGTTTTATGAAGGCCGAGACTGGTGTGTGTGTTTTTTATGAAGGCCGAGACTGGTATGTTTGTTTTTTATGAAGGCCGAGACTGGTGTGTTTGTGTTTTATGAAGGCCGAGACTGGTGTGTTTGTTTTTTATGAAGGCCGAGACTGGTGTGTTTGTGTTTTATGAAGGCCGAGACTGGTGTGTTTGTTTTTTATGAAGGCCGAGACTGGTGTGTTTGTGTTTTATGAAGGCCGAGACTGGTGTGTTTGTGTTTTATGAAGGCCGAGACAGGTGTGTTTGTTTTTTATGAAGGCCGAGACTGGTGTGTTTATTTTTTATGAAGGCCGAGACTGGTGTGTTTGTGTTTTATGAAGGCCGAGACTGGTGTGTGTGTTTTTTATGAAGGCCAAGACTGGTATGTTTGTTTTTTATGAAGGCCGAGACTGGTGTGTTTGTGTTTTATGAAGGCCGAGACTGGTGTGTGTGTTTTTTATGAAGGCCGAGACTGGTATGTTTGTTTTTTATGAAGGCCGAGACTGGTGTGTTTGTTTTTATGAAGGTCGAGACTGGTGTGTTTGTTTTTATGAAGGCCGAGACTGGTGTGTGTGTGTTTTATGAAGGCCGAGACTGTTGTGTTTGTGTTTTATGAAGGTCGAGACTGGTGTGTTTGTTTTTATGAAGGCCGAGACTGGTGTGTTTGTTTTTATGAAGGCCGAGACTGGTGTGTTTGTGTTTTATGAAGGTCGAGGCTGGTGTGTTTGTTTTTTATGAAGGCCGAGACTGGTGTGTTTGTGTTTTATGAAGGTCGAGACTGGTGTGTTTGTGTTTTATGAAGGCCGAGACTGGTGTGTTTGTGTTTTATGAAGGCCGAGACTGGTGTGTTTGTTTTTATGAAGGCCGAGACTGGTGTGTTTGTGTTTTATGAAGGTCGAGACTGGTGTGTTTGTTTTTTATGAAGGCCGAGACTGGTGTGTTTGTTTTTTATGAAGGCCGAGACTGGTGTGTTTGTTTTTATGAAGGCCGAGACTGGTGTGTTTGTGTTTTATGAAGGCCGAGACTGGTGTGTTTGTTTTTTATGAAGGCCGAGACTGGTGTGTTTGTGTTTTATGAAGGCCGAGACTGGTGTGTTTGTGTTTTTATGAAGGCCGAGACTGGTGTGTTTGTGTTTTATGAAGGCCGAGACTGGTGTGTTTGTTTTTTATGAAGGCCGAGACTGGTGTGTTTGTGTTTTATGAAGGCCGAGACTGGTGTGTTTGTTTTTTATGAAGGCCGAGGCTGGTGTGTTTGTTTTTATGAAGGCCGAGACTGGTGTGTGTGTTTTTTATGAAGGCCGAGACTGGTGTGTGTGTGTTTTATGAAGGCCGAGACTGGTGTGTTTGTGTTTTATGAAGGCCGAGACTGGTGTGTTTGTTTTTAAGAAGGCCGAGACTGGTGTGTTTGTTTTTATGAAGGCCGAGACTGGTGTGTGTGTTTTTTATGAAGGCCGAGACTGGTGTGTTTGTTTTTGTTTGACAATTTTCCACATTGTCGGATAGATGCCAGTTTTGTAACTGTACTGGAACAGCTTGGCAAGAGGCACGGCTAGTTCTGGAGCACAAGTCTTCAGCACGATAGCCGGGATGTTGTCGGGGGCTATAGCCTTTGCTATATCCAGTGTGCTCATTGTATTGTGGATAAAGGGAACAATATTATCATTTGGTAAGTTTTTTTATTGGGATTTGGAATCCATTGTGCTCCTTTAAAAAGGGACCATTATGATTGAGGGTTTAAGTGCTTCCATTTAAGGATTAATCATAATTGATTAACTCAGTTGTTTACAGCCACCAGACTCCCGGGCCTCCAGGGGGCGCTAATTCAAGGAGTCTCCTTTAAGTTCTGATACTGCTCAATCTGTCGAAAGACCCCAGTCCCTATTGGCTCCTAAATTGATTTTGACATCTGTTCATTAATTGTAATTGGAAACAAAATTAAATGATTGTCAGTTTAGTTCATTTGTTTTTTTCTTGTGGGGTTCCTCTTTTGGTAAAACCATAAATTTAGACAGATAAAAACTGTAAATAAACCATTAAAACTGTAAATAAACCAATAAAACTGTAATAAACCAATAAAACTTCAAATAAACCTTAATAATCAAATTAAAATTTGGTTCTCCAGCCCAATCATGCACTCCAGTCCCCGCGGCGCCCACCGGTCACGAAAGTGATCTAGCGCGCCGGCGGACACCGCGTGCTCCAGCTCTAGGGCCACCCGGGCGCGAACATGGCCACGGAAGAGAGGGAGGCAATCCGGCCGGACGACCCCCTCGACCGCCCGCTGCCTGGACCAATTAATGGCCTTCTTCGTCAGGCCCAGGAGCAGACCCACGAGGAGGTCCTCCGACCTGCCCGCTTTCTTGTGGGGTTCCTCTTTTGGTAAAACCATAAATTTAGACAGATAAAAACTGTAAATAAACCATTAAAACTGTAAATAAACCAATAAAACTGTAATAAACCAATAAAACTTCAAATAAACCTTAATAATCAAATTAAAATTTGGTTCTCCAGCCCAATCATGCACTCCAGTCCCCGCGGCGCCCACCGGTCACGAAAGTGATCTAGCGCGCCGGCGGACACCGCGTGCTCCAGCTCTAGGGCCACCCGGGCGCGAACATGGCCACGGAAGAGAGGGAGGCAATCCGGCCGGACGACCCCCTCGACCGCCCGCTGCCTGGACCAATTAATGGCCTTCTTCGTCAGGCCCAGGAGCAGACCCACGAGGAGGTCCTCCGACCTGCCCGCTTTCTTGTGGGGTTTGGGTGGGGTGACGAGAAGGGAAACTAGGTCAGGCAACTGGTTAGCCTCCTCAGCCAAGTGGTGTATAAAAGGCCCAGCCGGCCTCTTTCCCTGATTGGGAGATTGCAAGGGGCTGTGTGAGGGAAAGGCTGGAACTGAGGCAGCCAGAACATGATAAGCCTGCACAAAGGTTTAAGAGTGCTTACTGGGTTGGGGAGAGATGTGAATTCTCCTAATGCAAAGCAGTTGAATTTGAGAATGGAACCTCTCTGGTCATTGAGATGTGAAATTGGGAGTTTCTTTGATCTCTTAGAAAGATATGAGGAGACTTAAAATTGCAGTAATTGCAAAGATCCTTTTTTTGGAAACTGCAACTCTTCTAGTTCCACACCTGGTTTGTGCTCTGCTTTAATGCTTTTGAAGCTGGAGTTGTAGTGGGTTCACTTGTTAGCTGGTGTACAAAGCAGCTTGAATGCTCAATATGGGCTGATTATAAACCTATTAAATTAAATTTCTCTATAAAGGAGAGAGTTGAGGGGTTTCCCAATGGATTGATGAAGCTCAGCTTAAACGTGGGTTAATAGCAGTACGCTTTGCCTCTAAGGCAGAGAGTGAGGGGTTCAAGCCCCACTCCAAGACTTGAGTACATAATCTAGGCTGACTCCCTGGTGTCATATTGGAGTGCTGGATTGTCAAGAGTTGCTGTCTCTGATGAGATGACTAATCTAAAACTAACTTGTGTTTAGGAACACTTGAGAATTGAGACTGAACTAATGAGTTCATGGATTGGCCTTGTTCAGACTGATCTTCAATGGGAATGGTACAATCCAGTTTAATAATCTCTTTAACAAGCAGTTGGGATTTGACTAACTTTACAACCAATCATGTCTGATGCTGCAACTTGGGCTGAAAAGGCAGGAGACCAATTTAAACTTTATTGACTCCCTTCAAACTTCTATAAAGTGGGGCAGGTTTCTCAATTGGAGACCAGTGTTTACCAGGAGTATGAAGTAGTTAATTGAATGGACTGGGGTTAGGATTGAAAATTGGATTAATAATCAGCACCAATGGATCCAGTTCAAGAAACACTGCTGGTAATTGGACAGGTGCTGTGATCAGGGGGAGTGCTTCTGAGCACTTGGTTAACAGCAAGCTATTGCTCAGACTTTTAAATCGCAAAAGTTAGTCAGTGGAAAGAACATGCTGAAAAGCTATAAGGGTTTGTGGTTCTGGGGTGGGGGGGAAGCATTTCTCAATACAAAACAGATTGATTGAGTGGGCCTTTAATTAGGGATCATTGATGGGCAGTTTTTCTGTTCTCCATATCTTTCTGGGAGAAACTTCATTTCAGCTCTGCAGGAATTTCAAAGAGAACATTTTTATAAAAAAAATAAAGTTGTCCATATCACCAACTTCCAATTGCACACCTGGTTTACACTACTTTAATCCCTTTTGAAACTGTCTGAGCTTTTGAAACCCAGATTCTGAATGGTGTACACCTGACATTCATGATTGAGCAGGGAATGGGTTGGTTCTGTAGAGATACAGGAGCAAGCATGATACCAAATCTTGAGCTGTTGGAGGTCACGCATCGGGACAGGAGGAGGCTATTCATCCCCCTTGAACCTGCTATTCTATTAAATCATGGCTGATGTGAGCCTCATTCTATTTACCTTCCTTTGCTCCACATCTCTACTTTACCCAACAACAAAAATCTCTTGATCTGTCTTGAATTTCAATTGACTGCAGCCTTTGGGGGAAAGTTGCACATTTCCACTAATGTGCTTCCTGATTTCACTCTTAAATGACTGAGCTTGAAGATTATCGCCTCGTTCTGGGTTCCCCACCTGCAGTTTTTCTCTCTCTGCCTATACAAATCCTTTTTTTTTAAACAACTATTTAGACCAACTTTCTAAACTCTCTAGGGAATACACAAGTCTGTGCAACCTGTCCTCCATAATTGAACTCTTTAAACCCGGTATCATTCTGGTGAATCTGCGCTGCACCCACTCAGGCCGATATATATTTTCCTGGGGGGCGGGGCCCAGGACTGAACGCAGTGTCCAGATAGGGTCTAACCAAGACTCTGTGCAACCAAAATCTCTCTTCCTCACTCTTTGAATTCCAACCTTCAAGCTAAAGGCCAGCATTCCATTAGCCTTTCTGAACCAGACCACCAGCTTTGTGATTTGAGCATTTGCTGCTACCTGACCTCAATGTGCTGAGTTATTGTAAGTAATTTGGCTTTTTGATGAAATGGAGATCCATTTGAGGCAACTGGACCATATTTTGAGATGGAATTTTAGTCTTGAATTCCGATGAATCCTGGACTCCGAGCACGCCTGCCCCTAAACCTTCATGCACTTGTTGAAACCAGTTCCTGGAGACCAATTCTTGTGCAGCAGTTTTGAAAAATAAAGCTGGCTTTTAATTTGAACAGGAATGAACCATTGGGGTTTTACAACAATCTCTTAGCTTCCATCCAGCCCATTCAAATTCAATTTGCCATGGTCAGATTAGAACTCGAGTACTGGTTTGCTAGTCCAGTACAGAACCACTAGGCCACCATACCCTCAGCAAAATTCACCTTGGTCAAGCTTCATATGGACTCTGCCCATTTTACCCAGTGCTGTTAATTTCCTGAATGTTTGTCTAATTCTAGTAAGTTCTCTACATTTTGGGATCATTGGAATTGGAAGGGTTTTTAGATCATCTAGTAAAGAATCTTTTTCAGCATATCTCAAATGCTTTACAGGCAGCCAATTTATGAATGGCAAGGTCCCACCGACAGCAATAAGATAATGAGCAGATCATTTGTTTTATAATGAACTGAGGGATAAATATTGGCCAGAACACCAGGGAGAACTCTCCTGCTCTTCAAAATCGTGCCATGGGATCTTTGTGGCTGGTTAACTATTGTGTGCCTCACTTTGGCTCCACTCTTTGGGTTTGCAGAGAAGCAACAAGGACACAAGAATTTTTAGGAACAGGAAAAGGCCATTAGACCCAACAAGCCTGTTTCTCTCTTGGCCCCAGCTTCTCGCCATATCCCTCAAGCCAAGGATCTTGCTGCCTCTACTGTCTGTCAATGACTCTTCCTGGGAACTGATTGCAGCAAAGCCCTGAGGAAAACTAGGATCAGCTTTTTGTTCAGGATGTGGGTGTTGCTGACCAGGCTGGCATTTATTGCCCATCCCTAGTTGTCCTGAAGGTGGCGGGCTACCTTGAACAGCTGTGGTCTTTGTGGCAATGGTGTTGGGTCGAGGAATTCCAACATTTGAGCTGACTAATGAAGGGTGAGTGTTATTTCACCAAGTGAGGGTGGTGTGTGACCTTGGAGGTGATGGTCCCACAACATTGCTTCTCTTGTCCTTGCTGGTAGAGGTCATGGAGGGCAGTAACCTTGCTACACTGCACCCAGTGGGTTGGACATGCAGCAGCCACACAGCACTACTGGTAAAGGGTGGATAGTGAGTCTAGTGGCAGGACTGCTGACTAGGTGAACTGCTCTGTCCTGGGTGGTGGTGGTGAGCTTCCTGAGGGATGAACAGGGAATGGGAATCTTCATCTCAAGTACGAATATACACCACTAAATTGGAAACCAGATACAAAAAGTGACTCGAGGGGAAGGTGTCCACTACATGAGAATTAATACAACCTACTATCGGATTCTCCATCTGCTCACTATCATTGTGAGGGAATGGGTTCTTGGTTAATGGGTTCGGAAGATGGCCAATAACTCCACTGCTCTTAAGTAGTCTTTTCCACAATACTTCCTGACTCACTCACTGTGCTGGCCATTGCTGACTCTCCGAAACCAGTTCCTTCACTCGACCCCAGCGAGGGAAGTTGCCAAGTTGAAGACTTGGTTGAGGGGGGGGGTCTGTGCACCCTGAAATGCTGCTGTTCGTGGTTGTCAAGTGATTAACGTACATTCGTGCTATACGTTGCTAGGCTGAGGGGTTACCTCCGCTTGTTTATTTATCTAGCTGTCGGTTAGGGTTATATATATACTCAGCAATTCAGGCCACTCCAGAACTTGAGCCCATAATCCAGGCTGACACTCCCAGTGCAGTGCTGAGGGAGTGTTGCACTGTCGGAGGTGTCTTCTTTCAGATAAGCTGTTAAACAGAGGCCCCCATCTGTCCTCTGGTGGGTGTAAAAGATCTCAATGTAGGAGTCTCTGCACTCCTAGCAAAGAATCTATAAACTCACTGGAAGTTAACAAACTGAGTTTAATGTATTAAAACTTTACAAAACAAGAAAATGCAGGAGAAGCTCTAAACAGGTCTTTTCACTATCACTCCACATGAGGACTGGCTGACCACGCCCTCTACCTCTGACGTCACATGACCCACGTGGTGATTTTATCGCGTCAGAGTGCGATTTTGTCAATCTAGCTGTTTAACCAGAGCCAACATTAAAAGGTGATAAACATGCTTAAAGGCAATTATACAAGTCACTGAGAATCTTAGTGGCTTTTTGCCACATCAACACTATTTCTAAGAGCAGAGGGAGTTCTCCCCAGTGTTCTGAGCCAATATCGTCCCTCAACCAACATCACTGAAAATAGATCAGCTGGCTTTCTAATTGCTGTTTCTGGGATCTTGCTGTGTGTGAATTGGCTGCTGTTTCCTCAGTTACAGCAGTGACTAGACTTCAAAAGTAACTCATTGGCTGTGAGGTTGTGAAAGGCGCTATATAAATGCAAGTGCTTTTTAGTTTGCTGTTTACAGGCATTCTCAACTGAGAATCCCCCACCAGGCTCCGTATTTCCCCCCCCCCCAAACCCACCACGTATCTCCGATGTGGTACAGGGATCTTAAGTGTTGTCGGGTCAGTTGGGAGAGGTGGATTCGGTCTGTTCCTGTGTGCAGCCATGTCTCTGCTGGTAGCAGCTCGGGCACTATTTTCCTCTTTATTGGCACCTTCCTGTCTTCCCCCCCCCCCACCCCACCAGTTTGCTGATTTATTCCACATTGCTTCAAAGAAGCATCCCCTGCCCCCTGGATTCGAGGGCCGAAGTCTGAGGGAGCTCTGGAGATATTCATGTAATGCAGCCATTCAAGCCCGAACTATAAATGGGGTGTGGCACCCAACAGTCGGGGTCTGTGCAGGTGATTGGAGGCGGGTTGGGTGGGAAATTTGAAAAGTTGCAGCAGGTCAGGAACCTGCCATCGCACCGGCCTTTCCCTAGGGTGCGTTGCCGGTGCAGCAGCAACCAGACAGGCAGAGGTGGGCCACCTAATTCAAATCATTAACGGGTAGTTGTCAGACCCTTGAGCACCTTTTTCAGACTACCTTTCTAATTTCCCTGGCTGCCTGCGGGATTCACACAGCTCGGGAACCACATCTGTCGGCCTGAGGCAGGAATTGAGTGGCCATTGATCCAGCTGATTCGATGATGGCGTGTAATGTACTATAAAAGCTCCCACCTCACAGCTGATCACTTTCCTCGGGCAGAAGCTGTTGTGACTGCATTCCCAGCACAGACTTAGCTTTTTACAGGTGGCAAGTGTTTCCAGCAAAGTCGCCATCTCGTCTCACCTCATTGGTAGAACCAATCACAGCATTGACAGCTTGCTCCTCTGATCTCTACTTGAACTGCCATCTATTCCATAAACATGGGTGCCGTTTATACTGTCACCTTGGTCCTCTGAAATCGGGCCATGAGCCCCAACACCAACCGATGCCCTCTTTGCCATTGCACACAATCACATCCATTTCACCAAGAATGAAGCAAGTGTCACTGCACGTGCGGTTGGATTAGCTAATCTGGCAGGCTTTCCAAGGGTGCAAGGCATCGTTGACTGCACACATGGCCCTTAAGCACCCCATCGCAATCCAGGTATTTTTGTCAACTGCAAGGGCTTCCACTCCCTCAACGTTCAGCTGGTGTGTGACCACAAGAAGGAAATTTTGCATGTTTTTGTCAAGTACCCTGGCAGTTGCCATGACTCCTTCATACTGTGCCAGTCTAGTGTGCCTCCGCTATTCAGTCCACCAGACCAACTTAACGCAAGGCTACTTGGAGACAAGGGCTATCCCCTGAGGACATGGCTAATGACGCCATTGAAAAGCCCATCCAACGAAGTAGAGGAGTGCTAAAACTCCAGCCACATGTCCACCAGAGCCATAATCGAGCAAACCATCGGTTTGCTGAAGATGCGCTTCAGATGCCTGGATAGATCAGGTGGAGCCCTGCAGTACTCAGCAGCCAGGGTCTCCAGAATCATCGTGGTTTGCTGTGCACATCTGGTCCGGTCCCCCTCAGTGCCTGCAAGTGGCTGGAGAGCACCTTGCTGCACATCAGGGGGGCCATGGGGACCTGTTTCTGCACTGGCAGTCCTACTCAGAAGGACTTCCATGAAGGTCTGGTTTCTCTGTTCAATAGATGACCATCGCTCCTTCAGAGATGTCATTCTATTCAGAACATCACCATGTTTTCTGCATTCTGGCGACTTATCACGTGCATGGAGGTTGCCACTTTTTCCATGGTGAAGTGTTCATGCGCCAATGACTCCACAAGGGGTCTGCTCATGTTAGCAATGGACTCCTCCATTCGCTCCACACTTGCAGCGACCCTGGAGACAAAACCTGCCAGAGACTCCTGCATCTGTTCCTGGAGTTCCAGCCCTGCTGATGTTATGGATGGACCCAGAGGCAGAGGGTCGACATGCAGCTGAGCCGAGCTGGCAGATTCCTGCACCCTCCGACTAGGACTCACCACTGTTGTCCCTGTCTCCACAGTCTGCTGATGCTCACTTGTGAGCTGTGATATACCAGGTGACAACACTACTCTATCTCACGATGTTCCCTCCGAGGTGTGAGTGTCTGCGCTGGTGTTGGGTGCGGTGAATTCTGCTGATGCTACACCCTCAGAGGTTGCAGCTTCCTCTGAGGAGTCTTGAGGCTCATGCTAGTGGGGATGGATGCTTGCGATGGCCCTGTGGGGCAGTAAAGGAGAGTCAGATGAGGCCAAGGTTACATGCATATTGCAGATGATCATACGGCCATCTGTTAGAGCTTCAGAATCATTATCAGCGGCTCATGCAATGTCATTGAGAGACATGGAAAACTATTCTGTCACCAGCTTGCTGTATTGTGCCTGTCTGTCCGTGTCTTCCACCCCCACCCCCCCCCCTTGGAAATCTTCCTCCACTCCCACGATCTCCAGGACCGCCGCCTCCCAGGGGATGAGCTGGGCTACTGAAGGTGGCCCTCCTCCTGTCGTTGCTCTTTCCCTCTTATTGTGAGCTCTCTTTTCCTGCAATGAGGGAGACGTGTGGAGTTTGAGTGAGAATGAAGGAATGAGTGTAGAGACTCCAGAGCATAGATGCTTAGAAGGGGACAAAGATGAAGTGAGGTGGCAAGACCAAGGGCCCTCCCTGTGTGTTGTAAGTTGTAATAGCATCAGTGATAGGGAGTGTGAGGGCAGCACAGTCGATTAGTTAGGTGAATGTGACCATAGAGAGGGAATGGGTAAGGGTGCATGGATGTCAGTGTCAAGTGGGAATTGGAGGAAGAGATTGCTAAAGCTGAGTGCTGGTGAGGAAAGGCAATGGGGATCAGATTGAGGGTGATGGGAAATTCATACTCACTTTTCCAGTGCACAGAGGGTCATGAAATCTCTTCCTGAACTGAACCCAGCTTCTGCAGGATATTGACAGAGTTGACCTCCTCTGCCACCTGGATCCACACAGCCTTGGTCTGCTGGGGAGGCTTCTTCCTCCCTGAAGAAGGGAAGAGCACCTCTTTATTTGCTCTTGCTCCCTCTACTAAAGCCTGCAGGGCAACATCAAAGTGGGGTGCAGACCTAGATCTCTGGCTGGCCATTCTTCCTGCAGGTGTCTCTAACATGTAAGGGCAAGAGCTTGGCAGTCTGCAGAAGAAGCAAGGCTTGTTGCAGACCTTAAATGCAGCAGCAATGATGACATCATCAGAGGCGACTTTCGAATTGGTAATCTCCTTGGCCATGGGTTCCCACACGTTGGAACTCAATTGGCCAATTAAGTTAAAATGGCATCATTTTCCCACATCGTTTTAGAATCGGGTGGCTAACACGAAATGCAGATTACACGACTCCAGCCCGCCCCAGTAACAAAATCCAGCCCATTGCTTGTGTCAGGATGGCCAAGCTTCCCATCATGCCTTGTAATTATGGTGGCAGCCTAATACATGGCTTCCAACATAGCATGTTACAATAACATTCCCATTAACCCTGTGCTTCCCACATCAATCTAAGAATAAGGGGCTGCCCTTGCAAAACTGAGATGAGGAGGAACTTCTTCACTCAGAGGGTAGTAAATCTGTGGAATTTGCTACCCCAGAGAGCTGCGGAAGTTGCAACATTAAATAAATTTAAAATGGAGATAGACAGTTTCCTCGCAGATAATGGAATTAGGGGTTACGGGGAGAGGGCAGGGAAGTGGACGTGAGTCTAGATTCGGATCAGCCATGATCCTATTGAATGGCGGAGCAGGCCCGAGGGGCCATACGGCATGCTCCTACTTATGTTCTTATGTTATGTAATCTCTCCTGTTGGCCCTGCTCAAGAATCCTTTCCCTCCCCAACAGCCACACCCGGATGTTCTACCTAATGGCTTTATATCCAGGGATCCTCTGGACAGCCACAAGTGTCGCATCCCGACTATTGAAGCTCTTACGGCGTCACCTGTGTCCTAGTGACCTGGCTCTGCCTGGGTTTAAACCACCACTCATCATCGGCGACCAGTCAAATTCAAGTATGGTATGTCCTCCTTCAGTCATCTACTTGTGGGTCTTCAGGTGGCTGTGGAGGCCAATCCGAGATCCACAGACTCTACTACAGTGTGGGCATGTAAGAGTATTGGTAGTGACTGGAGTATGGGTCATCTTAAGTTGTTGTCTCTCCTTACGGCGCTGGCGTTTATCCTCAGCGGCATGCTGGAGATTCTTTTAATGTAGTGCGGCTCCGTTGTGGATACATTTTCTCCAATTGTCTCTGTCCAGTGCGATTTCCTCCCAGTTATCAATATCGAGATGGAACTTTTTAAGGATTACTTTGATGTTATCTTTGTAACACTTCTTTTGACCACCAGGAGACCTCTGCCCTTCCTTCAACTGGGAGTACAGAACCTGTTTTGGGAGACGTGAGTCTGACATGCGAATGACATGTCCTATCCATCGGAGTTGATGCTGCATGATGAGCGTAGTGATGCTGTAGATATTGGCCTCCAAGTATACTCCAGTTTGTACGCTTGTCCTCCCAGCTGACCCTCAAGATTTTGCGTAGAGAGCGTTGGTGGTATTGCTCTAAGGCTCTAAGGTAGCCAAATCTAGTGGGAGGATAGAGGATTGGGAAAACTTTAAAAGACAGCAAAAAAGGGCAGTAGACAGAAGGCTGGAAACTATAGACCGATCAGGAAGGCCAATGGAATGTGTTCTGGCAGGTTGTGATTAACTTAATTGCAATAGGTCAGAAGATTACGTTAGTTGCTGCTGACTCGGTTTTAGTCCACAGGCAATGGTACAAAAATACATTAGATATCAAGTATCCCATCATGCACTAGTAAGGGCAAAATCATATTTCCACATTCCCTCCTTTTGTCCTTATCAAGGACAACCTAGTCGAGCAAGATTGCATTTAATCTTTCCTTCTCCATCAAATAGGTCCTTGATCTGTACCTGCATCATTACTTTAACTGGTTCTGCATAATAACTGGCCAACGCTTGGTCCTGTACTCTTATCCAGGCACCATGAGCTTATTGGTCTCCCTATCCCAGATGTATTGATGAGGACCAGGGAGGGGAGCTGTCTAGCATGGTCATACTTAGGCTGATACCATCCTTTGAGGGTGTCCAAATCGTACCCTGCCGAGGTCCAATGCCTTTGCCAGTCTTCATCTACTATAATCTTTTTGGGGCCATTTAACTCATACTTGGTAATACTCCCATTTTGGCGTAAAATCCATTCCATCGTCTCTGACTCATTGAAGGGGATAGGTCTTAATGGAATTCCCCCTATACTATGTATGGGAACATGGGCAGAAACCCAACAGCTGGAAGCGCTTACCGTTGTTGTGTACATGTATGCCATATACAAAAATGTATTTATATACAATTCGGGCATTGCAGGTATTATAAGTGCCCCAAGGAAACATAGTCCTAATGTCCAGTTCCATTTACCAATGGGTTGGTGATTTCTTTCCTTGTTTTCTGGAGCTCTTTTGCAGTGGGAGGCGTGGATCCATGTTGGTCTCTCTTTCACCTTTACAGCAGTATTAGTTGCTAGGAGTACTTGGTACGGACCTTCGAATCTGGGTTGGAGACCGTTCTTTCTCTTGAATACTTTCACGTATACGTTGTCTCCTGGTTTTAGGTTATGGCACCTTCCTTCAGCTGGTTCAACCTGGGCTTGCTTGACCTGTTGGTGGAAACTGGAAATACACTTAGTTAAGGCAATGCAATAATTCAACATATGTTCATCCATCTTGTGAATGTCCATCTGCTTGGCAGTGAAGGGTGCAGAAAATGGCAGTCTCTGAGGTCGTCCCATGACGACTTCATGTGGTGACAGTCCCGTCGTTCTGTTTGTTGCTGATCGCCTTACCATCAATGCCAAGGGTAACAGTTCGACCCATTTAAGTCCTGTCTCGCTGCAGAGTTTGGAAAGTTTATTTTTCAGCATACCATTATATCTTTCTACCAGTCCCGCTGACTGTGGATGACAGCTGCAGTAGAAGTGTTGGTTGATCTGTAAAGCCTTACACATTTCTAGCACAACTGTCCCAGTAAAATGTGATCCATTGTCACTTGAAAGTTGTGCAGGTATACCAAATCGTGGTACAATTTCTTTTAATAAACATTTAGCAACAGTAACTGCATCATTCTTTTTTTTTACATGGAAAGGCTTCAATCCATCGTGAAAACACGTCTACAATAACTAATACATATTTAAATCCTAAACATACTGGTAATTCAATAAAATCCATCTGTAAATGTACAAAGGGTCCTGTTGAATTTGGGTGGGAGGCAGCCTGTACCTTTTCCATTTTACCTGGGTTCATTGTTTGGCAGGTAATGCATTGTTCACTAATTTGTTTTGTAATTGTCAATGCCTGGTGAATACCAAGTTTGTGTGATATAGTCTGCCATCCCCCCTTTGCCTGCATGTGAACACGTGGACACATCGGGCAATCCATGGGAGTATTGACTTGGGAGCCGCCGTGCGGCCGTCATGGTAGACCCATACTCCTTCAGGTGTTTTAAAACGAGAATCATTCACCCAAGCTAACACTTCGTCCGGACTGGCCTGTAATTGATAGGCCAAAACGTCATCAATTGTGGGTGGGGGATTGTCTGGATCTTGATTTCTAAGAACATATGCAGACACTTGTGACCCTGTATCAGAGAGAGCAGCAGCCTTAGCTGCTCGATCCGCCCTATCATTGCCCAAAGAAGCATGGTCTTGATTGCCTGTATGTGCTTTGCATTTAATAACAGCAACTTTTGTAGGACACTGGAGAGCCTTTAAAAGGTTATCAATTTGTTCAGCATTTTTAACTGTAGATCCTGATGAAGTCAGGAATCCTCTAAGTTTCCAAATTTGACCATAATCATGAGTGACTCCAAATGCATACCGAGAGTCAGTATAAATATTCACTGATTTTCCTGTAGCTAAAATACATGCTCTTGTAAGGGCAAACAGTTCTGCTTGTTGTGCTGAAAAGAAAGATGGTAGTGAGCATGCTTCGATAATTGAATGATCATTGGGAATGGCATATGCACTTTTTGGTGAGCCCTTTTCGTCTGAGGGCTGATCCATCAACATAAAATATAAAATCGCTATTGTCCAGAGGAGTTTCTACAATGTCTATACGAGGCTTAGTGATAAGCTGAGTCACTAATTCACAATGCCTCTTGGGTAGGTGATGCAATTAGCAGGTCGTCTATGTACTGTATGAGGGTTGACCCATCGGTTAAGACAATGTCCTGTAAATCATGTTTGAGGCACTGCGAAAAGATAGTTGAGCTTTCTGTATAGCCTTGTGGCAGTCTGGTCCATGTGTATTGGGTTCCTTTGAACGTGAAGGCAAACAGGAACTGGGAATCTTGGTGAATAGGAATGCTGAAGAAGGCTGAGCAGAGATCAATGACCGTATAATACCTTGAATTAGGAGGTATACTGGTCAGGATAGTGGCTGGGTTTGGGACAACCGGGTAGGCAGGGAGAACAGACTCGTTAACTGCTCTTAGGTCTTGAACCAACCCTGACTTATTCTCCACTCCTGTTGAACTGCAGCTTTTGATAGGCGTAGGACCATCTGTCCTAGATCAGAAGATTTGAATTCATGTGCCACTGCTAGTGTACAGTGTGGCTTAGAGACTTTTACCCTGAATAATTCCCATGCTGTTTGGGTCAACAAGATTGGTGACGCTATTCCTTCTTGCCCAATTAAAATTCTTCGGATTTTAAGTGAATATTTCTGATGCAGAAAGGGCTTGTAATTAATTGCCACTTCTAGATCTTCTCCCGTTTTGTCATAATAGACTGTACAGTGCAATTTATCATGCCAATGTCCCAAATTAAACTGCTTCTGGTATTCTGATACTGATCTTGTGACATACTGCAATGCTCCCACAGTCATCAGTAATTGTTTACTGAGGTTGTCATCATGATTAGTCCAACAATAAGCTGAGTCACTGATTCACAATGCCTCTTGGGTAGGTGATGCAATTAGCAGGTCGTCTACGTACTGTATGAGGGTTGACCCATCAGTTAAGACAATGTTGTGGCGACACGCCACCACTGGACATAATCCGCTCACGGCGGCACGGACAGTTTAAGCAGACGCCCCCAGCCGGGGGCCCTTTCCTCCAGCAACTTGTTTCCCGCAGGGACAGGCTGCCAGGAGCACTTCCTGTCTGGGGAGTATTTAAGTGGATGCGCGGGCTTTTCCAGTTTCTCTTTGCCATGAGGTTGAATAAAGCAGTTGTGTTTTACTAGCTCTGGTCTCGACTCCCACGGTATCTCAACACTGGTGACCCCAACGCTCAGGACGAATCCTAAGCTAGCATAGCGGATACAAACGCAGTCATGGTTAAACTACCGGACTTTTGGGAGAACCTGGCCGAAGCCTGGTTTGTTCAAGCTGAGTCCAGATTCTGGCTGAAACACATTACAGTCGACGCCACAAAGTACGACTACCTCGTCTCCTCTCTCACCTACGCCACAGTCCCCAAGGTTTGGGCAGTGCTGCAGGCTCCACCAGTGGATGGCAAGTACAAACATCTGAAGGCTGCGCTCCTTAAAAAATTTCAAACGTCCTCTTACCAGCGCAACTGCCAACTCCTTGACCTCCCCGGCCTTGGTGACGCTTCACCCTCGGATCTGCTTTCCCACATGCTGTCCCTCTCGGACGACAAAGACACCAGCGCCCTCTTTCGCACGCATTTCATTCGGCAACTCCCCGCCAGCATCCGCCTGCTCATTGTGGAGTCTGGCTCCACGGACCTGAATGACATAGCCGAAAAGGCCGACCGGCTGCTCTCTGCGCAGTCCGCTTGCGACGTCGCACCCGACCACGCGGTCTTCCCGGCCCACTTGGCCCGACCGCCCTACCACTCCGGGTCACTACTACTACCACACCCGTTTTGGCACTAGGGCCCAACGCTGCACGCCACCGTGCACTTTCAAACCCCCCCCCCCCCCGCGATGGCCGTGGGGCAAAAGGGGCCTCTACTGTACGTCGCCGATTTCTGTGCGACACAGGGGCCCAGCACAGCATCACCCCCGCCTCCGCCCTCGAAATCCAAAGCGGCACACGGGGTATTACGCTGGCCGCAGCCAATGGCTCAGACATCCGCACATATGGCACCCGCATGGTCACGCTCGACCTCGCAGGCCGCCGCTACTGCTGGGAGTTCCTCACAGCCAAGGTACTCTGCCCACTCATCGGTGCCGACTTCCTACGCGCCCACGGCCTCCTTGTCAACATTCCGAGGCACCGCCTCGTCAACATCAACACTATTGGCCCCCATCCCCGGCGTATTCACCCCGGCCCGTTCGGCCGGCCTGACGACCTACTGCCTCGCCAGAGCCACGGACGACTACTCGGCACTCCTAGCCAAGTTTCTCGGCCAAAGCCGCCAAACACGGTGTGGAGCAGTATATCCCCACCACCGGCCCCCAGTTTCTGCCCACGCCCGCAGACTCAACCTGTCCAAGCTGGAAATCGCGCGGGCCGAGTTCACCACCATGGAACAACTTGGCATCATCCGCCGCTCCAGCAGCCCTTGGGCCTCGCCCCTCCACATCGCCCCCAAGCCCAGCGGAGGCTGGCGCCCTTGCGGGGACTACCGCCACCTCAACGATGCCACCACCCCCGACCGCTACCCGGTGCCGCACATCCAGGACTTCTCGGCCAGACTGGCCGGACGAACCGTCTTTTCCAAGGTCGACCTGGTGCGCGGTTACCACCAAGTCCCCGTACACCCCGCGGACATCCCCAAAACGGCCGTCATCACCCCATTCGGCCTGTTCGAGTTCCTGAGGATGCCCTTCGACCTCAAGAATGCAGCCCAGGCTTTCCAGCGCCTTATGGACTCAGTCCTCCGGGACCTGAACTTCCTATTCGTCTATCTAGATGACATTCTCGTGGCCAGCTCCTCCAAACAGGAACACCTCGAACACCTTCGCATCCTGTTCGGGTGCCTAGCCCAACACGGGCTCATCCTCAGCCCGGCGAAGTGCCAATTCGGCCTAACCGAGATCGATTTTCTCGGTCACCACGTCACCCCTGCTGGGGCCGTCCCCCTGCTCAACAAGGTGCAGGCCGTCCAGCAATTCCCCCGCCCCAAAACCATCAAGGGCCTCCAGAAGTTCCTCGGGATGGTGAACTTCTACAACAGGTTCATCCCCAGAGCTGCAGCCCTCATGAAGCCCCTATACGACTCCCTCCGAGGTAAATCCGGCAAGATGGACATAGCCTGGACCACTGACACGTCAGCCACCTTCGACGCCACCCTGCTCGCGCACCCGAGGGCTGATGCCCGGGTCGCGCTCACTACCGACGCCTCCAACCACGCGGTCGGAGCCGTGTTCGAGCAGTGGATCAATGGCGCCTGGCAGCCACTTGCCTTCTACAGCCGCCACCTGCGCCCCCCGGAGGTCAAATACTCTACTTTCGACCGCGAGCTTCTCGCACTCCACCTGTCGGTCCGCCATTTCAGGTTCCTCCTGGAAGGCCACCGCGTACGTGGACCACAAGCCGCTCACGTAGGCGGTGGCCAAGCACACCGAATCCTGGTCAGCTAGGCAGCAAGCGGCCGTGTCCGAGTTTACTACGGACATCCAGCACATCTCCGGTAGAGACAACGTTGTTGCCGACTGCCTTTCCCGTCCTGCCATCTGCGCGAATCACCTCGCGGTCGACTACGCGCAACTAGCAGCGGCCCAGCTCACGGACCCAGACCTCCTCTCGGCGGCTGCTAGGGCTACGCCTAGCCAAGGTCGCGCACGGGCCCGAAGCCACGGCAGTCACTTGCGACGTCTCACTCGGCCAACCCAGGCCGGTCGTCCCTGCAACCTGGCGCCGCCGCATCTTCGCGCTACACGCGCTCTCCCATCCGGGTGCCCGCGCATCCGTCAAACTCCTCTCCCAGCGTTTCGTCTGGCGCGGCCTCAGCAAAGGTGTTCAGACTTGGGCCACCTCCTGCCTACGGTACAGCTACACACAAAAGCACCCCTGGGAGACTTCGAGGTACCCAGCCGCCGCTTCGACCACGTACACGTCGACATCGTCGGTCCTCTGCCGCCATCGCAAGGCCAAACTTATCTCCTCACGATGGTCGACCGCTACACACGCTGGCCTGAGGCAGTGCCGCTGCCCTCCACCACTGCAGCCGACATCGCCAGGGCGTTGGTTAACACCTGGGTCGCAAGGTTCGGCGTACCAGCCGACATAACCTCTGACAGAGGCGCCCAGTTCACCTCCGAGCTCTGGACGGCCACAGCACGCAACCTCGGGGTGATGCTCCACCGAACCACCCGCAGGCCAATGGGCTGTGTGAACGCTTCCACAGGTCACTCAAGGCCTCACTCCGCGCCGGCCTGCAGGACAGTACCTGGACTGACCGCCTACCGTGGGTGCTACTAGGCCTACGCACCGCGGTCAAGGAAGACCTCCAGTCCGCGGCAGCGCAGTTTGTCTACGGACAACCGCTGCGCGTCCCAGGTGAATTCTTTCCGGAGGCTACCACGCCTTGGTCGGCCAAACAGCAGCGGCTCAACTCTCTCTTCCGCTCAGCAGTTCGCCCCACTTCCGGTCAACCGACACGGCGAACTCGCACCTCACGTCCCGCCAAACTTACAGCAGGCGCGCTTCATCTTCGTGTGACACGACGCGCACCGCGGGCCCCTGCGACCCCCGTATGACGGACCGTACGAGGTACTACAAACCGGGGACAAGGTCGACACAGTCTCCATCGACCGGCTCAAACCAGCACACACAGAACCAGGGGAACAGGTCCCCGTGGCCCGGCCTCCAACTAGAGGCCGTCCAGCCAGCACAGCCGGCGGCGAACCGCCCGGCCCCACCAACTAGACCGGTGACCACTCAGAGCCGCTCCGGCAGAACCATCAGACCACCGTCACGACTCGTCCACGCCTCCTAAGCGGATTCTGGGGGGAGCTCTGTGGCGACACGGTGGCACGGACAGTTTAAGCAGACGCCCCCAGCCGGGGGGCCCTTTCCTCCAGCAACTTGTTTCCCGCAGGGACAGGCTGCCGGGAGCACTTCCTGTCTGGGGAGTATTTAAGTGGATGCGCGGGCTTTTCCAGTTTCTGTTTGCCATGAGGTTGAATAAAGCAGTTGTGTTTTACTAACTCTGGTCTCGACTCCCACGTTTGCCGCGGTATCTCAACAACCCTGCCCACTTCCACCTGGGTAACATCACCCATCTCCGCCCTTCCCTCAGCTCATCCGCTGCTGAAACCCTCACCCGGGCCTTTCTTACCTCTAGACTCGACTATTCCAATGCGCTCCTGGCTGGCCTCCCACATTCGACCCGATTTAAACTTGAGGTGATCCAAAACTGCCCGTGTCGTAACTCAACGCCAAGTCCCGTTCACCCATCACCCCTGTGCTCGCTGACCTACACTGGCTCCCGGTTAAGCAATGATTCGATTTCAAAATACTCATCCTTGTTTTCAAATCCCTCCATGGCCTCGCCCCTCCCTATCTTAGTTATTCCCTCCAGCCTCACAACCACCGTCCCCCGCAATAGAATCACAGAAAAATTACGGCACAGAAGGAGGCCATTAGGCCCATCTTGTCCGTGCCGGCCGATTTAAGTGCTGTCCACACTAATCCCACTTTCCAGCACTTGGTCCATAGCCCTGTAGGTTACGGCACTTCAGGTGCACATCCAAGTACCTTTTAAAATGTGATGAGAGTTTCTGCCTCTACCACCCTGTCAGGCAGTGAGTTCCAGACCCCCACCACCCACTGGGTGAAAACATTTCTCCTCAACTCCCCTCTAAAGCTCCGTCCAATTACTTTAAATCTACGCCCCCTGGTTGTGGACTCCTCTGCCAAGGGAAATAGGTCCTTCCTATCTCGGCCCCTCATACTTTTATACACCTCAATCAGGTCTCCCCTCAGCCTCCTCCCCCCCGAGACATCTGCGTTCCTCCAATTCTGCCCTCTGGAGCATCCCTGATTATAATCGCTGCACCATCAGTGGCCGTGTCTTCTGTTGCCTCGGCTCTAAGCTCTGGAATTCCCTCTTTGAACTTCTCCGCCTCTCATTGAAAATAGGAGCAGGCCATTCGGCCCCTCGAGCCTGCTCCGCCATTCAATGAGATCATGGCTGATCAAAACCCACCACTGTGACCAAGCTTTTGGCCATCTGCCCTAATTTCTCCTTTTGTGGCTCAGGGTCACATTTTTCAATGTCTTACAATACTCCTGTGCAGCACCTTGGGACGTTTTCCTACGTTAAAGGCACTATAGAAATACAAGTTGTTGTTCTCATTGTTGGAGGTGAGCGCTGAACAGGCCCCTCCCCCTACTCCGCACGCACCGCTCCAAGGTGAGCGCGGGCTCTGAACAGTCCCCGACCCCTCCCCCTACTCTGCACGCGCCGCTCCAAGGTGAGCGCGGGCTCTGAACAGGCCCTGCCCCCTCCCCCTACTCCGCATGCGCCGCCGGGCCCCGCTCCCGAAATTCATCCTCATCTCTCCTAAATGGCTTACCCCTTATCCTTAGACTTAGAGATGAAGAGGAATTTCTTCACCCAGAGAGTGGTGAACCTGTGGAATTCTCTGCCATAGAAGGCGTTAGATATTCAAGAAGGAGTTAGACATATTTCTTAAGGCTAAAGGGATCAAGGGATATGAGGAGAAAGCAGGAACAGGGTACTGAGTTTGGATGATCAGCCATGATCTCATTGAATGGCGGAGCAGGCTCCTGTTCCTATCTTCTATGTTTCTTCTTTGTTTAATCTGAAGAACACGAGAGGGGGGAGGGAGTCCCTTTTAATGTGAAGTAGGTGGGTGTCCCTGTAAACAGTGTGGCGCTCCCGCAGTACTGCCTCTCCGTCAGTGTGGTGCTCCCTCAGTACCGACCATCCGACAGTGCAGCGCTCCCTCACTACTGCCCCTGCCATGGAGCAGCGCTCACTCAGCACCGCCCCTCCGACAGTGCGGCACTCCCTCAGTACTGCCCCTCCGACAGTGCGGCGCTCCCTCAGCACCGCCCCTCCGACAGTGTGGCGCTCCCTCAGCACTGCAGTGGAGTGTCAGCCTTGCTTTATATGCTCAAGTCCCTGGAACGGGATTTCTTAACTCTGGTTTATATTTTCTAAGGTCTCTCTGGTGTAGCGGGGACTGTTGGTAAACCAGTTAACTGTAGTATTATTAGTGGGATTCATTGATTTAATTTAAATTCAATTAACTAAAGGGTAAGTCATGGCAGGACAGCCCGGCCACGTGATATGCGGGAACTCGGGGACACTTCCTGTGTCCCTGACAACTACATGTGCAGGAAGTGCATCCAGCTGCAGCTACTGACAGACCGCATTGTGGCACTGGAGCTGCGATTGGATGCATACTGGAGCGTTCACGATGCTCAGGACATCGTGAATAGCATGTTTAAGGAGTTGGTTACCCGTTCCCTTTCTTCCTGTCCAACAGGCAGAGTACTAGGCGCAGGCAGGTAATGCAGGGGTCCCCCGTGGCCATCCCCCTCTCCAACCGGTACACCACTTTGAGTACTGTTGGGGGAGATGGCTTATCAGAGGAAGGCAGCAGCAGCAGCCAACTTCCTGGCACCAGGGGTGGCTTTGCTGCACAGAATGGGAGGAAAAAGAGGGGTAGAGCTATAGTAATAGGGGATTCAATTGTAAGGGGAATAGATAGGCGTTTCTGCGGCCGCAAACAAGACTCAAGGATTGTGTGTTGCCTCCCTGGTGCAAGGGTCAAGGATGTCTCCGAGCGGCTGCAGAACATTTTGGAAGGGGAGGGTGAACAGCCAGTTGTCGTGGTGCATATAGGCACCAACGATATAGGTAAAAAGCGGGATGAGGTCCTAAAAGTGGAATATAGGGAGTTAGGAGGTAAATTAAAAAATAGGACCTCCAAAGGTAGTAATCTCAGGATTGCTACCAGTGCCACGTGCTAGTCAGAGTAGAAATAGAAGGATAATTCAGATGAATACGTGGCTAGAGGAATGGTGCCAGGGGGAAGGATTCAAGTTCCTGGGACATTGGAACCGGTTCTGGGGGAGGTGGGACCAGTTCAAACCGGACGGTCTGCACCTGGGCAGGGCTGGAACCGATGTCCTAGGGGGAGTGTTTGCTAGTGCTGTGGGGGAGGGTTTAAACTAAAATGGCAGGGGGTTGGGAACCTGAGCAGGGAGACAGAGGAAAGGGAAACAAGGTGTGGTAAACCACTGTAGTTCACTGTGTTCACTTGTTGTTGTTGTTGTTGTTGTTCACTGTTACGTCTGACTATGCCTCAGCTGACTCCGCCCTCGGCTACCGAGTATAAGGACGGCCGCATGGCAGCTCCAGGCATTCGGTCGTCCACTAGAGGCATAGTCCTGATCTGTCTGAAGTGCAATTCAGTAGTTAATAAAAGCCTGTCGTTCTGAACTCTGCTCGGCCTCTTATTAGAATTGATAGCGCATCAATTTTATTAACTACTGAAAAAAAAAAATAATAACGATGCTGCAGATACTTAAGATCAAGTGCCTAGAACTCGACCCGCAAGAACCGGACTCGACTGCTAAGTTCTCGCACTGGCTGAACTGTTTTGAGTCCTTTCTGGCTGCATCCGGCGAGACCGTCGCCACCGACGCCGACAAGCTCAGGGTGCTGAATTCTAAAGTAAACCACCGAGCTTTTGCCCTTATCCGGGACGCTACGAGCTACCAGGGGGCTATCGACATTTTGAAGGAGCAATACGCACGCCCGGTCAACTATGTTTACGCAAGACATCTCCTGGGGTCTCGCAAAGAACAGCCCGGGGAACCCACAGAAGCATACATACGGGCGCTGAAGGAACTCGGCCGAGCCTGCGAATGCAAGCAAGTATCAGCCACGGAACATACGGAGGAGCTCATCCGTGATGCCCTCGTTGCGGGCCTCAGGTCCACTCACACACGGCAGCGACTGCTGGAAAGTAGCAAGCTCGACCTGAAGAAGGCGATTTCACTCACCCTTTCGTTGGACGTAGCCCACCGGAACATGGAGGCCTACTCCCCGGACCGCGCGGCCGCCTCATGGATGCCGCAGCCGCCGCCATCTTGGGACGCGGCGCCGCCCCGGCCTCAACTGCTGCAGCGATGTCCCGCCCGAGCCAGAAATGTTATTTCTGTGGCCAAACCAAACACCCCAGGGCGCGCTGCCCGGCGAAAAACGCGGTCTGCTCTGCCTGCGGTAAGAAGGGACACTACGCTGGCGTCTGCAGAAGTCAGAAGACCCCTACCTCCAGCAGCGCCGCGTGCGATTCGTGGGAGCGGCCATCTTGCCTTCCTCCAGCCTCGTGGGGATCGGGATCGTCATGGGTGCTGCCATTTTGTCCTTCTTCTCCGACTCCGCCATTTTGCCAACGGGCCCCCGACTCACCCACCGCCGCCTCACCGGGGTTCTACAGCGACGCTCCCGACTCCACAGCGGCCTCCATTATGCTGGATCAATCCAGACCCCATCAGCTAGCCAGGTCCACGATGGACATCCAGGTAAATGGCCGCGCCACAACTTGCCTTTTTGATTCCGGGAGCACGGAGAGCTTCATACACCCTGATACGGTACGGCATTATTCCCTCTCGGTCCGGCCAACGCGCCATCGGATCTCCATGGCCTCAAAATCTCGCTCAGCAGACGTCGGCGGCTACTGCGTAGTGACCCTCTCGGTGAAGGGCTCCGTTTATAAAAATGTAAAGCTATTCGTCCTGCCACATCTCTGCGCTGCCGTTCTGCTGGGGTTGGACTTTCATTGTCACTTTAAGAGCGTCACCTTGACATACGGTGGACCTCTTCCCCCCGCTCACTGTCTGCAACCAGCAGTTTTTAAATTGCCCGCCGCGCCCCACCTGTAGTCTCTCCACCCTCAAAATCACCCCCCCCACCCCCCGTTCGCCAACCTCACCCGCGACTGCAAGCCTATCGCCACAAAGAGCAGGCGATACAGCACCGGGGACAGATCCTTCATAACATCTGAGGTGACGCGGCTCCTGAAAGAGGGGATTATTGAGGATAGTACCAACCCCTGGCGAGCTCAGGTGGTAGTCGTTAAGACTGGCAACAAGCAGCGCCTGGTCATTGACTACAGCCAGACTATCAACAAGTACACCCAGTTGGACGCATACCCTCTCCCCCGCATAGCCGACATGGTTAATAAGATAGCGCAATATCGCGTTTTCTCGACCATTGACCTCAAGGCAGCATACCACCAAATCCCTATCCGCCCCGAGGACCGCCAGTACACAGCTTTCGAGGCAAACGGCCGTCTTTTTCACTTACTCAGGGTTCCTTTCGGCGCCACCAACGGTGTCTCCATCTTCCAGAGGGAGATGGACCGGATGGTCGACGAGAATGCGTTACAGGCCACGTTTCCCTACCTGGACAACGTGACCATCTGCGGCCATGACCTGCAGGACCATGACGCCAATCTTGATAAGTTCCTTCGCACGGCCCAACTCCTAAACCTCACGTACAACAAGGAAAAGTGCATATTCCGCACAGCCCGCCTCGCTATCCTTGGTTGCGTGGTGGAACACGGAGTCATCGGCCCTGACCCTGACCGGATGCGCCCATTGATGGAACTTCCCCTGCCCCACTGTCTCAAGGCCCTCAAAAGGTGCCTGGGCTTCTTTTCCTATTACGCCCAGTGGGTCCCTCATTATGCGGACAAAGCCCGTCCACTTATCAAGTCCACCTCCTTCCCCCTGACGGCGGAGGCCTGCTCAGCCTTTCACCGTATAAAAGACGACATTGCCAAGGCCACCATGCACTCGGTAGACGAGTCCATCCCCTTCCAGGTGGAGAGCGATGCATCCGACTTTGCCCTGGCCGCTACCCTTAACCAGGCGGGAAGACCCGTGGCCTTTTTTTCACGAACCCTCCAGGGCTCCGAACTCAGACACTCCTCTGTGGAAAAAGAGGCCCAGGCCATTGTGGAGGCGGTGCGCCACTGGCGGCACTACCTGGCTGGAAAACGATTTACCCTGCTTACTGACCAACGTTCAGTCGCTTTCATGTTCAACAACAAGCAGAGGGGCAAAATCAAAAATCAAGATTTTGAGGTGGAGAATTGAACTTTCCACCTACAATTACGACATCTTGTACCGGCCCGGGAAACTTAACGAACCCTCAGATGCTCTATCGCGAGGCACATGCGCCACCGTGCAGATCGATAGACTACGGGGCCTCCACAACGACCTCTGCCACCCGGGGGTCACCAGGTTCTTCCATTTCATTAAAGGCCGCAACCTGCCTTACTCCATCGAGGAGGTCAGGACCATGACCAGGAGCTGCCCAGTCTGTGCAGAGTGCAAGCCGCGCTTCTATACGCCTGACAGAGCAAACCTGATCAAGGCCACCCGCCCTTTTGAGCGCCTGAGTGTCGACTTTAAAGGGCCCCTCCCCTCCTCTGACCGTAATGTGTACTTCCTCAACATAGTTGATGAGTACTCCCGTTTCCCTTTCGCCATCCCCTGCCCGGACACGACCACCGCTACGGTCATTAAATGCCTGCACAACCTCTTTGCTCTGTTCGGTTTTCCCAGCTATATTCATAGCGACCGGGGCTCGTCCTTCATGAGCGACGAACTCCGTCAGTACCTGCTCATGAGAGGTATTGCCTCAAGCCGGACCACCAGCTACAACCCCCGGGGGAACGGACAGGTTGAAAGAGAAAACGCGACGGTTTGGAAGGCGGCCCTCCTAGCCTTAAAATCTAGGGGCCTTCCGACCTCCCGTTGGCAGGATGTCCTACCTGATGCGCTCCACTCCATCCGGTCACTGCTGTGTACGGCCACCAACGCCACCCCCCATGAGCGAATGTTCGTTTTTCCCCGGAGGTCCACATCCGGTACCTCACTACCACACTGGCTGACGTCTCCAGGGCCCGTCCTGCTGAGGAAGCATGTAAGGTCCCACAAAACGGCTCCCCTGGTAGAGAAGGTTCACCTCCTCCATGCCAACCCCCAGTACGCCTACGTGGCATACTCGGACGGGCGGGAGGATACAGTCTCCATTAGAGATCTGGCACCCTCGGGGTCCACTGACCCGTCACCATTGCCCTCCACCACGACCCCCTTCGACACGGCCCAAAATTCAGTAGACCAAATTCTCACCCCTATCCATTCCACCCCAGTAGACGGCATGCCGTGACCCCAGGACCAGCCGGAGTCCACTCGCCCACCCAACACCAAAGGGGACGATACACCGGTGCCCGACCCCGCTCAAGACGCGTCGTTGGAAGCTGTAACATCGCAACCGTCGCCACGAAGATCTCGACGGCAAACGAGGCCGCCCGACAGACTCGCCTACTCGAACTTTTGATACACTTCACCCCACCGGACTTAATTTTAAACGAGGGGTGAATGTGGTAAACCACTGTAGTTCACTGTGTTCACTTGTTGTTGTTGTTGTTGTCGTCGTTCACTCTTGTTTCACTGTTACGTCTGACTATGCCTCAGCTGACTCCGCCCTCGGCTACCGAGTATAAGGACGGCCGCATGGCAGCTCCAGGCATTCGGTCGTCCACTAGAGGCATAGTCCTGATCTGTCTGAAGTGCAATTCAGTAGTTAATAAAAGCCTGTCGTTCTGAACTCTGCTCGGCCTCTTATTAGAATTGATAGCGCATCACAAGGAGAAAAGCAAAAGTGGCAGTCAGAGAAATCAACGGTTTAAATCAAACGTGGCCACAGTAAATAATAATTCTAATAGGTCTAAGAGCGTTAAAAAAACAAGCCTGAAGGCTTTGTGTCTTAATGCGAGGAGCATTTGTAATAAGGTGGATGAATTGGCTGCGCAAATAGAGGTAAACGAATATGATTTGGTTGGGATTACGGAAACATGGGTCAAGGATGGCCAAGACTGGGAACTCAACATCCAAGGGTATTCGATATTCAGGAAAGATAGGCAAAAAGGAAAGGGAGGTGGGGTAGCATTACTGGTTAAAGAAGGGATTAACACAATTGTAATGAAGGATATTAGCTCTGATGATGTGGAATCTGTATGGGTAGAACTGAGAAATACTAAGGGGAAAAAAACATTAGTGGGAGTGGTATATAGACCTCCAAACAGTAAGGCGGAGGTTGGGGATGGCATTAAAAGGGGAATTAAAGAAGCGTGCAATAAGGGCACAGCAGTCATCATGGGTGACTTTAATCTACATATAGATTGGGCTAACCAAATTAGTAACAATACTGTGGAGGGGGAATTCCTGGAGTGTTTACGGGATGGTTTCCTGGACCAATATGTCGAGGAACCAACCAGAGATCAGGCCATCTTAGACTGGGTATTATGTAACGAGAAAGAATTAATTAGCAATCTTGTTGTACGAGGCCCCTTGGGTCGGAGCGATCATAATATGATTGAATTCTTCATTAAGATGGAGAATGAAGTAGTTGACTCAGAGACTAGGGTCCTCAATTTAAATAAAGGAAACTACGATGGTCTGAGGAGCGAGTTGGGTAGGATTGATTGGGGAATGGCACTCAAAGGGTTGACGGTGGAGAGGCAATGGCAAACATTCAAAGACCGAATGGATGAGCTACAGAATTTGTTCATTCCAGTTTGGCATAAAAATAAAACAAAAAAGGTGACTCAACCGTGGCTAACGAGGGAAATTAGGGATAGCATAAGATCGAAGGAGAGGACATATGAATTGGCCAGAAAAAGCAATAATCCTGAGGATTGGGAGCAGTTTAAGATTCAACAAAGGAGGACAAAGGGATTAATTCAGAAAGGGAAAATAGAATATGAGAGTAAGCTTTCAGGGAACATAAAAACTGACTGTGTAAAAGCTTTCATAGATATGTGAAGAGAAAAAGATTGGTGAAGTCAAGCGTAGGTCACTTGCAGTCAGAATCAGGGGAATTTGTAATGGGTAACAAAGAAATGGTAGAACAACTAAATACATATTTTGGTTCTGTCTTCACAAAGGAGGACACAAATAACCTCCCAGAAATACCGCGGATCATAGGGTCTGATGAAAGGGTGGAACTGAAAGAAATCAGTATTTGTAGGGAAATGGTGTTAGGAAAATTGATGGGACTGAAGGCCGATAAATCCCCAGGGCCTGATAATCTACATCCCAGGGTACTTAAGGAAGTGGCCCTAGAAATAATAGATGCATTGCTGATCATCTTCCAGAACTCGATAGACTCTGGAACAGTACCCATGGATTGGAGGGTAGCTAATGTTACCCCACTATTCAAAAAAAGGTTGCAGAGAAAAAGCGGGGAATTATAGACCGGTAAGCCTGACATCGGTAGTGGGGAAAATGCTAGAGTCCATTATAAAAGATGCAATAGCAGAAGACTTGGAAAGCAGTGACAGGATCGGACAAAGTCAACATGGATTTACAGAAGGTAAATCATGCTTGACTAATCTACTGGAATTTTTTGAGGATGTAACTGGTAAAATAGTTAAGGGAGAACCAGTGGATGTGGTGTATTTGGACTTTCAGAAGGCTTTCGATAAGGTCCCGCATAAGAGATTGGCGTGCAAAATTAAGGCACATGGGATTGGGGGCAAGGTATTAACTTGGATAGAGAACTGGTTGGCGGATAGAAAGCAAAGAGTTGGAATAAATGGGTCGTTTTCCGAGTGGCAGGCAGTGAATAGTGGGGTACCGCAAGGATCGGTCCTAGGACCCCAGCTGTTCACAATCTATATTAATGATCTGGGCGAGGGAATTGGATGTAATATCTCCAAATTTGCAGACGACACAAAGCTGGGTGGGAGGGTATGCTGTGAGGAGGATGTCGTGAAACTCCAGTACGATTTGGACAGGTTGGGTGATTGGGCAGAAACATGGCAAATGCACTATAATGTGGATAAATGTGAGGTTATCCACTTTGGTGGCAAAAACAGGAAGACAGATTATTATTTGAATGGCAATAGATTGGGAGAAGGGCAAGTGCAAAGAGACCTGGGTGTTATTGTGCACCAGTCGCTGAAGGTAAGCATGCAGGTGCAGCAGGCGGTTAAGAAGGCAAATGGTATGTTGGCCTTCGTAGCAAGAGGGTTCGAGTACAGGAACAAGGATGTCTTGCTACAGTTGTACAGGGCCTTGGTGAGACCGCACCTTGAGTATTGTGTGCAGTTTTGGTCGCCTTATCTGAGGAAGGACGTTCTTGCCATGGAAGGAGTGCAGCGAAGATTCACCAGGCTGATACCTGGGATGGCAGGAATGACGTATGAGGAGAGATTGGGTCGATTGGGCTTATACTCGAGTTTAGAAGATTGAGAGGGGATCTCATTGAAACCTATAAAATTCTGTCAGGCCTGGACAGGCTCGATGCAGGAAGGATGGTTCTGATGGCCGGGGAGTCCAGAACCAGGGGTCATAGTCTAAGGATAAGGGGTAAGCCATTTAGGACTGAAATGAGGAGGAATTTCTTCAGCCAGAGAGTGGTGAACCTGTGGAATTCTCTGCCACAGAGGGCGGTGGAGGCCAGTTCATTAAATATATTCAAGAGTTGGATATATTTCTTAAGGCTAAAGGGATCAAGGGATATGGGGAGAAGGCAGGGACAGGGTAGTGAATTTGGATGATCAGCCATGGTCTCATTGAATGGCGGAGCAGGCTCGTAGGGCCGAATAGCCTACTCCTGTTCCTATCTTCTATGTTTCTCTGTATTAAATTCCATCTGCCACCTGTCTGCCCATTCTCCTAGCCTTTCCATGTCCTGTTACAGTCGATTGGTATCACCCTCACTGTTTGTCACCAAATTTGGGCGTGTGGCATCGGCAAATTTAGAAATTCTACACTGCATTGCAATATCCAGGTCATTTATATGTATATGAGCAGGCTCGAAGGGCCGAATGGTTGACTCCTGCTCCTATTTCTTATGTTCTTACAAGTGCAAGTCTATCTTGAACCCACAACCTTCTGACTCTACTATCCACTGAGCCACAGCTGACTCCAGTCTTTCACACAGTTTCACCATAACTTCCTTGCTTTTTGCACTCTACGCCTCCCCTAAAGCAGGGGAGTTATGATGAATTGTTAAAGTTTTTTTTGCAGTGACCAAGTTTGTCTGCAGGAAACAAATGTGCATGTCAAAGAAGCTTGTATTATGAAGCTTGTGCCCCTTTGCCAGGCCCGCTGCCTGCGGCCCCTCTCCTAGATTCTGATTCCAGCCCCAGCTCTGTGCTGACTGCGGCCCCTCTCCCAGATTCCAGCCCCAGCTCTGTGCTGCCTGCGGCCCCTCTCCTAGATTCTGATTCCAGCCCCAGCTCTGTGCTGACTGCGGCCCTTCTCCCAGATTCCAGCCCCAGCTCTGTGCTGCCTGCGGCCCCTCTCCCAGATTCCAGCCCCAGCTCTGTGCTGCCTGCGGCCCCTCTCCTAGATTCTGATTCCAGCCCCAGTTCTGTGCTGACTGCGGCCCCTCTCCCAGATTCCAGCCCCAGCTCTGTGCTGCCTGCGGCCCCTCTCCTAGATTCTGATTCCAGCCCCAGTTCTGTGCTGACTGCGGCCCCTCTCCTAGATTCCAGCCCCAGCTCTGTGCTGCCTGCGGCCCCTCTCCCAGATTCCAGCCCCAGCTCTGTGCTGCCTGCGGCCTCTCTCCCAGATTCCAGCCCCAGCTCTGTGCTGCCTGCGGCCCCTCTCCCAGATTCCAGCCCCAGCTCTGTGCTGCCTGCGGCCCCTCTCCCAGATTCCAGCCCCAGCTCTGTGCTGCCTGCGGCCCCTCTCCCAGATTCCAGCCCCAGCTCTGTGCTGCCTGCGGCCCCTCTCCTAGATTCTGATTCCAGCCCCAGCTCTGTGCTGCCTGCGGCCCCTCTCCCAGATTCCAGCTCTGTGCTGCCTGCGGCCCCTCTCCCAGATTCCAGCCCCAGCTCTGTGCTGCCTGCGGCCTCTCTCCCAGATTCCAGCCCCAGCTCTGTGCTGCCTGCGGCCCCTCTCCCAGATTCCAGCTCCAGCTCTGTGCTGCCTGCGGCCCCTCTCCCAGATTCCAGCCCCAGCTCTGTGCTGCCTGCGGCCTCTCTCCCAGATTCCAGCCCCAGCTCTGTGCTGCCTGCGGCCCCTCTCCTAGATTCTGATTCCAGCCCCAGCTCTGTGCTGCCTGCGGCCTCTCTCCCAGATTCCAGCCCCAGCTCTGTGCTGCCTGCGGCCCCTCTCCCAGATTCCAGCTCTGTGCTGCCTGCGGCCTCTCTCCCAGATTCCAGCCCCAGCTCTGTGCTGCCTGCGGCCCCTCTCCCAGATTCCAGCTCTGTGCTGCCTGCGGCCCCTCTCCTAGATTCTGATTCCAGCCCCAGCTCTGTGCTGCCTGCGGCCCCTCTCCCAGATTCCAGCCCCAGCTCTGTGCTGCCTGCGGCCCCTCTCCCAGATTCCAGCTCTGTGCTGCCTGCGGCCTCTCTCCCAGATTCCAGCCCCAGCTCTGTGCTGCCTGCGGCCCCTCTCCCAGATTCCAGCTCTGTGCTGCCTGCGGCCCCTCTCCCAGATTCCAGCTCTGTGCTGCCTGCGGCCCCTCTCCCAGATTCCAGCTCTGTGCTGCCTGCGGCCCCTCTCCCAGATTCCAGCCCCAGCTCTGTGCTGCCTGCGGCCCCTCTCCCAGATTCCAGCTCTGTGCTGCCTGCGGCCTCTCTCCCAGATTCCAGCCCCAGCTCTGTGCTGCCTGCGGCCTCTCTCCCAGATTCCAGCCCCAGCTCTGTGCTGCCTGCGGCCCCTCTCCCAGATTCCAGCTCTGTGCTGCCTGCGGCCCCTCTCCCAGATTCCAGCTCTGTGCTGCCTGCGGCCCCTCTCCCAGATTCCAGCTCTGTGCTGCCTGCGGCCCCTCTCCCAGATTCCAGCCCCAGCTCTGTGCTGCCTGCGGCCCCTCTCCCAGATTCCAGCTCCAGCTCTGTGCTGCCTGCGGCCCCTCTCCCAGATTCCAGCTCTGTGCTGCCTGCGGCCCCTCTCCCAGATTCCAGCTCTGTGCTGCCTGCGGCCCCTCTCCCAGATTCCAGCTCCAGCTCTGTGCTGCCTGCGGCCCCTCTCCCAGATTCCAGCCCCAGCTCTGTGCTGCCTGCGGCCCTTTCCCAGATTCCAGCCCCAGCTCTGTGCTGCCTGCGGCCCCTCTCCCAGATTCCAGCCCCAGCTCTGTGCTGCCTGCGGCCCTTTCCCAGATTCCAGCCCCAGCTCTGTGCTGCCTGCGGCCCTTTCCCAGATTCCAGCCCCAGCTCTGTGCTGCCTGCGGCCCTCTCCCAGATTCCAGCCCCAGTTCTGTGCTGACTGAGCTGCTCTCACCTCGGGACAGCGCGTCACAATCGGCCCCAGCGCACCTGAGCTAGAGAGGAGGCCCCGCCCCCTTGCCGCGCCGCTATTGGTTGACGGACCAGGCCGCCCAGTTCAGTCCGCCCACCTCAGCCCTCGTCCAATTGGTCAAAGCACCCGTCAGTCACAGGCCGGGCCTCCATCCACTTGAATTGCCTCTTCCTCTGATGACGTCACAATCGGGCCCCAGCCTACCAGCGCCGGGGAGGAAGGTCCCGCCCCCTAGCCGCGCCGCCATTGATTGGAGGACCAGGCCGCCCAGTTCAGTCCTCCCAGCTTAGCCCTCTTCCTATTGGTCCGCGCTCCCGTCAGTCAGATTCACGTTGCTCCGGCTCAATCCGCTCCGTCTGACGTCCGCGGAGGTCCCGCCCGCCCGACTCTCAGGTTTGGTTTTCTCGTCTTTTACTTTATAATCTCGGTCTCCGCTCCCCCCCCCTCACCTCGACTTAAATCGATTCCCCAACAGTTGACTTTACCCCGGCCGCTGATTCCGCCTCTTCCCCGGGCCCGGCCTTCCGGTAGCTCCCCGGAGACCCCGCGCAGGCGCACTGGCAGCCTGGTGTTGTGGTGGGGCCGATTGAGCATGCGCGGACCCGCGCCTCCACATTTAAAGGGACACCCGCCCCCTCCACATTTAAAGGGACACCCCCTCTCATGTATTCTTATGATTAAACATGGAAGAAACATAGAAGATAGGAGTAGGCCTTTCGGCCACTCGAGCCTGCTCCGCTATTCAATGAGATCATGGCTGATCATCCAAGTTAAGTACCCAGTCCCTGCCTTCGCCCCATATCCCTTGCTCCCTTTAGCCTTAAGAAATATATCCAACTCCTTCTTGAATATATTTAATGAATTGGCTTCAAGTGCCTTCTGTGGTAGAGAATTCCACAGGTTCACCTCTCTCTGGGTGAAGTAATTCTTCCTCATCTCTAAGTCTAAAGATAAGGGGTAAGCCATTTAGGACTGAGATGAGGAGGAATTTCTTCACCGAGAGTGGTGAACCTGTGGAATTCTCTACCACAGAAGGCAGTTGAGGCCAATTCATTAAATATATTCAAGAAGGAGTTAGATATTCAAGAAGGAGTTAGATATATTTCTTAAGGCTAAAGGGATCAAGGGTTATGGGGAGAAGGCAGGGACAGGGTACTGAATTTGGATGATCAGCCATGATCTCATTGAATGGCGGAGCAGGCTCGAGGGGCCGAATGGCCTACTCCTGCTCCTATCTTCTATGTTTCTAAGTTTCTATGCGACCCCTGGTTCTGGAACCCACAACCATCAGGAACATCCTCCCTGCATCTAGTCTGTCTAGTCATGTTAGAATTTTATAAGTTTCAATGAGATCCCCTCTCATTCTTCTAAACTCCAGCGAGTACAAGCCCAATCGACCCAATCTCTCCTCATACGTCATTCCTGCCATCCCAGGTATCAGTTTGGTGAATCTTCGCTGCACTCCCTCCATTGCAAGAACATCCTTCCTCCGATAAGGCGACCAAAACTGCACACAATACTCAAGGTGTTGTCTCACCAAGGCCCTGTACAACTGCAGCAAGACATCCTTGTTCCTGTGTTGAAACGGATTTTTTTGGTCCTCAATCTGGTTCAGTACAAACACTGAGTCGAATACTGGTTTAGTTCAACAGTTGTTTTATTCTGTTGTCCCGGGAGACTTACTCTGATACAGCACCGTTCTGACTCCAGCAGAGTCTCGACAGGTTCCACCAGAGCAAGCAATCTTTCATACAGTGGGTCACATTATTATACTTTACTTTTGAAAAGACATTAACACATCGTACATTCTACACCAATCCCGAGCGAGGCACGTACACAGTTTAAAGTGATGTCCTGGCCTGGCAGTTTGAAATAAAGAAGTCACAGTTCACTGTGGTTTATAATATAGAAAATATGCAGGTAATGGTTTCACGATCACCTAATCATTATGGTAATGCATGGTAATGTGTTTTCGGATCGCCTATTGTCAGTATACCCTTTGCAGTCCACCCTACATTGTTCCACCAGCAAGGTGTGACATCGTGGGTGCCAGCCATATTAGCATTTTACTTCCTGCTGCCTTCAGTTTCTTGAATTAACATGATCATCTCTCACAATATGCAAGTGACTCAGCGATGTCGACATTGCACCACCATTTTAGGCTAACAGGGTCCTCCATTTTAGATTGGCAGGGTCCTTGGCCATGCGGAGCGAGTTGTTACCTTATCTTTGCATTCTATATTCTCATTCCCCCCTTTTATCATTCCATGATAACCATCTAAGGTACCCTGTGATTCTGGGCTTCATCCTACTGGTTCATCTCTACTTTATTGAGTCTATTATACTCCTCCTCCATTAATTCCTTCACCATCTCACTCGCTTCACCCTCTATATATTTAGTAATTCAATTTCTTCTTCTGATGATTTCCTTTTTTAATAGTCCATTACAGAAGTCCCATTTAGTCACGTTCCAGGATCCGAAAGCTTTAAGATTCTTGTCTTTGTACTGGAGAATATCTCTTCGGCACATTTCTTCAGTCGATTGAACGCCCCGCCCGCGAGCAGGATAACGCTCAGAAGCAGTAATAAGGTCCTCATCTTGATCCTCCGTGATCAATCAATGCGACTTATTAGTTATTAATCTGGAAAACAAACTGCTTACACAAGATCCAAAGTTAAAAACTTAAAGCTAAAATTTTAAAAATTAAAAATTAGAAATCGTATAATAAAAGTAGGATTTTGGCAGGCCAAAACAATCCAAACACAACACCAGACCTCGTAAAACTGCAGTCACCTTTATCAAGGCCGAGCGTGAGTTCTGTAGTCTCTTATCAATTAAAATAAAATTAATGATTGTTCGTAAAATCTACTCTATACTGTACTGAAATCTACTAATTATCTCCCCCCCTTTTGATTGGTTTCTCCAATCAATTTACAATGGTGGAAGTGCACCCATGCGCTTCTTCCCTCGACCTTAGCTGCAGTCGGGGTTGTTAGTAAGACCTGATATGGACCTTCCCACCTTGGATCTAGACTTTTACGAGTCCAGTTCTTAACCATCACATACGAACCTGGTTCAATTTTTAGAGAAGCAGATAAGTCAGGAAGTTCACCATATGCAGCACGGACTTGTGAATGCAGCCTACGTAAAACCTTAGTAAGAGCCAAGACATAGGTCGTCATTTCTTCAGTCATATGGTGAAAATGCACCGTTGTAGCAGCATTTTGGTTCCAGGGAGTCTTGAGTGGTTTACCATAGATAATCTCAGCAGGGGTAAGTCGTGCTTTACCCGCGGGTGTGGTGCGGATCTGAAAGAGAGCCACAGGAAGCAATTTCAACCAGGTTAAGCCGGTTTCGGCTACCAGTTTAGCAAGTTTGTTCTTCAGAGTCTGATTGGTTCTTTCGACAAGTCCTGCAGCCTGTGGTCGATAAGCACAATGCAATTGCTGATGAATGTTCAACTGGCTACAAAGTTCCTTGTTCACTTCGGCAGTGAAGTGAGGACCGTTGTCAGAACTTAACGAGTTACTAAATACATCTACAATGACAAGTACGTATTTGTAACACTGACATCTTTCCAACTCAATGTAGTCCATTTGCAGGGTCTCAAAGGGACCCTCCGGTAAAGGGGTTTTTCCCCATTCGCAAGACACTCCCTTTCCAGGGTTGTGTTGTTGACAAGTCAGGCATCGATCGCTAATGTTCTGTGCTATTGCTTGAAGCCTTGGATGCCACCAAGTACTTAGAAGCACATCACTCACTGCCCTGGCACCACAATGAGTTGCAAAGTGTACACATTCAATAACCCAAACAGCTAGCTCCTCAGACATGCAAGTCTGTTCCGCGGGAGTAGTCCAGAGTTTTGATAAAGGGTTATATACACATCCCAATTCTCCCCACAAATGCTTATCATAGAGTCATAGAGTTTTACAGCACAGAAAGAGGCCCTTCGGCCCATCGTGTCTGCGCCGCCCATCCATCCCTGTCCAGTCTAATCCCATTTTCCAGCATTTGGTCCATAGCCTTGTATGCAATGGCATTTCAAGTGCTCATCCAAATGCTTCTTGAATGTTGTGAGGGTTCCTGCCTCTACCACCCTTTCAGGCAGTGAGTTCCAGATTACAACCACCCTCTGGGTGAAAAAGTTCCTCCTCAAATCCCCTCTAAATCTCCTGCCCCTTACCCTGAATCTATGCCCCCTTGTTATTGACCCCCCTACTAAGGGGAAAAGTTCCTCTTTGTCTACCCTATCTATGCCCCTCATCATTTTGTACACCTCAATCAGGTCCCCCCTCAGCCTTCTTTGCTCCAAGGAAAACAACCCCAGCCTGTCCAGCCTCTCTTCATAGCTGAGGCGCTCCATCCCAGGTAACATCCTGGTGAATCTTCTCTGCACCCTCTCCAAAGCAATCACATCCTTCCTATAGTGAGGCGACCAGAACTGCACACAGTACTCCAGCTGTGGCCTCACCAGCGTTTTGTACAGTTCCATCATAACCTCCCTGCTCTTATATTCTATGCCTCGGCTAATGAAGGCAAGTATCCCATATGCCTTTTTAACCACCTTATCTACCTGTTCCGCTGCCTTCAGGGATCTATGTACATGTACACCAAGGTCCCTCTGACCCTCTGTACTTCCTAGGGTCCTACCACTCATTGTGTATTCCCTTGCCTTATTTGTCCGTCCAAAATGCATCACCTCGCACTTTTCAGGGTTAAATTCCATTTGCCACTTTTCCGCCCATCTGACCAACCCGTTTATATCGTCCTGTAGCCTGAGGCTTTCCTCCTCACAATTTACCACCCCACCAATTTTCGTGTCATCTGTGAACTTACTGATCATACCTTTTACATTCTCATCCAAATCATTTATGTAGATCACAAACAACAAGGGACCCAGCACCGATCCCTGAGGTACCCCACTGGACACAGGCTTCCAGTCACAAAAGCAACCTTCGACCATCACCCTCTGCCTCCTGCCACTCAGCCAGTTTAGGATCCAACGCGCCAAGGCACCCTGGATCCCATGGGCTCTTACCTTCTTGTCCAGTCTCCTATGCGGGACTTTGTCAAAAGCTTTACTGAAGTCCATGTAAACCACATCCACAGCATTTCCCTCATCCACCCCCCTAGTCACCCCCTCGAAAAATTCAATCAGATTTGTCAGACATGATTTACCCTTGACAAAGCCATGCTGACTATCCCCGATTAATCCTTGCCTCTCCAAGTGGAGACTAATTTTGTCCCTCAGAATGTTTTCCAATAATTTCCCTACCACAGATGTTAGGCTCACTGGCCTGTAATTCCCTGGTTTATCCCTGCTACCCTTCTTGAATAATGGTACTACGTTAGCTGTTCTCCAGTCCTCTGGTACATCCCCTGTGGCCAGAGAGGTTCTGAAAATTTGTGTCAGAGCCCCTGCAATCTCCTCCTTTGCCTCCCACAGCAGCCTGGGATACATCTCGTCTGGGCCTGGGGATTTATCCACTTTTTGGCCTGCTAAAACCGCTAGCACCTCCTCCCTCTCGATGCTAATATGTTCAAGTATGTCACAGCCCCCTTGCCCGATTTCTATGTCTGCATCGTCTTTCTCCATAGTGAACACAGATGCAAAAAATTCATTTAAAACCCCGCCTACATCATCTGGCTCTACACACAGATTGCCACTTTGGTCCCTAATGGGCCCTACCCTTTCCCTGGTTATCCTCTTGCCCTTAATATACTTATAAAACATCTTAGGATTTTCCTTTATTTTGCTCGCCAGTGTTATTTCATGGCCCCTCCTCGCCCTCCTAATTTCTTTTTTAAGTATGCCCCTGCATTTTTTATACTCCTCTAGGGCTTCTTCCGTCTTTAGTCTTTTGTAACTGCCAAAAGCCCCCCTTTTATTTCTAATGCATTTTTGTATATCCCTTGTCATCCAAGGTTCCCTTTGCTTGTTGGTCCCACCCTTGACCTTTACAGGAACATGTTGGCGTTGTACTCTCTCTACTTCCCTTCTGAAAGTCTCCCACTGTTTTGATGCGGATTTTCCTATAAGTAGCTGCTCCCAGTCCAATTTGGCCAGATCCTGCCTTATCATATTAAAATCGGCCTTCCCCCAATTTAGAACCCTTATTTCCGGGCCGTCTTTGTCTTTTTCCATGACCACCTTAAATCTCACCGAATTGTGGTCACTGTCGCCAAAATGCTCTCCTACTGACACTTCCACCACTTGCCCGGCTACATTCCCCAGAATTAGGTCCAGTACCGCCCCCTCTCTTGTAGGACTTTCTACATGTTGGCTCAAAAAGCTCTCCTGGATGCACTTTAAGAATTCTGCACCCTCTAAGCCTTTCACACTCTGACTATCCCAATTTATATTGGGGAAGTTGAAATCCCCCACTATTATTACCCTATTATTTTCGCACTTTTCTGAGATTTGCCTACATATCTGTTCCTCTATCTCCCCCTGACTGTTTGGGGGCCTATAGTACACTCCCAGCAAAGTGCTTGCCCCCTTTTTCTTTTTAAGTTCTACCCATATGGCCTCATTAGAGGAACCCGCTAATATATCATCCCTCCTTACAGCAGTAATTGACTCCTTAATTAATATTGCAACACCCCCTCCCCTTTTACACCCCCCTCTGTCTCGCCTGAAGATTCCATACCCCGGAATATTGAGCTGCCAGTCCTGACCCTCCCTCAACCATGTCTCCGTGATAGCAACAATATCGTACTCCCATGTGTTCAACAACAACTTCAGTTCATCCACCTTATTTGCAAGACTCCTTGCATTAAAATAAATGCCTTCCAGCCCTGCCATATTCCCTTTTGCCTTCACATATTTGCTTTGCCTTCCCAGCTGACTTGTTTTTCCCTCTGTATTTGGCTGTAAATCACCCCCTACTATAGCTCCACTCTGTACCCCATCCCCCTGCCAAGTTAGTTTAAACCCCCCCCAGCAGTGCTAGCAAACCTTCCCGCAAGGATATTGGTTCCCCTCTGGTTCAGGTGTAAACCGTCCGACTTGTACAAGTCCCACCTTTCCCAGAAGCAGACCCAGTGATCCAGGAAACTAAAACCCTCCCCCCTGCACCATCCCTTTAGCCACGCATTCATCTGTTCTATCTTCCTATTTCTATACTTACTAGCACGTGGCACCGGGAGTAATCCAGAGATTACAACCCTCGAGGTCCTGCTCTTTAATCCTTCACCTAGCTCCCTAAATTCTTGCTGCAGGAACTCATCCCTCTTTTTACCTATGTCGTTGGTACCAATGTGGACCACGACCACTGGCTGTTCACCCTCCCCCTCCAGAATGCCCTGCAGCCGCTCAGTGACATCCTTGACCCTGGCACCAGGGAGGCAACAAACCATCCTGGATTCACGTCTACGGCCACAGAAACGCCTATCTGTTCCCCTTACTATAGAATCCCCTACCACTATTGCTCTCCCACTCTTTTTCCCCCCTTCCTGGGCAGCAGGAGCACCCCCAGTGCCAGGAAGCGTCCTCCTGCAACTTAATCACCTCTTGGATGGTTGGCATTAGTTTTTCCGAGGTAGACTGATTCTTGTTGGAATTTTTAGTCTGCCTCATAATTCGGGGCACAATCATTTGGTGGCTCCTAGAAGCAATTTTGGCCGCCTCATCAGTGCGGCGGTTTCCTATATCTACCGGGTTTTGGCCAGTGGTATGGGCAGAGCATTTAATCACGGCTATCTGTTTGGGGAGTAAAAGGGCTTGCAGGAGGTCTGAAACTAACTGACGGTGTGAGATCGGACTGCCCGAGGAGGTTAGAAATCCTCTATTTTTCCACAATTGTCCAAAGTCGTGAACTACTCCAAAGGCATATCTAGAGTTTGTATATACATTGATTCGTAATCCTTCTCCCAAAGTACAAGCTCGTATGAGTGCAAACAGTTCGGCTTGCTGGGCAGAAAAAGGGGATTCAAAGGCTGCTGATTCTAAGGTGACACCTTCCTGATTTACAATTGCATAACCAGAAATTCGTTTTCCCATGTCATCAATTGAAGAACTGCCATCCGTATACATGGTAATACCGGGATCCGTAATAGGAGTGTCAAACAAATCAGGTCGGACTGAGGTATCATCCTTAATGAGGTGTAAGCAATCATGGCTTGGTTCATCACTCTCGGAAGGCGGGTTTGCAATGAAACTGGCAGGGTTGATAATGCTACAGTGTTTAAATGTAAGCCTAGGATTGTTCAGTAAGTATATTTCATACTTATTTTGCCTGGCGGTAGTCAGGTGTTGGGTCTGCAATTGCCCCAGTAACGCAGTGACTGAGTGACAGCTATACACAGTAATATCCTGCTGAAGTGTCATGTTAGCGGCTGACTGTAGACTGTTGTAGACGGCTGTAAGGATCTGGGTGCAATAGGGATGTCCTAAAGCTACCGGATCCATTTTTGATGAATAATAAGCTACCGGTCGATGCTTATCTCCATGCTTCTGGGTCAGGACTGCTGTTGAGCAATCGTTCATTACTGTGCAGTATAACTGGAATGGTCTATCGTACAGGGGACGTCCCAGGGCTGGTGCTTGGACCAGATCCTGTTTTAATTCCTCAAATGCCTGCTGTGCCTCTAGTTCCAGCTCAAACTCTCCCTCTTTAGCCGTGTAGGGAGTCAGATGTTTGGTTAATACTGCGATATTAGGTATCCACTGTCGACAATAATTAACCATTCCCAGCCACTGTCTGACTTGTTTGGCCGTTTTAGGGGCTGGTGTCTCGCATATTGGCTGTATTCTACTGGTTTCCAGACTGCGGTTCTCTGCTGATAACATAACTCCAAGAAATTTAACTGTCTTCTTAGCCACTAGTACTTTAGCTGGAGATACCACATATCCCAATTCTGAGAGATAGTTCAACAACTGAATAGTGTCCTCTCTGTTACTTAGCTCATCAGGGCTGGCAATGAGAAGGTCATCCACATACTGGATCAGATTAGAGCCACGATTTAATGTCAGTGTCTGTAATTGCTGTTGAAGGCACCGCGAAAACAGGGTGGGTGAATTCACAAAGCCCTGGGGTAATCGAGTCCACGTATACTGCTGGCCATTGTACGTGAAGGCAAAAAGGTATTGGCTAGAAGTGGCCAATGGCAGGGAGAAAACGGCATGCTGGAGGTCGACTACCGCAAAAACTGTAGCATCAGCAGGTATCGAGGCCAAGATGTGTGCTGGATTAGGTACCAGTGCATGAAGTGGCTGAACAATTGCATTTATTCGTAAATCCTGCACTAGGCGATACTGGTCAGGCTTACCAGTTTTCGGAACAGCTAGGATGGGTGTATTACAACTGGATTGGCATGTTACCAAAATTCCCTGCTCCAACAATCCCTTAATGAGTCTATCTATACTCGGAATAGCTTGCTGCTTCAAAGGGTATTGTTGTACCGTTGGCAAGGTCACATTTTCCTTCACTGGGATCTCAATGGGTTGTATGCCGGTTAGACCTACATGCGTTGGGTCTTCGGCCCATACCTGGGGATTCACATACTCCAGTATATCTTTCCCTACATGACGGTGCACCACTGTCAGGCTAGGCTCAGGGTTTTGGTAAAATTGGACCATCAGACCTCCGGGTAACTGTTGCGGCTGGTGGCATTCAGGGTTTGCCTGATCGATCGCTCGTTTTACCATGGGCCCCAAATCTTTGGTGTGGAAAGACTGGTTAACTTCCCGCGTGATATGAGGGGCCACTGTCGAAGGCTGCTTCCACAAGTGTAAGGGAACCTGCACAAACTCTGCTTTTCCCTCAGGTCCAGTTACTACAGCCTTGAGGTAGATTGTCCATTCCGTACCTTCCTGATTTTTAAAATACTCCTCAAGGGTCCTATCCTTTCCACTTCGATCATATGCCAGTGTCACATGATAGGAGGATGCATTGAGGTCGAGTGACCACCATTGAGGTGTAGTCGAAACATAACATTGCCTTTTATTTGCCCAATGTCCTATTGCTATTCCTTCATCACCACAATCAAGTTTGAGTTGGAATGCACATAGTAAGTCTCTGGCCATTAAATTGCAGTCCAAGCCGGTAGTTATTACAAATTGGTGGGTTGCAGATTGATTTTTGTAGGTCACCTGAACTGGTTCTGACATAGCATACTTGGTCCTTTGACCTTGGAAGCCTGATAATTCCTGGGTCTTGTTGGATCGGGGAAGTTTAAGGTCCGATTGGACAGAGGACATGGCGGCTCCAGTGTCTACTAAAAAGGGGTACCATTGATCCTGGATTTGCAACATTAATAAGGGTTCTTGGGCCGACTGTGAACTGCTGGTCACTAGATTAGCTAGTCAATTCTGTGGGAATGGATTATTCTGGGAGAAATTGGTATATCCTCCCCTGCCTCTAGGTCCTCCTCCATCCCCCCCTGCCTCTCCTAGGTGGGTCTCCAGAGGCTAAGGATGGGCAGTCTCTGACCCAATGTCCATCCTTTCCACAGTTATAACACTGCCCTTGTCTTTGACCTTGGTATCCCCGTCCTTGTCCTCTACCCCTTCCTCTACCTCCGTAATTCTGTTGTGGAGTGGCGTAGGGTTGGCCGTATGCAGTAGCATTGAAGCCGTTTGGATGAGGGTAATATCCATAATTCTGAGAGTCTACCCCTCCAGGGTTACAGTATTGAGGTTCCATCTGATACCCTGTCTTGTCTATCGTGTGTGGTTGAATTGGGACTTCCTTCACGACATATTCTGTTTTTACTGTCTTCTGGGGTTGGTTCTCCAAACCTTTACCCTCTTTCCAATGATACTTTACGGCTCGAGCCATTTGAGTTGGAGTATTTTCTGCCCAGTTCATATTATTGGTTTTAACGGCTGTCGCCACAGCAGCCGGGAGACAGTTCATCAGAATGGCGCAGAATTGGGGTGAATTGGCTCCTGCTTGGTAATTGGTGTCCCCTGACTGTCCCTGATAAACCTCACAGAATCTTTCCAAAAATTCCTCAGGTCCCTCATCTTTCTTTGGCTTAGTATCTAGGACATTAGATATATTGATAGGTTTTTGGAGTGTAGCATTGAGTGCTGCAAACATGCGTCGCTCCCTATCAGCTGTGAGGGCGTGGGCGGTCTCTAAAGCGGCATGATTAGGGTGAGTCAGGCGTTCCAAAAATCTAGTGTGTTCGGAAGGAGTTAAAACTTGTTGAATCAAAGCCCATAGATCTCGGGGGTCTGCATTGTACACCTGTATCGTGGTTCGAAGAAAGTCCACAAACCTAGCCGGCGCCTTTTTCCTGTCTGGCATACCGGTTAGGATAGCCATTATCTCATTCGGTTTCCAAGGGAAAAATACATCTATGGTGGGGTTGGCTGCGGCAGCCGCTGCATTTGGGTTTGGCATTGTTCTTACCAGCAGATTTCTGGGCGTTCGTTTTGGTTTAGTAAGGCTAATTTCGGGTTCTGAGTCGGAACTGTTTAAGGGTGAAAGGTTGTCTTCAGAATCAGTAAAGTCACTACATGAGTCAGTGTCATCTGCTTTTGCTGGTTTATGTTGTACTAATTGTCTGGGTCTACGTTTCTTCTTCTGCCAATTCAGACTAGGGGTATTCCCCGGTTTCACGTCTTTCCTGGGATTTGTTGGATCTTTCGATCGGGTTCGACAAGCAACAGGGTCTATATAAACATCAGAAATCGGCGTGATTGGGGAGTGACTTGGGACAGTAAGGGAGGGTGTCGGTGGACTGGTAACGGACGTAATAGGGATCAAGCCAGTCTGATTTGTAAGAGGTAGGTCGGGATAAATGTTATTATATTGGGGTGGCTGAGGAGGTGGCGCGGTAGGAGTTCTAATTGTCCAATTGTTTAAGTCCTCATCCGTTCCGTCTCCGTCAACCTAAGGCCAACCATTGAGCTACGTAGTTCATTTTTATCCTTTTTATCTGGCGCCATTTCAGATTTTGACCTTTTCTCATGTGCACATTCTTTCTTAAGTATTTCAATGGGTTTAGGATTCCCTCCTTCAGTTAGCTTTATTCCTAACTTAACAGCATTCTCTTGCCAGCTGGCTAATAGGGAACTGTCTTTAATTTCTTGGCAGCACTGTCGCCAGAGTCCAATTAGTTTCTTAGTCTTACTTCCCATGTTCTTTTTCCAAATCATTTCTTGAGCTTGTTTAACCGTTTCTAAGCTTTTGGGACCCCCTAGTGGCCATTGTTCGCTGCCTAACTTTTTATTTAAACCCCCTGAGAGTTGTCTCAATTGTTGGGCTTTGTCCGGGTATTGGTCACATAAGGTTTGTAAGGCACTGCCCTCATCACTTGTGGTATCTAGGTAATTACCCATGGTTCTCTTACACTAAGGGTTCTTTTTCAGGATTCGAGTTACTTTTTGCACGTGTCTTATATATTTCACGGATACCGGCACACAAAATGAAACGCAACACTACAATACTTACAATACTTAGACTTAACAAAAACAGTGAGTCGTCTATAGTCAAATAGTAATTTTAGCCTCTGTCACCGCCTGGTACAGGTATTCTTAGCCTAATTATTCAAATCGTAAATTTAGCCTCTGTCACCGCCTGGTACAGGTATTCTTAGCCTAATTATTCTACTTATACGACCCTTATCTTGCACTCCCCGAGTACAAGTTGCTATAGCTCTAGAGTCCCCGACTCTCTCTTTTTACTTTCTTTCAAGTATTCCTTTTCTCTTTCTTTAAAATCACTTATCTACTTTTTAGTCCAATCGGAGCCTGAGCGGGCCAAGTGAAATACGAGGCCGGCGCTTTACCCGACTTGGATACTTATTTCCTAAGTTTACACAGTATTCGCCAGATTGACCCAGATCTCGTCGGGACACCACAGAAGAATTAGCGAGTGGCAAAACTTTTATCGGACTTACGGATCAGAGGAAAACCGAAGTGGTAAATTTAAACATACTCACTCCGGGGGCCCATTTCCTCCTCTCACGTCCAAAACTAGTTCGGCTCTTAATTTCGCGAATTCTCGGTGATCGTCCGTTGAGATCCCACTTCTGACACCAAATGTTGAAACGGATTTTTTTGGTCCTCAATCTGGTTCAGTACAAACACTGAGTCGAATACTGGTTTAGTTCAACAGTTGTTTTATTCTGTTGTCCCGGGAGACTTACTCTGATACAGCACCGTTCTGACTCCAGCAGAGTCTCGACAGGTTCCACCAGAGCAAGCAATCTTTCATACAGTGGGTCACATTATTATACTTTACTTTTGAAAAGACATTAACACATCGTACATTCTACACCAATCCCGAGCGAGGCACGTACACAGTTTAAAGTGATGTCCTGGCCTGGCAGTTTGAAATAAAGAAGTCACAGTTCACTGAATGGTTTATAATATAGAAAATATGCAGGTAATGGTTTCACGATCACCTAATCATTATGGTAATGCATGGTAATGTGTTTTCGGATCGCCTATTGTCAGTATACCCTTTGCACTCCACCCTACATTGTTCCACCAGCAAGGTGTGACATCGTGGGTGCCAGCCATATTAGCATTTTACTTCCTGCTGCCTTCAGTTTCTTGAATTAACATGATCATCTCTCACAATATGCAAGTGACTCAGCGATGTCGACATTGCACCACCATTTTAAGCTAACAGGGTCCTCCATTTTAGATTGGCAGGGTCCTTGGCCATGCGGAGCGAGTTGTTACCTTATTTTTGCATTCTACATGATCTCATTGAATGGCGGAGCAGGCTCGAGGGGCCGAATGGCCTACTCCTGCTCCTATCTTCTATGTTTCTATGCGACCCCTGGTTCTGGAACCCACAACCATCAGGAACATCCTCCCTGCATCTAGTCTGTCTAGTCATGTTAGAATTTTATAAGTTTCAATGAGATCCCCTCTCATTCTTCTAAACTCCAGCGAGTACAAGCCCAATCGACCCAATCTCTCCTCATACGTCATTCCTGCCATCCCAGGTATCAGTTTGGTGAATCTTCGCTGCACTCCCTCCATTGCAAGAACATCCTTCCTCCGATAAGGCGACCAAAACTGCACACAATACTCAAGGTGTTGTCTCATCAAGGCCCTGTACAACTGCAGCAAGACATCCTTGTTCCTGTACTCGAACCCTCTCGCTACGAAGGCCAACATAACATTTGCCTTCTTATTCGCCTGCTGCACCTGCATGCTTACCTTCAGCGATTGGTGCACAAGGACAACCAGGTCTCTTTGCACTTCCCCTTCTCCCAATCTATTGCCATTCAGATAATAATCTGCCTTCCTGTTTTTGCCACCAAAGTGGATAACCTCGCATTCGTGGGGGGGCCCAATGAGCATGCGTGGCCCCGCCTCTCCACATTTAAAGGGACACCCACCCCCCTCCATATTTGAAGGGACTTCCTCCCCCCCTCGTTGTCTTCTGATTAAAGGGACAGTGACAATTCCCCCGGCCACCGCACTTTAGCAAGGATGTGAAAGACCTTGAGAGCCAGCCAGTGGCTCCATTGGGAGCACCCTCGTCTCTGAGTCAGAAAGTTGTGGGTTCAAAGACCCCACTCCAGGGACTCGAGCACATAAACCTAGGCTGACACTCCGGGACAGTGCCGAAGGAGCGGTGCTTAGGGGGCGCAGCCCTGTCGGAGGGGCGGTACTGAGGCAGCACCACACTGATGGAGGGGCGGTACTGAGGGAGCGCCACACTGTCGGAGGGGCAGTACTGAGGGAGCGCCGCACTGTCGGAGGGCCCTCTTTCGGATGAGACATTCAGGTGGACATAAACGATCCCACTATTTCGAAGAAGGGCAGGAGAGTTATCCCTGGTGTCCTGGCCATTATGTATCATGCAAATTGGCTGCAGTGTTTCCCACATTACAACAGCGACTACACTTCAAAAAGTACTTCATTGGCTGTAAAACCGTTGATTGTGAAATGCGCTGTGTAAAGGCCAGTCTTTCTTTATTTTCTCTCCTGTATTTACATTAATTACTTATATAAACCTGTTTTACCGTCTCTTGCAAGGGGAGGAATTGCAGACGGGCAGCTTAACGCAAACTTCACGCGAAGATCTGACAGAGTCACTGGATTCATCAGGACCTGAATATCATCGACATATGGAAGCGGAAAGCAGCAATCAGAATGCGGGCAAACTGCACACGTGTCTTGTGTGTGGACGTGGATTCAACCGAAGGTGCTGCCTGGGGAGGCACAAGTGTAAGCAAAGCGAGGAGAGTCTGTGCAAATGTCGGGAATGCGGGAAGGGATTCAGTTGCCTCTCCGAGCTGGAGACTCATCAACGCAGTCACTCCATGAAATGGCCGTTCACCTGCTCCATGTGTGGGAAGGGATTCACTCAACAATCCGCCCTGCTGAGACACCAGCGAGTTCACACCGGGGAGAAGCCGTTCGCCTGCTCCGTGTGTGGGAAGGGATTCACTCAACAATCCGCCCTGCTGAGACACCAGCGAGTTCACACCGGGGAGAAGCCGTTCGCCTGCTCCGTGTGTGGGAAGGGATTCACTCAACAATCCGCCCTGCTGAGACACCAGCGAGTTCACACCGGGGAGAAGCCGTTCGCCTGCTCCGTGTGCGGGAAGGAATTCGCTGAACAATCCGCCCTGCTGAGACACCGGCGAGTTCACACCGGGGAGAGGCCGTTCGCCTGCTCTCACTGTGAAAAGAGGTTTAAACAGTCTTGGAACCTGTTGATACACGAGCGTGTTCACACCGATGAGAGACCTTTTCAGTGCTCCGACTGCAAGAAGAGCTTCAGAAGGTCCAGCGACCTGATACAGCACCAGCGAGTTCACACCGGGGAGAGGCCGTTCACCTGCTCAGTGTGTGGGAAGGGATTCACTCTCTCCTACGCCCTGCTGATACACCAGCTGGTTCACACTGACGAGAGGCCGTTCTCCTGCTCCGAGTGCGGGAAAGGATTCAATTGTCCCTCCTCTCTGCGGATACACCAGCTTGTTCACACTGACGAGAGGCCGTTCACCTGCTCCGAGTGCGGGAAAGGATTCACTCGTCCCTCCTCTCTGCGGGAACAGCAGCTGATTCACACTGACGAGAGGCCATTCTCCTGCTCCGAGTGTGGGAAAGGATTCACACGTTCCGACTTTCTGCTGATACACCAGCGAGTTCACACTGACGAGAGGCCGTTCCCCTGCTCCGAGTGCGGGAAAGGATTCACTCGTCACTCCTCTCTGTGGCTGCACCAGCGAGTTCACACTGACGAGAGGCCGTTCTCCTGCTCCGAGTGCGGGAAAAGATTCACACGTTCCGACTCTCTGCTGATACACCAGCGAGTTCACACTGACGAGAGGCTGTTCTCCTGCTCCGAGTGCGGGAAAGGATTCACACATTCCGCCTCTCTACGGGAACACCAGCGAGTTCACACTGACGAGAGGCCGTTCACCTGCTCCGAGTGCGGGAAAGGATTCACACATTCCGCCTCTCTACGGGAACACCAGCGAGTTCACACTGACGAGTGGCCGTTCACCTGCTCCAAGTGCGGGAAAGGTTTCAGTCGTCCCTGCTCTCTGCGGCGGCACCAGCTGGTTCACACTGACGAGAGGCCGTTTAAATGTTCCGACTGCGACAAGAGTTTCAAATGCTCCAAGAACCTGAAGATGCATCGACGCATCCACACCGGGGAGAGGCCGTTCAGCTGCTCTCACTGCGGGAAGAGGTTTGGTGAGTCATCGACCCTGGTGAGACACCAGCGACGGCACACCGGGGAGAGGCCGTTCACTTGCTCAGTGTGTGAAAAGGGATTCACCAGTTCATCTGAGCTGCTGAGACACCAATGAGTTCACACCTGAGCACACTGGTCCCATTCTGCTGTTAATTACATGAAGGACTGTTCTGTGTTAATAATGGCAATTACGGGGTTGGGGGGGTGGTGGGGGGGGAGGCAGTTTGAAGATGCTGATAACCCCAGTAACTAGGCTGGAGTTTAAGAGGGGTCAGCCTCGGCTCAGTGGGCGACACTCTCACCTCTAGAGTCAGAAGGTCGTGAGTTTGAGTCCCACTCTGGAGACTTGAGCACGTAATCTAGGCTGACACTCCAGGGCAGTACTGAGGGAGAGCTGCTCTGTCAGAGGTGCCATCTTTCGGATGTGACGTTAAATCGCTGCCCTCTCAGGTGGGTGTAAAAGATCCCGTGGCCGCTATTTTGAAAAACGGAAGGGAGAAAGGATCTCGACTTGGAAGATCAGGAAGTAGATGTGAAACTGTAATGTCGCTTGAAATGATTGTAAGACTGAATTTAACTGTGACTGTAATAATTATGTTTTGTAGGTAACAGAGCATGGGAAAAACCAGTACGAATCCAGTATGAGGTGATTTTGGTGGTGCCTCCTGTGTCACTACCACCACAACTACCATGGTTTACGGGTCTAACAGGACCTGGCCCATCAACCAACACGTTTTTAAGTACGAGCTGCACAGTTATGTGGCACAATTCAGACCCGACATTCCCCTATTGTTTGAGGGTTTCAGTGAGCTCATGATACGACTGAACTCCTCCCTAAAGCATTTTTATGTTTTGGAGCAAGACAACTGGAGAATAGATATTGAAATTGAAAGCATAAGGGACAACACACACTGGTGGGATATTGGGCTTAATACATCAGCATGCCCTTAGGCTTGTATTATTTCACACGCTCTGGTTGTTCTTCAACTTGTAATGATTTTGTATTTGAGATATGTAACCCATGGAGTAAAACTTTGAACTATGTAAGATCAGAAGTTTGTTTAAGATCTACCCAGTTAAACACACATGTCACAAGGTAGGGAGTCAAAAATTGTTAGGACTAATAAGACAACATAGGGACAAGCATGGAAATTCCTCATTGGATTAGGATAATTTCCCATGTACTGGTCATATCCCAACTTGTGGTAATGATGTGCTTACTATTCTACACCTGCTACCTGAAACACCTAAAGTCCAATGCCCAATCACATTTAAATATGATCACAGCCCAGAACATGTTAGAGTTACATAAACGGAAGAAAAATAATCCATATGTAAGATTTTAGTTTTGAGGGGTCGGCAAATGCTTCGCCCTCAAGGTAGGGATCTGTAGGATAGGGTGTACCTGTAGGATTTAGTAAACATTATTAAGATTCGATAACCATTTTTATATAACTATAATATGTGCAATTGTATGTTAGACCCTAAAAGCCTGCATAAAATGGAGAATGGCTGAGAGCAAAGCAGGATGGGATTATGCCAACCTGACTAAAACCTCTGTTTAAAATTACTGAAGTAATGGAATGTTGTGCTAAGTTTATGGAGACGAGGAATTCAGCAATATTATGTTTAAAGAGATAAAAACTAGAGAGATAGATAAGAGTTGGAGACGTCCTTCATTGGTCCAGCTATCGGATGGACCGACTGTTTTGTCAACATTCTAGGAAGTTTTGTGTGAAAAGTGAACATAGAGTCATACAGCAGAGAGAGGCCCTTCGGCACATCACGTCCGCGCCGGCCATCAAGCCCTGTCTAATCCCATTTCCCAGCATTTGGTCCGTAGCCTTGTATGCTATGGCGTTTCAAGTGCTCATCTAAATGCTTCTTGAATGTTGTGAGGGTTCCTGCCTCTACCACCCTTTCAGGCAGTGAGTTCCAGATTCCAACCACCCTCTGGGTGAAAAAGTTCTTCCTCAAATCCCCTCTAAACCTCCTGCCCCTTACCTTGAATCTATGCCCCCTGGTTATTGACCCCTCTACTAAGGGGAAAAGTTCCTTTGTATCCACCCTATCTATGCCCCTCATAATTTTGTACACCTCAATCAGGTCCCCCCTCCGCCTTCTCTGCTCCAAGGAAAACAACCCCAGCCTGTCCAGACTCTCTTCATAGCTGAAGTCCTCCAGCCCAGGTACCATCCTGGTGAATCTCCTGTGCACCCTCTCCAAAGCCATCACATCCTTCCTATAGTGTGGCGACCAGAACTGCACACAGTACTCCAGCTGTGGCCTTACCAGCGTTTTGTACAGCTCCATCATAACCTCCCTGCTCTTATATTCTATGCCTCGGCTAATGAAGGTAAGTATCCCATATGCCTTTTTAACCGCCTTCTCCACCTGTTCTGCTGCCTTCAGGGATCTATGTACATGCACACCAAGGCCCCTCTGATCCTCTGTCTTTCCTAGGGTCTTACCATTCATTGTGCATCACCTCACACTTTTCAGGGTTAAATTCCATTTGCCACTGTTCTGCCCATCTGACCAACCCATCTATATCGTCCTGCAGACTGAGGATACCCTCCTCACTATTTACCACCCCACCAATTTTCGTGTCATCTGCGAAGTTACTGATCATACCTTTTACGTTCACATCCAAATCAATAATGTAGACCATAAACAGCAAGGGACCCAGCACCGATCCCTGCGGTACCTCACTGGACACAGGCTTCCAGTCACAAAAACAACCTTCGACCATCACCCTCTGCCTTCTGCCACTAAGCCAGTTTTGGATCCAATGTGCCAAGGCACCCTGGATCCCATGGGCACTTACCTTCTTGACCCGTCTCCTATGCGGGACTTTATCGAAAGCCTTACTGAAATCCATGTATACCACATCCACTGCACTACCCTCATCCACACACCTAGTCACCCCCTTGAAAAATTCAATCAAATTGGTCAGACATGATCTTCCCTTGACAAAGCCATGCTGGCTATCCCTGATTAATCCTTGCTTCTCCAAGTGGAGACTAATTCTGTCCCTCAGAATTTTTTCCAATAATTTCCCTACCACTGATGTTAGGCTCACTGGCCTGTTATTCCCTGGTTTATCCCTACTACCCTTCTTGAATAATGGTACTACGTTAGCTGTTCTCCAGTCCTCTGGCACATCCCCTGTGGCCAGAGAGGTTCTGAAAATTTGTGTCAAAGCCCCTGCAATCTCCTCCTTTGCCTCATACAGCAGCCTGGGATACATCTCGTCCGGGCCTGGGGATTTATCCACTTTTAAGCCTGCTAAAACTGCTAGTACCTCCTCCCTCTTGATGCTAATATGTTCAAGTATATCACAGTCCCCCTGCCCGATTTTTATGTCTACATCGTCCTTCTCCATAGTGAACACAGATGCAAAAAATCTGAGATAAAGGCACTTTGTAATGCATGGAGAAAAAGTCAGAAGGATCAAACAAGGTCATAAGATGGCTAACGAGGGAGCAAGACTTTTTACCAGGTGTTAGAGGATCAATTACTGCCACGTCGGCAAAACGAGAGGGAAAAGGGTATAAAGGTACAGGTTTTGAACATTGAAAGCAGCGCACCGTGTAACCAGAGATTGATAGGAGCTTCGGTCAACAGAACACAGCAAGATCCCAAGGAAGCGCGCATGGGTCAACGGAACACAGCAAGATACATCAGGAGACTTGTGCCGCGGACACTCGGAAGGAACGCCGGGGTTTCAACGATCAGACTGTGACTATCTTCTTGTTAAGTACTACTTGTTTGTGCTGGCTGTTTAATGCTTAATAAACCTGTTTTACTGATACACAATATACCTGGACCCAGAGCGGTTTGTGTAGTCACGGACTGTTTTACTGACACACAATATACCTGGACCCAGAGCGGTTTGTGTAGTCACGGACTGTTTTACTGATACACAATATACCTGGACCCAGAGCGGTTTGTGTAGTCACAGACTTTCTTACTGATAGATGGTTACAGTGAGGGGGTGGTGTGTACCGAGAGTGCTACAGTGAGGGGCATGGTGTATATCAGGGTTGTACAGTGAGGGGTGAAGGGTATATCAGATTGTTATAATGATGGGTGTGGGGAACAATGAGTGTTGTGGGTTTTACCAGTGTGTTAGTGTGAGAGGTGTGTGGTATTTAAGAGAGTGGGGTCTATCTGTGTGTTTCAGTGAGGGATGCTGGGTATATCAGAGTGTAATGAGTTATACCAGAGTGTTAGAGTGAGGGTTGTGGTGTATGTCAGAGTTTTACAGTGAGGGATCTGGGTTTTATCAGAGTGTTATATTGAGGGGTGTGGGGTATATCAGAGTGTTACATTGAGGGGTGTGGGGTATATCAGAGGGTTAAAGTGAGGTGAGTGGGATATATCCGAGGGTCAGAGTGAAAGGTTTGGGATACCTAAGAGAGGATTAAAGTGACGGGTATATCAGAGTGTTAAAGTGAATGCTGTGGGGAATATCAGAGCATTACAAGTGAGGGGTGTGGGGTATATCACAATTTTCAACTGAGGGATGTGGCGTATAACAGTGTTACAGTGAGGTGTCTGTGGTATATCAGAGTGTTACATTAAGGGGTGTGGTGTATGTCAGAGGGTGTTACAGTGAGGGGCGTGGGGTGTATCAGCGTGTTACAGTGAGGAGTGTGCGAAATATCGGATTGTTATATTGATGGGTGTGGGTTATATCAGAATGTTTCAGTGAGGGGTGTCGGATGTATCATCAGCGTGTTACAGTGAGGGATGTTCGATATCTAGTAGAGTTTCAATGAGAGGTGTAGGGTATATCAGAATGTTATATTGAGAGGTTTGTGGTATTTAAGTCAGTGGGTTGTATCTGAGTGTTGTAGTGAGGGATGCTGGGTATATCAGAGTATAGTGAGGTATACCAGAGTGTTAGAGTGAGGGGTGTTGAGTTTGTCAGAGTATTACTGTGAGGGGTCTGGGTTTACATCAGATTGTTACATTGGGGTGTGAGTGGTATATCAGAGTGTTAATGTGAGGTGAGTGGGGTATATTGATGTGTTATTGAGAGGGGTTTGGGACATGTAAGTGAGGATTAAAGTGAGGGGTCTATCAGAGTGTCACAGTGAGTGGTGTCGGGTGTATCAGAGTGTTACAGTGAAGGGTGTGGGGTAAATCAGAGTGTTAAAAGTGAGAGGTTTGGTATAACTAAGAGAGGATTAAGGTGAGGGGTGTATCAGAGTGTTAAAGTGAATGCTGTGGGGAATATCAGCGTTACAGAGAGGGGTATGGGGTATATCAGAGCGTTGCAGTGAGGTGTATGGTGTATATCAGTGTTACAGTGAGGGGCGTGGGGTATATCACAGTTTTCAACTGAGGGATGTGGGGTATAACAGAGTGTTACAGTGAGGGGTGGTGTATATCCGAGGGTGTTACATTGAGTGGCGTGTGGTGTATCAGAGAGTTACAGTGAGGGGTGTGTGGTATATCAGATTGTTATAGTGATGGGTGTGGGTTATATCAGAGTGTTACAGTGAGGAGTGTGGAGTGTTACAGTGAGGAGTGTGGGGTATATCAGTGTTACAGTGAGGGGTGTGGGGTATATCAGAGTGTTACAGTGCGGGGTGTGGGGTATATCACATTGTTATGGTGATTCGTGTGGGTTATATCAGAATGTTTCTGTGAGAGGGATAGAGTACCTCAGGGTGTTACACTGAGGGTGTGGGTTAGATTCGTGTTACATTCAGGGGTGTGGGGTATATCAGTGTTACAGTGAGGGATGTGGACTATATCGGTGTGCTACAGTGAGGGACGTGGAGTATATCTATGTTACAATAAGGTGTGTGTGGGGTACATAAGATTATTACAGTCAGGGGAGTGGGTTTACAAGAGTGTTACAGAGAGTGGTTTGGAGTATATCTGAGTGTTACAGTGAGGGGTGTAGGGTATATCTGAGTGTTACAGTGTGGCATGTGCGGTATATCAGAGTGTTACAGTGAGGGGTGTAGGGTATATCTGAGTGTTACAGTGTGGCATGTGCGGTATATCAGAGTGTTACAGTGAGGAGTGTGGGGTGTATCAGAATGTTAGTGAGGAGTGTGGGGAATATCAGTGTTACAGTGAGGAGTGTGGGGTATATCAGAGTTTTACAATGAGGGGTGTGGGGTATATCAGAGTGTTACAGTGAGGAGTGTGGGGTATATCCGAGGATGTTAGTGAGGGGCGTGGGATATATCAGTGATAAATTCAGGGGCGTGGGGTATATCAGAATGTTATAGTGAGGGATGTGGGGTATATCAGTGTGTTACAGTGAGAGGTTTATGGTATTTAAGAGAGTGGGTTGTATCTGAGTGTTTCAGTGAGGTGTGCTGGATATATCAGAGTGTAGTGAGGTATACCAGAATTTTAGTGTGAGGGTTGTGGGGTATATAAGAGTTTTACAATGATCAGTTTTGGTTATATCAGAGTGTAACATTGAGGGGTGTGGGGTGCATCAGTGTGTTAAAGTGGGGTGAGTTGGGTTTATCGATCTGTTACAGTGAGAGGTTTGGGATATGTAAGAGTGGATTAAAGTGTGGGATATATCAGAGTGTTACAGTGAGGGGTGTGAGGTATATCAGAGACTTACAGTGAGGAGTGTGGTGTATATCAGAGATTTGCAGTGAGGGGTGTGGGGTATATCTGTTACAGTGAGGGGTGTGGGGTATATCAGTATTTACAGTGAGGTGTGGGGTGTATGAGAGAGTTACAGTGAGGAGTGTGGTGTATATCAGAGTGTTACAGTGAGGAGTGTGGGGTGTTCGTGAGAATACCAAGGTCAAGGAAATAGAAACCAGAAACTGCGAAGGCAGCAAGAAGTAAAATAAAAAGGCTAAACTGATCTTTGGCTGCTAATATGGCTGGCGCCCACAAATGTCACACCTTGCTGTTAGGAACAATATAAGTCAGTGTGCAGAAGTTATACAGACAATAGGCGATCAGAAAACGCATTACCATGATTGCAAACGCATTACCATAATGTTTAGGTGATCGTGAGCACATTACCAGGATATTTACTTAACTGTAACCCATTCAGTTAAATGTGACTTCTTTATTTCAAACTGCCAGGCCAGGAAATCAAATTAAATGTATACGTGCACAGCTCAGGATTGGCTCAGAATGTGCGATGTGTTAATGTCTTCTCAAATGCAAGTATAATAATGTAGCACACGGTATGGCAAATTGCTTGCTCTGTTGGATTCGCAGACTCTTGCAGGAGTCGGTGTCGATATATCAGAGTAAGACTCCGCGGATAATAAATCGTTTGAATTCTCCAGTTGTTCGACTCAGTGTTTACTGAACCAGACTGAGGGTAAAAGAATCCGTTCTAACATTCGAATAAAATTTTGCTGGACAAGATTTTGCTGGAAAAGACACAAACAACAAATTCGCTGACTGGGACTAATTGAATCTCTGCACAGTGAGACATGCCACGCTTACGCATGGCTGGAACAAAGTTCGTCTCGTGTCCTGACTGGGACTAATTAGATCACTGAGGACTAACAAAGTTCACTGGTATCCTATCATCGAACTAATCACATTCCGCCGGGGAACAAGACGGAACGAAGATCTGAAGAGGCAGAATTGGCAACACAAGTGTGTAAACTCCTGACTGGAGGAAAATAACGATATGCGCTAATAAACGAATTGATTGGATGAATGTAAATGATCTAAAACCAACTTCTTGGAATTGTATATAAGCTCGGCACGTACTACAATCGGGGAGACGGTGCTCTCGCAGACCGCGTGGTTGCAGACGCTTCTCCCAGAGCTCCGTCATTTAATAAAGTTGTCTCTCTTACTCAAAGTCTAGTTTCCGAGGAATCATTTTTCCTACAACAAATTGGCGCTGCGAGCAGGGCGCCACGGAGCTGAACAATCGTACGAATCAGTGACCAGGGTGAGTAGTCAGATTTTTGACCGGCCATAAATCAGAGACACTCGACAAGGCGACTGAACGGCGAAGCAGCACCAAAACGAATCTGGGACACAGACTGAGTGGGTAAGAGACACTACTTGATTTGTATGTGTGTATTTGTACTTGTGTAATAGTAACTAAGTAAAACCTCGGATCAGGAGGACACTTGTCTCAGACACCTAGCCTCAGGCCGGTTGTTAAGAGGGCAAATGCCCCACGCGAAGGCCAGGACCATGAAGTAGGTGCCGAGACTCGAGACTCCAAGGTGTTCTAAAGTCGTGATACTAGTCGAGTATGGTTAACATTTTTCTGCATTATATCATGTTGCTAAGTGAACTAGGAGATTATTAGTGTCGGTGTTGTAGGACCCTGATCAGGTAAACCGGCACCGGGGAGGGGTAGAAACCCCGTCCAACAAGCAAGCGTTACACGTCCGGGCAGTTTTGAGAGAAAGACAAACCCGGACCTCTGAGAACGCTGGCATAGAGTGCGACAAGAAGCTCGGGTATTCTTGGAAGGAAAGAATAGGGGGGCTCTCTAAGGAACAGATCCCAGACACGAAGGGACGATCGGTGAAGCAGCGGCGATGTCAGGTGAGGAAGTTAAGAGGGGACCTTCGGGCTCCCTCACATATTCTTATATGACAAACCGACAGTCGTTAATTAAGAAGATGCAGAAAGACGGGTGGGATGTGTCACAGACTTTAGAACTCCAGAGAAGCTGGTTGACTAAACAGACAAAGGATAAAACCAAGAAAGCAGGAGTGTTATTAGTACACCAACTAGCAGGACTCATTGAACAAGTAAACGTAATAAAGAAAGTTGCACAAGACAAAGTACAGATGGTTACGGAACTAGAGACAAAGGCGAAATGTCAAGCAAAGATTATAAAGGAATTAGAGTGTAAGGTATAGGAGGGGGGGCGAATGGGGACTTGTCCAGACACCACCTCCCTTCCCCCATATTACAGTGCAGAACCAACAGGCCCTGCAGGCGAGGGGGACGTTGAAATAGTCGAGATGGCTCCTGTGAGCCGGGGCGGGACATTGGCTAATCCCACCGTCAGTACCCAATAAAGGCGGAGGCCAGGAAGGCAGTCGTGGACATAGTGAAGGGGCTAGTAGAAAGGGGTATCCTGAGGGAAACCACGAGCACTACTAATTCCCCCACATGGCCAGTAGAGAAACCTGATGGGAGCTATAGGTTGATTATAGACTATACGGCCCTCAACAGGGTCACTCCTAAATTACACCCCATCGTTGCCAGCCCCTCAACAATTTTGAATGGGCTATCCCCTGAACAGAAGATATTCACCGTTTTAGACATAGCTAAAGGATTCTGGGCACTCCCATTAGATCCGGAATCACGAGAAATTTGAATTCACAGTAGGGGATAAACAATATACGTGGACCCGATTGCCACAGGGATTCCATAATAGCCCAGCTATTTTTCACCGCGTCATGAGTGATATCCTAAAACAGATAGAAGTACCTAAAGGAAGCACTATTTTGCAGTATGTCGACAACATACTAATAGCCTCGGAAACGAAGGCAGACCATCTGGCAACCCTATATTTAGTACTAAGGGCCCTAGAGACGGCTGGCCTCAAGGTAAGCCCTAAAAAAGCACAGATAGGAAAAACTCAGGTCCTATACCTGGGACATCTAATCTCCCAAGGACTTAAAGAAATGCCACAGGACAGGAAACACGCTGTCCAGGGCATGCCGAGACCCGTAACAGTACTTGGAGACAGGAAGGTACTGGGGCTCTTTAATTACAGTCGAAATTTTATCCCGGGGTTCGCTAAATTAGCAGAACCTATACAAAGATTAGTGAAAGGGGGTAAACACGCGTTGGAACCGATAGATTGGGGACCGGAACAAGAGGAAGCTTATACTCAACTAAAGTCTGAGCTAGTATCAGCCCCAGGGCTAGGACTGCCAGATATGAGTAAGGACTTCCACATACATTGCAACAATGAAGAAGGGTTTTACACAGCAGTAGTTACACAGGATCATGGGGATAAAAGAAGGCCCGTCGCCTACTATTCCACAGTGGAGGGACTGGTAGTCACAGGGCTCTCCCGGTGCATAGCTGCATTGGATTGTGCGGCTTGGGCAGTAAAGGTTAGTGAGCCAATAGTAATGACAGGAAACGTTATATTGCACACTAAACACACTCTGATAGAGATGCTGAATACCGGGAAATTAAGATCCGTCTCGAACATGAGACATGCCAAGTGGGAGGCCGTCCTCCTCCCTCCGAGTAAAGCAGTAACCATTGTTAGAGACACAGGGGAGAACCCGGCAGAAGGAATACTGGGAACTGGGGAGCCCCACAACTGTGGGGACGTAGATATGAACCTGGATGAAGATAGGATAAAAGACACCCCTTTAGTGACAGCGGAAGAGACGTTGTACGTAGATGGTTCACGCAAGTATGTAGATGGGCTGCCCCGAATAGGGTGGGCGATGGTTAATGGCGAATTAAAAACTGTAGAGTCAGGATGGATTGATGGAGGCCTATCGGCCCAAGTGGCAGAGCTAGTGGCTCTCACCAGGGCACTAGAGTTGTCAGAGAATAAAATCGTGAACATTTACACAGATAGTAGGTATGCCTTTGGGGTGGTCCACGATTATATGACTGCATGGGGTAGGAGGGGATTCATTACTACGGGAGGCAATCCCATAAAACACCAGCTGAGGATAGAAGCCCTCCTAGAAGCTAGCGACAAACTCCAACAGGTAGCAGTAATTAAGATTAAGGCACATCAGAGGGAACCGGACCAGACTAGCCCAGACTGGTTAAATCACCAGGGGAACCAGGCTGCGGACCAAGCAGCACAAAGGGTGCTAGAGCAAGAAAGGATTGAAGAAGTACCAATAGCCGCTGTGAGCAGCTCCGAGGACAAGATAAGTATTGACGAACTCCATGAGGACACCCCCGACGTCGAAAAAGGTACGTGGGAAGAACAAGGCGCTAAGCGGGGAAGCGATAATGTCTGGCGAAAGGATAACAGGGTAATGGCCCCCAAGTGCATTCAAAATACGCTATTAGAACTCCACCATGGGCTTGTACACTCAGGGAGAGAAGCGATGATGGGAAGCCTCAGCAAAGAATGGTGGTGGAAGGGGATGGGAAGAGATATCGCTGGGACAGTCGGGAGAGCAGGAGGCCAGTAACTGGTGAGTTTAAAAGCTCACCTTTCGCGGGCTTTTTCTTTCACAGCTGGTGCAGTCGGGAGAGCAGGAGGCCAGTAACTCTTATATAGGTGGAGCTGTTGCAAAACCCGAAACACTACAGTGTAGTGTCTCCCACCCTTCCACCTCCTCTAACCTTTTAGGGGTTAGGGGAAGTTGAAAAGGTAGGTTCAATTTATTTTATTTCAGGAGCCTAACCTAGGTGGAAAAGGTTCCAGGACAGGAGGCGGCAGTGAAAATACAACACCAGAAAACAGGTAGGTGACTGGTTGGTGAGTACTTTCACAAACTTATTCTAAGTAGAATTCAATAATTAAGCTAAATCGTAGTAAATAAAAGGGTATTGTAAGGGTTAAGTCATGGAAGGGCAGCTCGGACCCGTGTCATGCTCCTCCTGTGCCATGTGGGAAATCAGGGACACTGTCCCTGACAACTATGTGTGCAGGAAGTGTGTCCAGCTGCAGCTCCTAGCGGACCGCATGGCGGCGCTGGAGCTGCGAATGGACTCACTCTGGAGCATACGCGATGCTGAGGATGTTGTGGATAGCACATTCAGTGAGTTGGTCACACCGCAGGTAAAGGCTAGCTCAGACAGTAAATGGGTGACCAAAAGGCAGGGTAAAGGCAGGAAGGTAGTGCAGGAGTCACCTGCGGTCATCTCCCTCCAAAACAGGTTTACCGTTTTGGGTACTGTTGGGGGAGATGACTTATCAGGGGAAGGCACCAGCAGCCAGGTTCAGGGCACCATGACTGGCTCTGCTGCACAGAAGGGCGGGAAAAAGAGGGATAGGGCTATAGTGATAGGGGATTCAATTGTAAGGGGGATAGATAGGAGTTTCTGAGACCGAGACTCCAAGATGGTATGTTGCCTCCCTGGTGCAAGGGTCAAGGATGTCTCGGAGCGGGTGCAGAGCATTCTGAAGGGGGAGGGGGATCAGCCAGTTGTCGTGGTACATGTAGGTACCAACGATGTAGGTAAAAAGAGGGAGGAGGTCCTACAAGCTGAATTTAGGGAGTTAGGAGCTAAATTGAAAAGTAGGACCTCAAAGGTAGTAATCTCTGGATTGCTACCAGTGCCACGAGCTAATAAGTTTAGAGAGAGTAAGATAGATAAGCTAAATACGTGGCTTGAGCAGTGGTGCAAGGGAGAGGGATTTAAATTCTTGAGGCATTGGAACCAGTTCTTGGGGAGGAGTGACCTGTACCAAGGGGACGGTCTACACCTGAACTGTGAGGGAGCCGATGTCCTCGGGGTAATATTTTCTGGGGCGGTTCGGGAGGATTTAAACTAATTTGGCAGGGGGATGGGAACCTAGGTAGTGGAAAAGAGGGAAGTCATATGAAGTCAGAAATAGATGGTAGAAAGGTGAGAAGCAATAAGCAAAGGAGAGAAACACAAAGGGCCAAACTAATTCATAATGAGAGTGTGAAAAAAGCAAGCCTGAAGGCTTTGTATCTTAATGCTAGAAGCATTAGGAACAAGGTGGATGAATTAGTTGTGGAAATAGAGGTAAACAAGTATGATTTGATTGGGATTACAGAAACGTGGCTGCAGGGTGGGCAAGGCTGGGAACTTAACATCCAGGGATATACAATATTTAGGAAGGATCGGCAAAAAGGTAGGGGAGGTGGCGTAGCATTGCTGGTAAAGGAGGGGATTAATGCAATGGAAAGGAAGGATATTAACTCGGATGAAACGGAATCTGTATGGGTAGAAATGATAAATAGCAAGGGGAGGAAAACGTTAGTGGGTGTGATATATAGGCCTCCAAATAGTAATATGGAGGTGAGGGAAGGCATAAAAAGGGAAATTAGAGAAGCGTGCGATAAGAGCACAGCTGTCATCATGGGTGACTTTAATTTACATATTGATTGGACTACCCAAATTAGTAAAAATTCTGAGGAGGAGGAATTCCTGGAATGTTTTCGGGACGGTTATCTGGACCAATATGTCGAGGAGCCGACTCGAGATCAGGCCATTTTAGACTGGGTATTGTGCAATGAGAAGGGACTTATCAGCAATCTTCTTGTACGAGGCCCCTTGGGTCAGAGCGATCATAATATGATCGAGCTCTCAGTCGAGATGGAGAGTGAGGAAATTGAATCAGAGACTAAGGTCCAGAACTTAAATAAAGGGAATTACGAGGGTATGAGACGGGAATTGGGTAAGATTGATTGGGTGGTGTTTCTGGGGGGATTGACAGTGGATAGACAATGGCAAGCATTCAAAGATAGAATGGAAGAATTCCAGAACATGTTTATACCGGTTTGGCATAAAAATAAACCTAAAAAGGTGACTCAACCGTGGATAACGAGGGAAATTAGGGACAGCATAAAATCAAAAAAAGGGCATATCAACTGGCAAAAAAAAGCACCAGACCGGAAGATTGGAGGCAGTACAGGATACAGCAAAAGGGGACAAAGGGATTAATCAGGAAGGGGAAAATAGAATACGAAAGTAAACTTGCAGCAAACATAAAGACAGACTACAAAAGCTTTTATCGGTATATCAGGAGGAAAAGACTGGTAAAATCCCAAGTCGGTCCCTTGCAGTCCGATTCGGGAGAATATATAATGGAGAATAAGGAAATGGCAGACCAATTAAACTCATACTTTGGTTCTGTATTCACAAAGGAGGACACAAATAACCTCCCAGGAATATTGGCAAACATAGGGACTAATGAGAGGGAGGAGCTGACAGAAATTAGTATCTCTAGGGATAAGGTGTTGGGTAAGTTGAGGGGACTGAAGGCCGACAAATCCCCGGGGCCTGATAAACTACATCCTAGGGTACTTAAGGAGGTGGCCCTGGAGATAGCAGATGCTCTAAGGATCATCTTCCGGAACTCCATTGACTCGGGAACAGTACCCGTGGATTGGAGGGTAGCTAATGTTACCCCAATATTTAAAAAGGGGGGTAGAGAGAAAGCAGGGAATTATAGACCAGTAAGCCTTACATCGGTTGTGGGCAAAATGCTAGAGTCCATTATTAAGGATAAAATAGCGGAGCACTTGACAAATGGGGAAAGGATCGGACAGAGTCAACATGGATTTACAAAGGGTAAATCGTGTTTGACTAATCTGCTGGAATTTTTTGAGGAAGTAACTGGTAAAATAGATGGGGGAGAGCCAGTGGATGTGGTGTACCTTGACTTCCAGAAAGCCTTCGATAAGGTTCCACACAGAAGATTATCATGCAAAATTAAGGCTCATGGGATTGGGGGCAAAGTATTAACGTGGATAGAGAACTGGCTGGCGGATAGAAAACAGAGAGTTGGAATAAACGGCTCGTTTTCGGAGTGGCAGGCAGTGACCAGCTGGGTGCCGCAAGGATCTGTCCTGGGACCCCAGCTGTTCACAATATATATAAATGATCTGGATCAGGGAATTGGATGCAATATTTCCAAATTCGCTGACGACACTAAACTAGGAGGAGGGGTGGGCTCTGATGAGGATGTCAGGAGGCTACAGTGCGATTTGGACAGGTTGGGGGAATGGGCGGATACGTGGCAGATGCACTATAATGTGGATAAATGCGAGGTTATCCACTTTGGGGGTAAAAACAGGAGGGTAGATTATTATCTAAATGGCAATAGATTGGGAGATGGGGAAGTGCAGAGGGACCTGGGTGTTCTTGTGCACCAGTCACTGAAGGAGAGTATGCAGGTGCAACAGGCGATTAAGAAGGCAAATGGTATGTTGGCCTTCATATCAAGGGGGTTCGAGTATAGGAATAGGGATACCTTACTACAGCTGTACAAGGTGCTGGTGAGACCGCATCTGGAGTATTGTGTACAGTTTTGGTCGCCCCATCTGCGGAAGGATGTTCTTGCCATGGAAAGAGTGCAACGGCGATTCACCAGGCTGATACCTGGAATGGCGGGAATGACCTATGAAGAGAGATTAAATAGTTTGGGCTTGTACTCACTGGAGTTTAGAAGATTGAGAGGGGATCTCATCGAAACATATAAAATTATGGCAGGTCTGGACAGGCTGAATTCAGAGAGAATGTTTCCAATGGCCGGGGAGCACAGAACCAGGGGCCACAGTCTAAAAATAGCGGGCAAATCATTTAAAACAGAGATGAGGAAGAATTTCTTCACTCAGAGTGGTGAGCCTGTGGAATTCCCTGCCACAGAGGGCTGTGAAGGCTAATTCAATAAATATTTTCGAGAGAATTGGATATATTTCTGAAGGCTAAGGGGATTAAGGGTTATGGAGAAAAGGCGGGGACGGGGTACTGAACTGGTAAGATCAGCTATGATCTCAGACGAAGATCAGCCATGATCTCATTGAATGGCGGAGCGGGCTCGAAGGGCCGAATGGCCTACTCCTGTTCCTATCTCTATGTTTCTATGTTTCTATACTGCCATCGATGTATCACCTGTGCGCAGTATAACCCCGGGCGACCCATAAAGGTCAAAATGGGACATCAACCAAGGCCACGAGGGCCCTGGGAGCATATACAAATAGACTTCACAGATCCCCTTCCACCGTCACACGGCAAAACATACTGCCTCGTGGTCATAGACCAATTCACCCGCTGGGTAGAGGCTTTCCCCATGTGAAATTGCACCGCTTTGATGGTTGCCAGAGTCTTAGCTGAAGAAGTAATCCCCAGGTGGGGAATACCAATTCAAATGGACTCTGATCAAGGTACCCACTTTACCGGGAGTGTCATAAAAACGGTATGCCAATTAATGGGAATTAAACAAAAATTCCACATCCCATACCACCCTCAAAGTTCGGGCATGGTGGAACGAATGAACCGAACCCTTAAAAATGCATTGGCAAAGGCAATGCAGACGTCGGGGAAAACCTGGACTGAAGTATTGCCCATTACCCTGATGAAGCTGCGAGCCACTGAAAACCGAACGACAGACTTGACCCCTTATGAATTGATGACAGGAAGGGCGATGCAATTGCCAGAAGGCATCATAACAGGTGGGGCCGATGTAGGCCCTTTAAAAGATAGACTAAAACGATACGTTCTGGAACTTAGCACTCAATTAAAGGAGATGCGAAAGAATGTCCGTGATAATCAGGAGGACAAGGATTGGGCACAAGAGCTCACAATGACGGCTTATGTTCCCTCAGCGGGTAGTAAAGTCATGGTGAAAACTTTGCCCAGCAAACCAGGGTTCGCCCCAAAATGGAGTGGGCCATATGAAATCATAATCAGTGGGGATACCTGTGCCTGTCTAGACATAAGGGGTAAAGGAGTATGGAAGCATTGGACACAATTGAAAGTATATAAAGACCACTGACTGGCTACTTTCTGAATCTGTTTTACAGGTGATCTGCATACCCTTTGTCATAAAATTCCTGTAAAGACTGGACTGTAGTGATATATTAATCATGTTTAGAGTATTATGGGTAATGGTGTTATTTCATATTGTCACGGGAAGCGCGGTACCCCATTTACGTAAAGAGAGAGGATTGCATGTAAATACCTTTCTGTATATGTCATATGTCTATGCGGAAAAAATGGGCCAAAGCTCCTGCTGGGTGTGCGCCCATGTGCCCACCCATACGGGGGCAGGAATCCCATTAAGGCCTATCCCCTTTAAGGTAGAGGAGATGGTAGGGTGGTTATTATACTCTAATACCACCTGGAATAAGGAGGATACCATACAAACCCAAACTAGCTTGAATCCAGATCAGCTGGAACATGAGTGGAAACAGGCAGGGTATAACCCCACGAACTTTAAAGGATGGTTTCATCCCCAGTACGATAATCGAAGGTATCCAGAAGAGCTATTAGTCAGCACAGGGGGAAAACTAAACAATGCAGAGGGGGAAGTCTGCTTGGTAAACTATGATGAGACAGGGTTAGTGGTTGGATGGAGTAAGTGCAAGTATAATTACACTTTAACCAAAACCAGTACTAAACCACCAGGTGCCCTAGAATGGCCCTACGTGGGAATGTTTAATTTATCCGAAGTGCTAAACCGGACTAGCAATCTACCCTGGAGGGGAATACCTGGGATCATGTACCAACTTTGGAACAAATTTGAGGCCTATAATAATACCTATTTCATTTGCGGATATAAGGCGTATCCATGGCTTCCACGAACCTGGACTGGGTCATGCTATATAGGATATGTAGTACCATACATCCATTATTTATCCTCCCTAACCCACCACTACGGGTACCAGTCATTATGGCAACCAGCCAAGCGTGTTAAGAGAGCTATTACGGAAACCGAAAGATTCTGGGCTATAGCATTCCCCTGGTACGGAACAGGAAAAATAGCAAGGGAATCCATAAACATGGCAGCAGTGCTCAAACAAATAGCCGACGATACGGCTGAGTCCCTGAGAGAAATGAGTGCCGAAATGGTGGCGATCCGGACCACCGCCTTACAGAATAGGATAGCCCTAGATTATCTGTTGGCGGCGCAAGGAGGCACCTGTGCCCTGAGCGGGACAGACTGCTGTACATATGTCACAGATAGCTCCGAGAATATCACGAGCCTAGCAAATCATATCCAAGAAGAAATAAAGAAGCTCCATCAACCCACAAGCACAGGGTGGCTTGATTGGTTGCTAGGGAAAACCGGGTGGGGAGCGTGGATGATGCAAGGGATAATAATAATAGTTGTAATTTGTATGTTGATGTGTTGTGTGCTGAGCCTTATAAAGTTGTGTTGCCAAACTGCTATGAAAACCGTGATGCCGATCGCCTCTATCGTGGAGGAACACACCAACCTGCTACCAAGGGATGAAGAACACTAATACGACACTGTCGAAGGAACAACCGAACCCCCGGACATAAGCCAGTGGCTGTAAGCACCGACGAAAGGGGGACCGAGGATGGTCATCTGGGAGCAAATGAATCGTGCTCCAGGACCAAGAGGAGGGATCGTTAGAATAAAATTTTGCTGGACAAGATTTTGCTGGAAAAGACACAAACAACAAATTCGCTGACTGGGATTAATTGAATCACTGCACAGTGAGACATGCCACGCTTATGCATGGCTGGAACAAAGTTCGTCTCGTGTCCTGACTGGGACTAATTGGATCACTGAGGACTAACAAGGTTCACTGGTATCCTATCATCGAACTAATCACTTGTATCCTATTATCGTACTAATCACATTCCGCCAGGGAACAAGACGGAACGAAGACCTGAAGAGGTAGAATTGGCAACACAAGTGTGTAAACTCCTGACTGGAGGAAAATAATGATATGCGCTAATAAATGAATTGATTGGATGAATGTAAATGATCTAAAATCAACTTCTTGGAATTGTATATAAGCTCGGCACGTACTACAATCGGGGAGAAGGTGCTCTCGCAGACCGCGTGGTTGCAGACGCTTCTCCCAGAGCTCTGTCATTTAATAAAGTTGTCTCTCTTTCTCAAAGTCTAGTTTCCGAGGAATCATTTTTCCGACAACAGGGGTATATCAGAGTGTTACAGTGAGGGGTGTGGGGTATATCGGAGTGCTACAGTGAGGGGTGTGGGGTATATCAGTGTGTTACAGTGAGGAGTGTGGTGTATATCAGTGTTACAGTGAGGAGTGTGGTGTATATCAGAGACTTACTGTGAGGAGTGTGGGCTATATCAGTGTGTTACAGTGAGGAGTGTGGTGTATATCAGTGTTACAGTGAGAAGTGTGCTGTATATACGAGGGTATTGCAATGAGGAGTGTGGAGTATATCAGAGTGTTACAGTGAGGGGTGTGGGGTATATCAGAATGTTACAGTGAGGGGTGTGGGGTATATCAGTGTTACAGTGAGGGGTGTGGGGTATATCAGAGTGTTACAGTGAGGTGTGTGGGGTATATCAGAATTTTACAGTGAGCAGTGTTGTTTATATCAGAGTTTAACATTGAGGGGTGTGGAGTGCATCAGAGTGTTACAGTGAGGAGTGTGGGGTATATCAGCGTGTTACAGTGAGGAGTGTGGGGTATATCAGCGTGTTACAGTGAGGAGTGTGGTGTATATACGAGGGTGTTACAATGAGGGGCGTGGGTTACATCAAAGTTTTACATTCAGGGGTGTGGGGTATATCAGTGTTACAGTGACGGGTGTGCGGTATATCAGAGTGTTACAGTGAGGAGTGTGGGGTATATCAGAGTGTTACAGTGAGGAATGTGGGGTATATCAGAATTTTACAGTGAGCAGTGTTGTTTATATCAGAGTTTAACATTGAGGGGTGTGGGGTGCATCAGAGTGTTACAGTGAGGAGTGTGGGGTATATCGGAGAGTTACAGTGAAGGGTGTGGGATGTATCAGAGTGTTACAGTGAGGGGTGTGGGGTATATCAGAAATTTACAGTGAGGGGTGTGGGGTATATCAGTGTTACAGTGAGGGGTGTGGGGTATATCAGAAATTTACAGTGAGGGGTGTGGGGTATATCAGTGTTACAGTGAGGGGTGTGTGGTATATCAGAGTGTTACAGTGAGGTGTGTGGGTTATATCAGAATTTTACAGTGAGCAGTGTTGTTTATATCAGAGTTTAACATTGAGGGGTGTGGGGTGAGGAGTGTGGGGTACATCTGTGTTACAGTGAGGAGTGTGGGTTATATCAGAGTGTTACAGTGAGGAGTGCGGTGTATATCTGTGTTACAGTGAGGAGTGTGGGGTTTATCAGAGTGTTACAGTGAGGGGTGTGTGGTATATCAGTGTTACAGTGAGGAGTGTGGGGTATATACACGAGTGTGTTACAATGAGGAGTGTGGGGTATATCAGTGTTACAGTGAGAGGTGTGCGTTATATCAGAGTGTTACAGTGAGGAGTGTCGGGTATATCAGTGTTACAGTGAGGGGTGTGGGGTATATCAGAGTGTTACAGTGAGGGGTGTGCGGTATATCAGCGTGTTACAGTGAGGAGTGTGGGGAATATCAGACTGTTACAGTGAGGAGTGTGGTGTATATACGAGGGTGTTACAATGAGGGGTGTGGGTTACATCAAAGTTTTACATTCAGGGGTGTGGGGTATATCAGTGTTACAGTGAGGAGTGTGGGGTATATCAGAGTGTTACAGTGAGGAGTGTGGGGTATATCAGTGTAATGTATGTAACCTGTACTACCTTAAGAGGATACCTTAAGGCGATGGACTACTTTTTGATGGCTCCTATACATTGTAGTACCGGTGGTGACCACACCGGTATATAAACCCTGCGGAGCAAAGTGTACCTCAGTTCCGCCCTGACCCTCAATCACTAAAGACCTGTTTACTTACTTCTGTAGTCTGTGTCCTGTTATTCAGTATAACTGCATTTGTAAACACAGACTCAACAATCAGAGTGTTACAGTGAGGAGTGTGGGGTATATCAGACTGTTACAGTGAGGGGTGTGGTGTATCTCCGAGGGTGTTACAACGAGGGGTGTGTGTTATATCAGCGTGTTACATTCAGTGGTGTGGGGTATGTCAGAGTGTTACAGTGAGGGGTGTGGGGTATATCAGTATGTTACAGTGAGAGGTTTATGGTATTTATGAGAGTGGGTTGTATCTGTGTGTTTCAGTGAGGGGTGCTGGATATAGTGTTGTGAGGTATACCAGAATGTTAGTGAGGGTTATGGGTTATATCAGTGTTTTAAAGTGAACAGAGTTGGTTATATCAGAGTGTAAAATTGAGGGGTGTAGCGTGCATCGGAGTGTTAAGTGAGGTCAGTTGGGTTTATCAGTCTGTTACAGGGAGAGGTTTGGGATATGTATGTGAGGAGTAAAGTGAGAGGTAAATCAGAGTGTTAAAGTGAAAGGTTGGGGTATTTCAAAGTGTTACAGTGAGGTGAGTGGAGCATTACTCTCGATCTAACACATGTGGAGCTGCCTGTTCCAATGAAAGCTCAACGACCTGATAAGTTAACTCTGAACACAGCAGTCATCATGGGTGACTTTAATCTACATATATACTGGGCTAACCAAATTAGTAATAATACTGTGGAGGAGGAATTCCTGGAGTGTATACGGGATGGTTTCCTGCACCAATTTGTCGAGGAACCAACTAGAGATCGGGCCATCTTAGACTGGGTATTATGTAATGAGAAAGGATTAATTAGCAGTCTTGTTGTACGAGGCCCCTTGGGTCGGAGTGAGCATAATTTGATAGATTTCTTCATTAGGATGGAGAGTGAAGTAGTTGACTCAGAGACTAGGGTCCTGAATTTAAACAAAGGAAATTACAATAGTACGAGGCGCGAGTTGGATAGGATTGATTGCGGAATGTCACTCAAAGGGTTGACGGTGGATAGGCAATGGCAAAAATTCAAAGAACGTATGGATGAGCTACAGAATTTGTTCATCCCAGTTTGGCGTAAAAATAAAACAAAAAGGTGACTCAACAGTTGCTAAAAAGGGAAATTGGGGATAGCATAAGATCCAAGGAGAGGACATATTAATTGCCCAGAAGAAGCAGTAAACCTGAGGATTGGGAGCAGTTTAGGATTCAACAAAGGAGGACAAAGGGATTAATTAAGAGGGGTAAAATAGAGTATGAGAGTAAGCTTTCAGGGAACATAAAAACTGACTTTAAATGCATTTGTAGATATGTGAAGAGAAAAAGATTGGTGAAGTCAAGCATAGGTCCCTTGCAGTCAGAATCAGGGGAATTTATAATGGGGAACAAAGAAATGGCAGACCAACTAAATACATATTTTAGTTCTGTCTTCTCCAAGAAGGACACAAAAAACCTCCCGGAGATGTCAGGGAACATAGGGTCTGATGAAAGGGTGGAACTGAATGAAATCAGTATTTTTAGGGAAATTGACGGGATTGAAGGCCGATAAATCCCCAGGGCCTGATAAGCTACATCCTAGGGTACTTAAGGAAGTGGCCCTAGAAATAGTAGATGAATTGCTGGTCATCTTGCAACATTCGATATACACTGGAAGAGTACCCATGCATTGGAGGGTAGCTAATGTTACCCCACTGTTCAAAAAAGGTGGTAGAGAGAAAACGGGGAATTACAGACCGGTAAGCCTGGCATCGGTAATGGGGAAAATGCTAGAGTCCATTATAAAAGATGTAATAGCAGAGCACTTGGAAAACAGTGACAGGATCGGACAAAGTCAACATGGATTTACAAAAGGTAATTTGTGCTTGAATAATTTACTGGAATTTTTTAAGGATGTAACTGGTAGAATAGATAAGGGAGAACCATTGGATGTGGTGTATTTGGATTTTCAAAAGGCTTTCGATAAGGTCCCGCATAAGAGATTAGCGTATAAAGTTAAGGCACATGGGATTGGGGGCAAGGTATTGACTTGGATAGAGAACTGGTTGGCAGACAGGAAGCAAAGAGTTGGAATAAACGGGTCTTTTTCCGAGTGGCAGGCAGTGACTAGTGGGGTACCGCAGGGATCGGTCGTTGGACCACCAGCTGTTCACAATATATTTTAATGATCTAGACGAGGGAACTAGATGTAATATCTCCAAGTTTGCAGATGACACAAAGCTGGGTGGGCGTGTGTGCTGTGAGGAGGATGCAGAGAAACGCCAGAATGATTTGGACAGGTTGGGTGATTGGGCAGAAGCGTGGCAGATGCAATATAATGTGGATAAATGCGAGGTTATCCACTTTGGTGTCAAAAACAGGAAGGCAGATTATTATCTGAATGGCAATAGATTGGGAAAAGGGGAAGTGAAACGAGACCTGGGTGTTCTTGTGCCCCAGTCGCTGAAAGTAAGCAAGCAGGTGCAGCAGGCGGTTAAGAAGACAAAGTTTATGCTTGTATTCATAGCGAGAGGTTTTGAGTACAGGAACAAGGATGTCTTGCTGCAGTTGTACTGGGCCTTGGTGAGATCACATCTTGAGTATTGTGTGCAGTTTTGGTCGCCTTATCTGAGGAAGGATGTTCTTGCCATGGAGGGAGTGCAGCGAAGATTCACCAGGTTGATAGCTGGGATGGCAGGAATGACGAGGAGAGATTGGGTCGATTGGGCTTATACTCGCTGGAGTTTAGAAGAATGAGAGGGTATCTCATTGAAACTTATAATATTCTAACAAGACCAGACAGACTAGATGCAGGAAGGATGTTCCTGATGATTGGGGTGTCCAGAACCAGGGGTCACAGTATAAGGATAAGGGGTAAGCCATTTAGGACAGAGATGAGGAGTAATTTCTTCACCCAGAGAGTGGTGAACCTGTGGAATTCTCTACCACAGAAGGCAGTGGAGGCCAATTCATTAAATATATTCAAGCAGGAGTTGGATATATCTCTTAAGGCTAAAGGGATCAAGGGATATGGAGAGAAAGCAGGGACAGGGTACTGAATTTGGATGATCAGCTATGATCTCATTGAATGGCGGAGCAGGCTCGAGGGGCCGATAGGCCTACTCCTGCTCCTATTTCTTATGATCTTATATTCTTAAAGCTCCCTGAATACTGTCCCATCAAACACATAAATGCAGATCTATTCATACAGTGTATAAACAGATATATCCCTGAGTGTATAAATATACATTCGTATAATTTGTATATACTCTTTTCTTAGGTTTACTGGTTGTCCCTCTGTTTATGGCAAGCTGTAACATAGGGTGCCGCTAAGGTTACAGTTTCTCTGTTCCCCTAGTAGGTATGGGAGTTTTTGGTCGTCATTCAAATTTCTGAATTCAGGGCATATTTGTGTGAATTTTTGGTAGAAATTCTCCGATGTCCTGATATTTTCCACAAGCTGTGAGGAAGTGCACCTCTGTCTCCACCACTCCCTGACTGCAGTGAGAGCATATCCTGTCCTCTCTTGGCAGCCGGGTCTGTCTGTGTCTGCCTTTTTCGATCGCCAGGCTATGTTCACTAAGTCTGTACCTTGTCAAGGTTTTTCTCAGTTTGCTATCCTTTACCATGGTCAGGTATTCAGCCATGTTGTATTGTCTGTTTAGTGCCAAGTAGCAATTGAGTTTGTTTTGGGTTTTTGTTGTTTCTGCCCAATATGACAGGTATTTTTCCTTTTGCTTAGTAACAATTGTGTTGGGTCGAATTCTCTGTGCTACGATGTCACTGTCCTGGGGCTGGTTATTGTTAGTAGTGTTAGTGGTTGCTTCACTGAGTCCCAGGACTAGTTGACTGAGGGTATTCTTCTTTATGGTCCTCTCTTGGCATTTCAAGGCTTCGTAATGATAGCAGTGGGTGTATTGATTTCTTTGTGGGTTCAATGATGAGACATTTATGAAAGAGAATGAGTTTTAATCTAAAGTCTGTTCAACTCTTTATACAGCTTTTCAGGAGACACCCTGCTAGTGATGCATCTTAAATGAAACCGAAACCAAAAATAACTGCCTTGCTTCTCTCGGTCACATGCCCTCTGCTGGTCAGGCACAAGCAATCAATACACGCAATCATGCTATTAAGGCATCATAATCGAACAGGCAAATACCATCTCTATTTGCTGATATCATTACAGTGGGGGTTGCTCATTTTTAGGTGTTTCCAAAATTTGGTGGCTGTTTTTTGTATAGTAATTATTAATGGATATTGGCCTAGTTACACACCTTTCTCTCTCGCTCCTAGTCTCTCTCTATCACAGCACAGAGTTACACACCTTTCTCGCTCCTAGTCTCTCTATCACAGCACAGAGTTACACACCTTTCTCTCTCGCTCCTAGTCTCTCCCTATCACAGCACAGAGTTACACACCTTTCTCTCTCGCTCCTAGTCTCTCTATCACAGCACAGAGTTACACACCTTTCTGTAAAGTCTGTGGGTTGTGCAGTTAATAAATACACAGACTTCAGAAGTAACAAACAAAACAGGTCTTTACTATTCGAAGGTCCGGGCGAATCTGCCCAATAACTCCTGGCACAACACTTATATACTGGTGTGGTCACTATCGGTATTACAGTATACAGAAGCCAAACAAATAGTGCCACACCTAAAGTAGTTCCCTTAAAGGTGAACGGTTACATTCAATAGTTCCCTTAAAGATAGACGGGTACATACACTACACTTTCCCTCTCTCTCTCCTAGTCTCTCTCTATCACAGCACAGAGTTACACACCTTTCTCTCTCGCTCCTAGTCTCTATCACAGCACAGAGTTACACACCTTTCTCTCTCGCTCCTAGTCTCTATCACAGCACAGAGTTACACACCTTTCTCTCTCGCTCCTAGTCTCTCTCTATCACAGCACAGAGTTACACACCTTTCTCTCTCGCTCCTAGTCTCTATCACAGCACAGAGTTACACACCTTTCTCTCTCGCTCCTAGTCTCTATCACAGCACAGAGTTACACACCTTTCTCTCTCGCTCCTAGTCTCTCTCTATCACAGCACAGAGTTACACACCTTTCTCTCTCGCTCCTAGTCTCCAACACAGCACAGAGTTACACACCTTTCTGTCTTTCTCCTAGTCTCTCTCTATCGCAGCACAGAGTTACACACCTTTCTCTCTCGCTCCTAGTCTCTCTCTATCACAGCACAGAGTTACACACCTTTCTCTCTCGCTCCTAGTCTCTCTCTATCACAGCACAGAGTTATACACCTTTATCTCGCGCTCCTGGTCTCTCTCTATCACAGCAGAGTTACACACCTTTCTCTCTCGCTCCTAGTCTCTCTCTATCACAGCACAGAGTTACACACCTTTCTCTCTCGCTCCTTGTCTCTCTCTATCACAGCACAGAGTTACACACCTTTCTCTCTCACTCCTAGTCTCTTTCTATCACAGCACAGAGTTACACACTGTGATGAAATATGCCATTCATGAGGCACTCTGTATTCTCTGTGTTTTATTGTGCCTGTGACTGTGGCAAGCAGGGGAGTTTAGTTTCAGTTTCAGTTTCATTTCCTTACCTGTATTGTATTGTGTGTAGGGCTCCGCCCATACCTGGCCCCTACTTAAGCAGGCCCCAGCGTGTCTCACAGGCAGTACAGCAGATCTCTGGATGAGAGACACTTCTCCACTGTGTATTACTTTCTGAGTTAATAAACGCCTTGCTTTGCTCCGTTAACGTTGAGCCTCGGATTCATTGAGGCACATCAATTTTATTAACTCAATTTTCAACGCAATGGATCAACTCTTGAAACCCGAACGTTTGGATTTGGACCCGCATGCTTCGGACGCATCGGCACGATTCAGACACTGGTTTAAGTGTATGGAATACTTCCTGGACAATTCCGCAGCCAGCACAGATGCTACGGACGCTGAAATTATGAAACTCGGAATCCTGCGGAATTGTGTAAGCCAGCGGGTTTACACCCTCATCCAAGACGCCGACACGTACCCGGCCGCCTGCGACATCCTAAATGCACATTACCAGCAGCCTACGAACGAGGTGTACGCTAGGCATCTGCTCGCTACTCGCACACAGCGACCTGGGGAATCGCTGGAGGAGTTCCTAGTCACCCTGAAAACGCTTGGCAAAGACTGCAAGTGCCAAGATGTAAAAGCTGCAGTGTACACTGACGAGCTTGTTCGTGATGCCTTTATCACAGGCCTCAGCTCCACTTACATCCGGCAGAGACTACTGGAAAAAACAGGATTGGACCTGAAACAGGCTGTGGACACAGCGCGATCCCTGGATGTGGCCCAGAGAAACTCGGACGCCCACTCCTCAGCCCGCGCCGCCCATGCGTGCACCAAAGGCACCGCCATCTTGGAAGGCATCTTCCCCGCCCGGCAGCCCGACACCCCGCTCTCCCCCCAGAAGCCCTACGACAGCCGCGACGCGTCGGGGCCCCAACTGCTACTTCTGCGGGCAGCCGAAGCACACCAGAAACCTGTGCCCGGCAAAAGGCACCATCTGCTTTAAGTGCAGTAAGAAGGGACACTTCGGGAAGGTGTGCAGAGGGAACCCCGCTGGAAAACCCGCCACGGCCGCGTGTGCGCCGTGGGAGCGGCCATCTTGGACGCCATCTTGCCTGACCTCGTGGGGTCCGCCATCTTGTGAGCAGACAGCGTGGACGCCATCTTGTCTCGATCAGGGCCCTACAGCGGCATCGGTCACAGTGGACCAGACCAGACCGCACACGCTATCCAAATCAATGGTGGACATCGAGGTAAACGGGTGCGGGGTTAAATGCTTAATTGACAGTGGAAGCACGGAGAGTTTTATCCACCCTGAACTAGCACAACAACTCTCTCTAACGGTGGTCCCTGCTCGGGGCACCATCTCTATGGCTGATAAAACCCAGACATCGACCATTTTGGGTTACTGCGCGGTACAATTATCCGTTAACGGAACTGTATACGATAATTTTAAATTACTAATCATGAAGAGTCTATGTGCGAGCGTGATCTTGGGCCTGGATTTCCAGTGCCACCACCAAAGCATCACGCTGAATTACGGTGGGTCCCAGCCGCCCCTCACAGTGTGCGGTCTGGCTACGCTGAAGGTAAAGCCGCCCTCGCTATTCGCGAACCTTACTCCCAACTGCCGGCCAATAGCGACCAAAAGCAGGAGGTACAGCTGGGAGGACAGGCGGTTTATCGTGACCGAGGTGGACAGGCTGCTGAGGGAGTGCGTTATTGAACGCAGCACCAGCCCGTGGCGCGCCCAAATGGTGGTGGTGAGGGGTAGCGAGAAGAAACGGATGGTGATCGACTATAGCCAAACGATCAACATGTACACCCAACTAGACGCCTACTCGCTACCCCGCATATCAGAAATGGTGAACCAAATTGCCCAATACCGGGTGTTCTCCACCATCGACCTCAAGTCAGCATACCACCAGCTCCCTATCAGTCCAGAGGACCGCCCGTACACCCTTTGGGGTGACGAATGGGGTCTCGGTCTTCCAGAGGGAGATGGACCGCATGGTCGATGACCACCACTTGCAGGCAACCTTCCCCTACCTCGACAACGTCACCATCTGTGGTCACAACCAGCAGGATCACGACTCGAACCTCGAGAGGTTCCTGAAAACCGCACAAAAACTCAACCTCACTTACAACACCATGCGCCTCTGCATACTAGGCAGCGTGGTGGAGAATGGGGAAATCGGACCAGACCCCGAAAGATTGCGCCCCCTACGGGAGCTCCCCCTGCCCAACACTCCCAAAGCCCTGAAAAGGTGCCTGGGGTTAATTTCTTATGCCCAATGGGTCCCCAACTACTCCAACAATGCCCGCCCCCTCATGAAAGCATCCTCTTTTCCGCTCTCTGCTGAGGCCCACGCCGCCTTCAAAAGCATTAAGCGGGATATTGAACGGGCCACGCTACAGGCAGTGGATGAGAACACTCCCTTTCAAGTGGAAAGTGATGCATCTGACTTTGCCTTGGCGGCCACCCTCAACCAGGCGGGGCGGCCCGTAGCTTTCTTCTCGAGGACCCTCCAAGGGCCCGAGATCAGACACTCCTCCATGGAAAAGGAGGCCCAAGCCATCGTGGAGGCAGTGTGCCACTGGCACCACTACCTCGCCAGCAAACGCTTCACCCTACTTACCGACCAGCGGTCGGTAGCGTTTATGTTTAATAATAAACAGAAGGGGAAGATTAAAAATGATAAGATTCTTAGGTGGCGGATCAAGCTCTCCACCTTCGAGTATGAAATCATTTACCGGCCAGGGGCCCTTAACGAATCCCCCAACGCCCTCTCACGAGGGATGTGTGCCAGCGCCACCGGGGATCGGCTACAGACCCTCCACAACGACCTCTGCCACCCAGGTGTCACATGGCTGTTCCACTTCATAAAGTCGCGCAATTTACCCTACTCGACTGAGGAAGTTCGGTCTCTGACCAGGAACTGCCGCACTTGCGCTGAGTGCAAGCCTCGGTTCTACCGCCCAGATAGAGCCCACTTAATCAAAGCTACACGGCCCCTTGAGCGGCTCAGCTTAGATTTCAAGGGCCCCCTCCCGTCAGTCGACCGCAATGTTTACTTCCTGAACATTGTGGATGAATACTCCCGTTTCCCATTCGCCTTCCCCTGCCCAGACATGACCAGCGCCACGGTCATTAAATGCCTCAACAGCATGTTCTGCCTGTTCGGTATGCCGAGCTACATCCATACGGATAGGGGGGCGTCCTTCATGAGTGAAGAGCTACGCCAGTACATGCTGTCCAGGGGGATCGCAACGAGCCGTACCACCAGCTACAACCCCCAGGGTAATGGCCAGGTGGAGCGAGAGAACGGGACAGTATGGAAAGCAGTCACTCTAGCTCTAAGGACCAAGGGCCTCCCCATCTCCCGCTGGCAGGAAGTCCTCCCAGATGTGCTCCATTCAATACGGTCGCTATTGTGTACTGCCCCTAATGCCACGCCTCATGAACGGATGTTTGTCTTTCCCCGGAAATCCACCTCCGGCATATCCATGCCTTCATGGCTCTCCACCGCAGGTCCGGTACTTGTACGAAGGCATGTGAGGGGCCACAAGAAGGACCCTCTCGAGGAGTCAGTGCACCTACTCCACGCCAACCACCAATGCATGTATGTCCGGCACGCCGACGGAAGGGAGGACACCGTGTCCATAAAAGACGTCGCCCCAGCCGGTAATGACAACAACCATGACAACAACAGCAATCACAGCAACTCTTACCCACCCACTATCCTTTCATCGCCCCCGGAAGAACATTGACCAACGGCACCCCCACCAACTACCCCTTCAACAACCCTGGCGGCGCCCCCGGCAGAGACCCAGGAGGCCACCGGGGACACCCAGCCGACACCCGCGGCACCACAACAGCTACGTCGGTCACAGAGGACTATCAAACCCCCGAACAGACTAAATCTGTAGAAGGGGTGAATGTGATGAAATATGCCATTCATCAGGCACTCTGTACTCTCTATGTTTGATTGTGCCTGTGACTGTGGCAAGCAGAGGGGTTTAGTTCAATTTTCATTTCCTTACCTCTATTGTATTGTGTAGGGCTCCGCCCACACCTGGCCCCTACTTAAGCAGGCCCCAGCGTGTCTCACAGGCAGTACAGCAGATCTCTGCATGAGAGACACTTCTCCACTGTGTATTACTTTCTAAGTTTAAAAAAAAGCTTTGCTTTGCTCCGTTATCGTTGAGTCTCGGATTCATTGAGGCACATCACACACCTTTCTCTCTCGCTCCTAGTCTCTCTCTATCACTGCACAGAGTTACACAATTTCTCGTTTCTGGTCTCTCTCTATCACTGCACATAGTTACACAACTTTCTCTCTCGCTCCTAATCTCTCTCTATCACTGCACAGGGTTACACACCTTTCTCTCTCGCTCCTAGTCTCTCTCTATCACAGCGTTACACAACTTTCTCTCTCGCTCCTAGTCACTCTCTATCAAAGCACAGAGTTACATATCTTCTCTCTCACTCCTAGTCTCTCTCTATCACAGCACAGAGGTACACACCTTTCTCTCTCGCCCCTAGTCTCTCTCTATCACAGCACAGTGTTATACACCTTTCTCTCTCGCTCCTAGTTTCTCTCTATCACTGCACAGAGTTACACACCTTTCTCTCTCGCTCCTGGTCTCTCTCTATCACAGCACAGAGTTACACACCTTTCTCTCTCGCTCCTGGTCTCTCTCTATCACTGCACAGAGTTAAACAGCTTTCTCTCACGCTCCTAGTCTCTCTCTATCACAGCACACAGTTACACACCTTTCTCTCTCGCTCCTAGTCTCTCTCTATCACAGCACAGAGTTACACACTTTTCTCGCTAGCTCCTAGTCTCTCTCTATCACAGCACAGATTTACACACCTTTCTCTCTCGCTCCTAGTCTCTCTCTATCACAGCACAGAGTTACACACCTTTCTCTCTGGCGCCTAGTCTCTCTCTATCACAGCACATAGTTAAACACATTTCTCTCTCGCTACTAGTCTCTCTCTATCACAGCACAGAGTTACACACCTCTCTCTCTCTCGCTCCTAGTCTCTTTCTATCACAGCACAGAGTTACACACCTTTCTCTCGCTCCTAGTCTCTCTCTATCACAGCACACAGTTACACACCTTTCTCTCTCGCTCCTAGTCTCTCTCTATCACAGCACAGAGTTACACACTTTTCTCGCTAGCTCCTAGTCTCTCTCTATCACAGCACAGATTTACACACCTTTCTCTCTCGCTCCTAGTCTCTCTCTATCACAGCACAGAGTTACACACCTTTCTCTCTGGCGCCTAGTCTCTCTCTATCACAGCACATAGTTAAACACATTTCTCTCTCGCTACTAGTCTCTCTCTATCACAGCACAGAGTTACACACCTCTCTCTCTCTCGCTCCTAGTCTCTTTCTATCACAGCACAGAGTTACACACCTTTCTCTCGCTCCTAGTCTCTCTCTATCACAGCACAGAGTTACACACCTGTCTCTCTCGCTCCTAGCCTCTCTCTATCACAGCACAGAGTTACACACCTGTCTCTCTCGCTCCTAGCCTCTCTCTATCACAGCACAGAGTTGCACACATTTCTCTCTCGCTCCTAGTCCAATTCCAATTCCAATTAAAATGCTTTATTGGCATGAAAGTTTACAGAGAACCATATTGCCAAAGCTTACATAGCAAAAAGGTACAGTTTTCCAACATTCTGTAGGTGTCAATCGATTTGACATTTGTTGGGTACATACAATATTACTTTTAAACAATATTAATTTTAAACAGTCTTTGTACTTCATTTGGTACGTTCAATATTAATTTTAAACAGTCTTAATTTTAAACAGTCCTCAGGTTGTGACATGTTGTTACATATTTGGCCCCAAGGTATGGTCTGTCTCCTTCTCCTAGGACTAATCTCAATTTTGACAGATCATCCAATTCCTTGAAATCTGGGGTTGTTTGGCTTAGCTTGTTGAATAATATGTTTCTTGATGTGTTGAATTTTTCGCATTTTAGGAGGAAATGCATTTCTGTTTCAACCTCGCCAGCAAGACATTGATCGCATATTCTATTCTCTCTAGGCTGCCAGGATTTCTTGTATCTGCCTTTTTCAATTTCCAGTTGGTGGTCGCTTAGTCTGTACCTGGTGAGGGTCTGTCTCTGTTTTGTGTCTCTGATGGTCTCTGATAGTCTCTCTCTATCACTGCAGAGTCACACCCCTTTCTCTCACGCTCCTAGTCTCTCTCTATCACAGCACAGAATTACAAACCCTTCTCTCTCGTTCCTGGTCTGTCTCTATCACAGCACAGAGTTACACACCTTTCTCTCTCGCTCCTGGTCTCTCTCTATCACTGCATAGAGTTAAACATCTCTCTCTCTCGCTCTAAGTCTCTATCACTGCACAGAGTTACACACCTTTCTCTCTCGCTCCTTGTCTCTCTCTATCACTGCACAGAGTTACACACCTTTCTCTCTCGCTCCTAGTCTCTCTCTATCACTGCACAGAGTTACACACCTTTCTCTCTCGCTCCTAGTCTCTCTCTACCACAGCAGAGTTACACACCTCTCTCTCTCGCTCCTAGTCTCTCTCTATCACTGCACAGATTTACACACCTTTCTCTCTCGCTCCTAGTCTCTCTCTATCACAGCACAGAGATACAAACCTTTCTCTCTCGCTCCTCGTCTCTCTATTACAGCACAGAGTTACACACCTTTCTCTCTCGCTCCTAGTCTCTATCACAGCACAGAGTTACACACCTTTCTCTCTCGCTCCTGGTCTCTATCACTGCACAGAGTTACACACCTTTCTCTCTCACTCCTAGTCTCTCTCTATCACAGCACAGAGTTACACACCTGTCTGTCTCGCTCCTAGTCTCTCTCTATCACAGCACAGAGTTACACAGCTTTCTCTCTCGCTCCTAGTCTCTCTCTATCACAGCACAGTGTTACACACCTTTCTCTCTCGCTCCTAGTCTCTCTCTATCACAGCACAGTGTTACACACCTTTCTCTCTCGCTCCTAGTCTCTCTCTATCACAGCACAGAGTTACACACCTTTCTCTCTCGCTCCTAGTCTCTCTCTATCACAGCACAGAGTTACACACCTTTTCTCTCTCGCTCCTAGTCTCTCTCTATCACAGCACAGAGTTACACACCTTTCTCTCTCGCTCCTAGTCTCTCTCGATCACTGCATAGAGTTAAACACCTTTCTCTCTCGCTCCTAGTCTCTATCACTGCACAGAGTTACACACCTTTCTCTCTCGCTCCTTGTCTCTCTCTATCACTGCACAGAGTTACACACCTTTCTCTCTCGCTCCTAGTCTCTCTCTATCACTGCACAGAGTTACACACCTTTCTCTCTCGCTCCTAGTCTCTGTCACAGCACAGAGATACAAACCTTTCTCTCTCGCTCCTAGTCTCTCTCTATCACTGCACAGATTTACACACCTTTCTCTCTCGCTCCTAGTCTCTCTCTATCACAGCACAGAGATACAATCCAATCTCTCTCGCTCCTAGTCTCTATCACAGCACAGAGTTAAACACCTTTCTCTCTCGCTCCTGGTCTCTCTCTATCACTGCACAGAGTTACACACCTTTCTCTCTCACTCCTAGTCTCTCTCCATCACAGCACAGAATTACACACCTCTCTCTATCACAGCACAGATTTACATACCTTTCTCTCTCGCTCCTAGTCTCTCTCTATCACAGCACAAAGTTACACACCTGTCTCTCTCGCTCCTAGTCTCTCTCTATCACAGCACAGAGTTACACACATTTCTCTCTCACTCCTAGTCTCTCTCTATCACAGCACAGAGTTACACACCTTTCTCTCTCGCTCCTAGTCTCTCTATCACAGCACAGAGTTACAAACCTTTCTCTCTCGCTCTTGGTCTCTCTCTATCACAGCACAGAGTTACACACCTTTCTCTCTCGCTCCTAGTCTCTCTCTAGCACTGCAGAGTTACACACCTTTCAATCTCGCTCCTTGTCTCTCTCTATCACAGCACAGAGATACACCCCTTTCTCTCTCGCTCCAAGTCTCTCTCTATCACAGCACAGAGTCACACACCTTTCTCTCCCGCTCCTAGTCTCTCTCTATCACAGCACAGTTACACATATTTCTCTCGCTCCTGGTTTCTCTCTATCACAGCACAGAGTTACACACCTTTATCTCTCTATCACTGCAAAGAGTTACACACCTTTCTCTCTCGCTCCTAGTCTCTCTCTATCACAGCACAGAGTTACACACCTTTCTCTCTCGCTCCTAGTCTCTCTCGATCACTGCACTGAGTTACACACCTTTCTCTCTCGCTCCTGGTCTCTCTCTATCACTGCATAGAGTTAAACACCTTTCTCTCTCGCTCCTTGTCTCTCTCTATCACAGCACAGAGTTACACACCTTTCTCTCTCGCTCCTAGTCTCTCAATCACAGCAGTGAGTTACACACCTTTCTCTCTCGCTCCTTGTCTCTCTCGATCACTGCACAGAGTTACACACCTTTCTCTCTCGCTCCTGGTCTCTCTCTATCACTGCATAGAGTTAAACACCTTTCTCTCTCGCTCCTAGTCTCTCTCGATCACTGCACAGAGTTACACACCTTTCTCTCTCGCTCCTGGTCTCTCTCTATCACTGCATAGAGTTAAACACCTTTCTCTCTCGCTCCTAGTCTCTATCACTGCACAGAGTTACACACCTTTCTCTCTCGCTCCTTGTCTCTCTCTATCACAGCACAGAGTTACACACCTTTCTCTCTCGCTCCTAGTCTCTCTATCACAGCACAGAGTTACACACCTTTCTCTCTCCCTCCTAGTCTCTCTCGATCACTGCACAGAGTTATACACCTTTCTCTCTCGCTCCCGGTCTCTCTCTGTCACTGCATAGAGTTAAACACCTTTCTCTCTCGCTCCTAGTCTCGATCACTGCACAGAGTTACACACCTTTCTCTCTCGCTCCTAGTCTCTATCACAGCACAGAGATACAGACCTTTCTCTCTCGCTCCTAGCCTATATTACTGCACAGAGTTACACAACTTTCTCTCCCGCTCCTAGTCTGTCTCTATCACAGCACAGAGTTACACACCTTTCTCTCTCGCTCCTAGTCTGTCTCCATCACAGCACAGAGTTACACATCTTTCTCTCTCGCTCCTAGTCTCTCTCTCTCACAGCACACAGTTACACACCTTTCTCTCTCGCTCCTAGTCTCTCTCTATCACAGCACAGAGTTACACAACTTTCTCTCTCGCTCCTAGTCTCTCTCTATGACTGCACAGTTACACACCTTTCTCTCTCGCTCCTAGTCTCTATCACAGCACAGAGTCACACACATTTCTCTCTCGTTCCTAGTCTCTCTCTATCACAGCACAGAGTTACGCACCTTTATCTCTCTGTCACTGCAAAGAGTTACACACCTTTCTCTCTCGCTCCTAGTCTCTATCACTGCACAGAGTTACACACCTTTCTCTCTCGCTCCTAGTCTCTCTCTTTCACAGCAGAGTTACTCACCTTTCTCTCTCGCTACGAGTCTCTCTCTATCACAGCACAGAGTTACACACCTTTCTCTCTCGATCCTAGTCTCTCTCTATCACTGCACAGAGTTACACACCTTTCTCTCTCGCTCCTAGTCTCTCTCTATCACAGCACAGATTTACACACCTTTCTCTCTCACTCCTAGTCTCTCTCTATCACAGCACAGAGTTACACACTGTCTCTCTCGCTCCTAGTCTCTATCACAGCACAGAGTTACACACCTTTCTCTCTCGCTCCTAGTCTCTCTCGATCAGTGCGCAGAGTTACACACCTTTCTCTCTCGCTCCTAGTCTCTATCACTGCACAGAATTACACACCTTTCTCTCTCGCTCCTAGTCTCTCTCTTTCACAGCAGAGTTACACACCTTTCTCTCTCGCTCCTAGTCTCTCTCTATCACAGCACAGAGTTACACACCTTTCTCTCTCGCTCCGAGTCTCTCTCTATCACTGCACAGAGTTACACACCTTTCTCTCTCGCTCCTAGTCTCTCTCTATCACAGCACAGAGTTACAAACCATTCCCTCTCGCTCCTAGTCTCTCTCTATCACAGCACAGAGCTACACACCTTTCTCTCTCGCTCCTAGTCTCTCTCTATCACAGCACAGATTTACACACCTTTCTCTCTCGCTCCTAGTCTCTTTCTATCACAGCACAGAGTTACACACCGTTCTCTCTCGCTTCTATTCTCTCTCTATCACAGCACAATGTTAAACACCTTTCTCTCTCGCTCCTAGTCTCTCACTATCACAGCACAAAGTTAGACACCTTTCTCTCTCGCTCCCTCTGCTGGTGTCTCTCAATCACTGCACGGAGTTACACACCTTTGTCTCGCGCTCCCTCTGCTGGTGTTTCTCTATCACTGCACAGAGTTACACACCTTTCTCTCTCGCTCCATCTGCTGGTGTCTCTCTATCACTGCACAGAGTTACACAACTTTCTCCCTCGCTCCTAGTCTCTCTCTATCACAGCACAGAGTTACACACCTTTCTCTCTCGTTGCTAGTCTCTATCACTGCACAGAGTTACACACCTTTCTCTCTCGCTCTTAGTCTCTTTCTATCACTGCACAGAGTTACACACCTTTCTCTCTCGCTCCTAGTTTCTTTCTATCACAGCACAGAGTTACACTCATTTCTCTCTCGCTCCTGGTCTCTCTCTATCACAGCACAGAGTTACACACCTTTGTCTGACGCACTCGCTCCTAGTCCCTCACTAACACTGCACAGAGTTACACACCTTTCTCTCTCGCTCCAAGTCTCTCTCTATCACAGCACAGTTACACACCCTTCTCTCTCGCTCCTAGTCTCTATCACAGCACAGAGTTACATGCCTTTCTCTCTCACTCCTAGTCCCTCTCGATCACAGCACAGAGTTGCACACCTTTCTCTCTCGCTCCTAGTCTCTCTCTATCACAGCACAGTTACACACCTTTCTCTCTCGCTCCTAGTCTCTCTCGATCACTGCACTGAGTTACACACCTTTCTCTCTCGCTCCTGGTCTCTCTCTATCACTGCATAGAGTTAAACACCTTTCTCTCTCGCTCCTTGTCTCTCTCTATCACAGCACAGAGTTACACACCTTTCTCTCTCGCTCCTAGTCTCTCAATCACAGCAGTGAGTTACACACCTTTCTCTCTCGCTCCTTGTCTCTCTCGATCACTGCACAGAGTTACACACCTTTCTCTCTCGCTCCTGGTCTCTCTCTATCACTGCATAGAGTTAAACACCTTTCTCTCTCGCTCCTAGTCTCTCTCGATCACTGCACAGAGTTACACACCTTTCTCTCTCGCTCCTGGTCTCTCTCTATCACTGCATAGAGTTAAACACCTTTCTCTCTCGCTCCTAGTCTCTATCACTGCACAGAGTTACACACCTTTCTCTCTCGCTCCTTGTCTCTCTCTATCACAGCACAGAGTTACACACCTTTCTCTCTCGCTCCTAGTCTCTCTATCACAGCACAGAGTTACACACCTTTCTCTCTCCCTCCTAGTCTCTCTCGATCACTGCACAGAGTTATACACCTTTCTCTCTCGCTCCCGGTCTCTCTCTGTCACTGCATAGAGTTAAACACCTTTCTCTCTCGCTCCTAGTCTCGATCACTGCACAGAGTTACACACCTTTCTCTCTCGCTCCTAGTCTCTATCACAGCACAGAGATACAGACCTTTCTCTCTCGCTCCTAGCCTATATTACTGCACAGAGTTACACAACTTTCTCTCCCGCTCCTAGTCTGTCTCTATCACAGCACAGAGTTACACACCTTTCTCTCTCGCTCCTAGTCTGTCTCCATCACAGCACAGAGTTACACATCTTTCTCTCTCGCTCCTAGTCTCTCTCTCTCACAGCACACAGTTACACACCTTTCTCTCTCGCTCCTAGTCTCTCTCTATCACAGCACAGAGTTACACAACTTTCTCTCTCGCTCCTAGTCTCTCTCTATGACTGCACAGTTACACACCTTTCTCTCTCGCTCCTAGTCTCTATCACAGCACAGAGTCACACACATTTCTCTCTCGTTCCTAGTCTCTCTCTATCACAGCACAGAGTTACGCACCTTTATCTCTCTGTCACTGCAAAGAGTTACACACCTTTCTCTCTCGCTCCTAGTCTCTATCACTGCACAGAGTTACACACCTTTCTCTCTCGCTCCTAGTCTCTCTCTTTCACAGCAGAGTTACTCACCTTTCTCTCTCGCTACGAGTCTCTCTCTATCACAGCACAGAGTTACACACCTTTCTCTCTCGATCCTAGTCTCTCTCTATCACTGCACAGAGTTACACACCTTTCTCTCTCGCTCCTAGTCTCTCTCTATCACAGCACAGATTTACACACCTTTCTCTCTCACTCCTAGTCTCTCTCTATCACAGCACAGAGTTACACACTGTCTCTCTCGCTCCTAGTCTCTATCACAGCACAGAGTTACACACCTTTCTCTCTCGCTCCTAGTCTCTCTCGATCAGTGCGCAGAGTTACACACCTTTCTCTCTCGCTCCTAGTCTCTATCACTGCACAGAATTACACACCTTTCTCTCTCGCTCCTAGTCTCTCTCTTTCACAGCAGAGTTACACACCTTTCTCTCTCGCTCCTAGTCTCTCTCTATCACAGCACAGAGTTACACACCTTTCTCTCTCGCTCCGAGTCTCTCTCTATCACTGCACAGAGTTACACACCTTTCTCTCTCGCTCCTAGTCTCTCTCTATCACAGCACAGAGTTACAAACCATTCCCTCTCGCTCCTAGTCTCTCTCTATCACAGCACAGAGCTACACACCTTTCTCTCTCGCTCCTAGTCTCTCTCTATCACAGCACAGATTTACACACCTTTCTCTCTCGCTCCTAGTCTCTTTCTATCACAGCACAGAGTTACACACCGTTCTCTCTCGCTTCTATTCTCTCTCTATCACAGCACAATGTTAAACACCTTTCTCTCTCGCTCCTAGTCTCTCACTATCACAGCACAAAGTTAGACACCTTTCTCTCTCGCTCCCTCTGCTGGTGTCTCTCAATCACTGCACGGAGTTACACACCTTTGTCTCGCGCTCCCTCTGCTGGTGTTTCTCTATCACTGCACAGAGTTACACACCTTTCTCTCTCGCTCCATCTGCTGGTGTCTCTCTATCACTGCACAGTTACACAACTTTCTCCCTCGCTCCTAGTCTCTCTCTATCACAGCACAGAGTTACACACCTTTCTCTCTCGTTGCTAGTCTCTATCACTGCACAGAGTTACACACCTTTCTCTCTCGCTCTTAGTCTCTTTCTATCACTGCACAGAGTTACACACCTTTCTCTCTCGCTCCTAGTTTCTTTCTATCACAGCACAGAGTTACACTCATTTCTCTCTCGCTCCTGGTCTCTCTCTATCACAGCACAGAGTTACACACCTTTGTCTGACGCACTCGCTCCTAGTCCCTCACTAACACTGCACAGAGTTACACACCTTTCTCTCTCGCTCCAAGTCTCTCTCTATCACAGCACAGTTACACACCCTTCTCTCTCGCTCCTAGTCTCTATCACAGCACAGAGTTACATGCCTTTCTCTCTCACTCCTAGTCCCTCTCGATCACAGCACAGAGTTGCACACCTTTCTCTCTCGCTCCTAGTCTCTCTCTATCACAGCACAGAGATACAAAACTTTCTCTCTCGCTCCTAGTCTCTCTCTATTACAGCAGAGAGTTACAAACCTTTCTCTCTCGCTCCTAGTCTCTCTCTATCACAGCACAGAGATACACACCTTTCTCTCTCGCTCCTGGTCTCTCTCGATCACAGCACGGAGTTACACACCTTTGTCTGACGCACTCGCTCCTAGTCCCTCACTAACACTGCACAGAGTTACACACCTTTCTCTCTCGCTCCTAGTCTCTCTCTATCACAGCACAGTTACACACCTTTCTCTCTCGCTCCTAGTCTCTATCACAGCACAGAGTTACACACCTTTCTCTCTCGCTCCTGGTCTCTCTCTATCACTGCACAGAGTTACACACCTTTCTCTCTCACTCCTAGTCTCTCTCTATCACAGCACAGAGTTACACACCTCTCTCTCTCGCTCCTAGCCTCTCTCTATCACAGCACAGATTTACACACCTGTCTCTCTCGCTCCTAGTCTCTCTCTATCACAGCACAGAGTTACACACCTTTCTCTCTCACTCCTAGTCTCTCTCTATCACAGCACAGAGTTACACACCTTTCTCTCTCGCTCCTAGTCTCTCTCTGTCACAGCACAGAGTTACACACCTGTCTCTCTCGCTCCTAGTCTCTCTCTATCACAGCAGAATGGTGCACACCTTTCTCTTGCTCCTAGTCTCTCTCAATCAATGCACAGAGTTACACACATTTCTCTCTCGCTCCTAGTCTCTCTCTATCACAACACAGAGTTACACACCTTTCAATCTCGCTCCTTGTCTCTCTCTGTCACAGCACAGAGATACACCCCTTTCTCTCTCGCTCCAAGTCTCTCTCTATCACAGCACAGAGTTACACACCTTTCACTCTCGCTCCTAGTCTCTCTATCACAGCACAGAATTACACACCTTTCTCTCCCGCTCCTAGTCTCTCTCTATCACAGCACAGTTACACATCTTTCTCTCGCTCCTGGTTTCTCTCTATCACAGCACAGAGTTACACACCTTTATCTCTCTATCACTGCAAGAGTTACACACCTTTCTCTCTCGATCCTAGTCTCTCCCTATCACAGCACAGAGTTACACACCTTCCTCTCTCGCTCCTAGTCTCTCTCTATCACTGCACAGAGTTACACACCTTTCTCTCCCGCTCCTTGTCTCTCTCTATCACAGCACAGAGTTACACACCTTTCTCTCTCGCTCCTAGTCTATCTATCACAGCACAGAGTTACACATCTTTCTCTCTCGCTCCTAGTCTCTCTCTATCACAGCACAGAGTTACACACCTTTCTCTCTCCCTTCTAGTCTCTCTCTATCACAGCACAGAGTTACACACCTTTATCTCTCTGTCACTGCAAAGAGTTACACACCTTTCTCTCTCGATCCTAGTCTCTATCACTGCACAAGGTTACACAACCTTCTCTCTCGCTCCTAGTCTCTCTCTATCACAGCACAGAGTTACACACCTTTCTCTCTCGCTCCTAGTCTCTCTCGATCAGTACGCAGAGTTACACACCTTTCTCTCTCGCTCCTTGTCTCTCTCTATCACTGCACAGAGTTACACACCTTTCTCTCTCGCTCCTAGCCTCTATCACAGCAGAGAGATACACACCTTTCTCTCTCGCTCCTAGTCTCTATCACTGCACAGAGTTACACACCTTTCTCTCTCGCTCCTCGTCTCTCTCTTTCACAGCAGAGTTACACACCTTTCTCTCTCGCTCCTAGTCTCTCTCTATCACTGCACAGATTTACACACCTTTCTCTCTCGCTCCTAGTCTCTCTCTATCACAGCACAGATTTACACACCTTTCTCTCTCACTCCTAGTCTCTCTCTATCACAGCACAGAGTTACACACTGTCTCTCTCGCTCCTAGTCTCTATCACTGCACAGAGTTACACACCTTTCCCTCTCGCTCCTAGTCTCTCTCTATCACAGCACAGTGTTACACACCTTTCTCTCTCGCTGCTAGTCTCTCTCTATCACAGCACAGAGTTACACACCTTTCTTTCTCGCTCCTAGTCTCTCTCTATCACAGCACAGAGAGATTAGCGTGTAAGATTAAGGCACATGGGATTGGGGGTAATGTATTGAGTTGAATAGAGAACTGGTTGGCAGACAGATAGCAAAGAGTTGGAATAAATGGGTCCATTTCCGAGTGGCAGGCAGTGACTAGTGGGGTACCGCAGGGGTTCATCCTTGGACCCCAGCTATTCACAATACATATTGATGATCTAGACAAGGGAACTAGATGTAATATCTCCAAATTTGCAGATGACACAAAGCTGGGTGGGCTTGTGTGCTTTGAGAAGGATGTTGAGAAACTCCAGGATGATTTGGACATGTTGGGTGATTGGGCAGAAACATGGCAAATGCAATATAACGTGGATAAATGTGAGGTTGTCCACTTTGGTGGTAAAAACAGGAAGGCAGATTATTATCTAAATGGCAATAGATTGGGAGAAGGGGAAGTGCAACGAGACCTGGGTGTCCTTGTGCACCAGTCGCTGAAGGTAAGCATGCAGGTGCAGCAGGCGGTTAAGAAGGCAAATGGTATGTTGGCCTTCGTAGCGAGAGGGACAAGGATGTCTTGCTGCAGTTGTACAGGGACTTGGTGAGACCACATCTTGAGTATTGTGTGCAGTTTTGTTTGCCTTATCTGAGGAAGGATGTTCTTGCCATGGAAGGAGTTCAGCGAAGATTCACCAGTTTGATACCTGGGATGGCAGGAATGACGTATGAGGAGAGATTGGGTCGATTGGACATGTTTAGAAGAATGAGAGGTGATCTCATTGAAACTTATAAAATTCTGACAGGAATGGACAGACTAGATGCAGGAAGGATGTTCCGATAGTCGGGGAGTCCAGAACCAGGGGACACAGTCTAAGGATAAAGGGTAGGACATTTAGGACAGAAATGAGGAGGAATTTCTTCACCCAGAGAGTGGTGAACCTCTACCATAGAAGGGGGTGGAGGCCAGTTCATTAAATATATTCAAGAAGGTGTAGGATATATTTCTTAAGTCTAAAGGGATCAAAGAGTATGGGGAGAAAGCAGGGACCGGGTACTGAATTTGGATGATCAGCCTTCATCGCATTGAATGGTGGAGCAGACTCGATGGACCGAATGGCCTACTCCTGCTCCTATCTTCAATGTTTCAAGTCCCCGATCACCAACCCCATGGGAGGGCAGCATGGGTGAGAGCGGCTCACTACAATATCAACCCCAGTGAGCCCAGTGTAGACAGTGTGTGAGTGAGTTTGTGAATGACCCCGATCACGAGCCCCGTGGAGGCCTGAGGGCGTGTGGCTAACCAGAATATCAGGACCAGGGAGCCCAGTGTAGACAGTGCGTGAGTGAGTGTATGAATGTCCCAGATCACTGGCCCCACGGCCCGGGGGAGAGCGGCTCACCACAATATCAGACCCATGGAGCCCAGTGTAGACATTGTGTGAGTGAGTGTGTGAATGTCCCCGATCACTGGCCCCACGGCCCGGGGGAGAGAGGCTCACCACAATATCAGACCCATGGAGCCCAGTGTAGACAGTGCGTGAGTGAGTGTATGAATGTCCCAGATCACTGGCCCCGAGGCCTGGGGGAGATCGGCTCACAATAAGATCTGACCCAGGGAGCCCAATGTGGACAGTGTCTGAGTGAGTGTGTGAATGTCCGCGATCACTGGTCCCACAGCCTGGGGGAGAGCCGATCGCCACAATATCAGACCCAGGGAGCCCAGTGTAGACAGTGTGTGAGTGAGTGGGTGAATGTCCCCGACCGCTGGCCCCGCAGCCTGGGGGAGACCGGCTCACCACAATATCAGACCTAGGGAGCCCAGTGTAGACAGTGTGTGAGTGAGTGTGTGAATGTCCCCATCACTGGCTCCACGGCCCGGGGTAGAGAGGCTCACCACAATATCTGACCCAGGGAGCCCAGTGTATACAGTGTGTGAGTGAGTGTGTGAATGTCCCCGATCACTGGCCCCACGGCCCGGGGGAGAGCGGCTCACCACAATATCAGACCCAGGGAGCTCCGTGTAGACAGTGTGTGAGTGAGTGTGCGAATGTCCCCGATCACCGGCCCCATGGCCCGGGGGAGAGAGGCTCACCACAATATCAGACCTAGGGAGCCCACTGTAGACAGTGTGTGAGTGAGTGTGTGACTCTCCCCGATCACTGGCCCCACGGCCTGGGGGAGAGAGGCTCACCACAATATCAGACCTAGGGAGCCCAGTGTAGACAGTGTGTGAGTGAGTGTGCGAATGTCCCCGATCACCGGCCCCATGGCCCGGGGGAGAGAGGCTCACCACAATATCAGACCTAGGGAGCCCTGTGTAGACAGTGTGTGAGTGAGTGTGTGAATGTCTCCGATCACTGGCCCCACGGCCCGGGGGAGAGCGGCTCACCACAATATCAGACCCAGGGAGCCCAGTGTAGACATTGTGTGAGTGAGTGTGTGAATGTCTCCGATCACTGGCCCCACGGCCTGTGGAAGAGCGGCTCACCACAATATCAGGCCCAGGGAGCCCAGTGTAGACATTGTGTGAGTGAGTGTGTGAATGTCTCCGATCACTGGCCCCACGGCCTGTGGAAGAGCGGCTCACCACAATATCAGGCCCAGGGAGCCCAGTGTAGACATTGTGTGAGTGAGTGTGTGAATGTCTCCGATCACCGGCCCCACGGCCTGGGGGAGAGCGGCTCACCACAATATCAGGCCCATGGAGCTCCGTGTAGACAGTGTGTGAGTGAGTGTGTGAATGTCTCCGATCACCGGCCCCATGGGACGGTGGCCTGCGTGAGCGTGGCTCACCACAATATCATCCCCAGGGAGCCCAGTGTAGGCAGGTTGTGTGTGAGCATGTGAATATCCCCAATTACCGGCCCCGTGGCGGCCCGGGAGCGAGTGGCTCACCAGAATATCAGACCCAGGGAGCTCTCAGGCTGCAAAGTCTCCGCTTCTTCTCATCCTTTAATGAATTTTACAAACCGAGTAAAGGGATATTTCCCCACATTCTTCAACTGCTCTCTGAACTTAGTCTGGGTCGCGGCATAAATCCCAGTGTTTGTGCAGCAACTCAGCAGCTGCAGCCCGAATCCCACTTCCCTTACATAATATGGTAGATATACGGAGCCATACCGCAAATACCTCATCCGGTACCATATAAAATAAACCATAAACACTGCCCATAAAAGGATGAAATTGCCCGAGATAACAAATAGTAAAATGATCGATTTCCTGCGGCTCTGGGTCTCTGGGACTCTCCCCACGGCTGGGACCCCGGAGTCTCCTGCGGGCTCTGCTGGCCACTAAAATGTGTCTGACCGTGACAGCATTGAGTAGCAGAATTAGAACAAATGGGACCCCCGGGGTGAGAACATAATGAAGGAACTCGATTACTGCCCAGATCCGAGATTGCAAAACACCCAGTGTTACAGCACAAAACCAGGGGAGATTCGCAAGGTAATATTGATCTGTGAACATAAAATACCAGAAAATGTTCTTTAAAGCGCTCAGCACAGTCACTGTTCCCAGAACCACAGTCGCCGTTTTCTCGGTGCAATATTTAGTTTTCAGCTTCTGCCAACAAATGGCCACAAATCGATCGAAGGTGAAAGTGATGGTGAACCAGACAGAACAGTCTGTGGCTGCATAAAGCAGAACGGCGTGGATATTACACACGGGGATGGACCGCACGAAATCAAAGTGTACCCAATAAACAATCGGAATGTGCCTCAATATCAGGTCCAATATAATGACCAGTAGATCCGCTGCTGCCATGGCCACCAAGTAGCGAGTGACACATTTGGAGAGACCGCACTTTCCCCGAGACAGGATCAAAATCGTCACTAGGTTCACTGTGAGCAAGGGAAATAACAGGGAAATTATACATCAGGCTGGGGAAAAAATTGCAATTTGATGGAATTCGGGGTGAAATATGCAATTCATTGGCGAAATTCAATGATATATTCTAATTCTTTTACATGTGGAGCTGAGTACAGGGTTCATTGTAAGAATAATCGGAATACATTGTGGAATCAATAAATGAAATGGGAATAAATATATCATTAAATTAAAAGATGTTTGATCAATGAGTGATTAAATGATCGATCTATATTTAGACAAGCAGACAAAAGCACCGTCCGAGGTATCAGGGACACAACGGAACAGAACCTCTCAGGATGCCTTCGTGCCCCGGGATCAGTCAGCATTTGGACCGGGGAAATTAACTTCTGTGCCCCTGTGTTAGGGAGGGGGGAAATCCCGCTTGTACTCCTGCTCCTGGTTAGAATATCCATTATATCTAGAACTGAAAATGAATGCAACAGCAAAACCCAGAAACTGCAACGATGGCAATAATTACAGTCAATTATATTTAAAATGTACGGGTGTAATAGGACAATGCTAAAATAATAAATACAAGTGCACTGCAGTTATAAAGATAACTGGGCTTTCAGAAGTGTTTTGAAAATTGAGTTTTCTTTATTGTTGAAACACATAAATTGTACATAATTGAAATGAATATTGGCCAAGTAACATTGCAAATAATGGACGCTGAATTAAAGTAAATAGCTATCCATCACCAGGTAATGTCCCACTAAATGCATTTATCAGCATCAGAATTAGATGACTGATCCCACAGGCAAAGTGCCGCCAAAAGCTTTTGTAAATTACCTGAACACAAATGGAAGAGATTTATCCTTGTACTTTTTCAACTGTTGGTTTCCAACTTGTGCAGAAAATATTAGACAAAAAGATATCAAAGGATTTTGTATCCTCAGTACTTCAGTCACAATCAGCTGGGATTAATTATCCTGAAGTACAGCAGGGGGCTGGGTCTCACTGAGAGATCCACTGAACTGTGACAGACGGGTACGGGATACAATTGTAAAGTCAGAACCAAGATTGGAAATAAATGTATTGAATCTGTCTGAATGAGCATTTTGTGAGAATGTAAATTAGCCTTGTATTCCTACTTCAACCACCAGCAGCAGCGCCACTAATGCAGAACTGCAGATGGTGGGAAAGTGGCTGGAACTGAATGATTAGCGGATATTTCAGGCATTTAATGATGTGTTTATGATCTGCCAGGATTTGTTCCTGTGATTCTGTAAGTAACCATAACGAGCATTAGGTGAAAACAAAAGCAAAATACTGTGGATACTGGAAATCTGAAATGAGAACAGTAAATGTCGGAAATATTCAGCGGGTCAGGTATCGTCTGTGGAGAGAAAAAGAGAGTTAACGTTTCAGGTCGATGAACATTCGCCATTCGGTGAAGTGTCTCCTAAACCAAGACAACATTCTTCTGATCTGTTACAAATGTTCAGGGTAGATACTAGACTGAATATCGTTAAATAAAGAGTCACGGACAATAAATTTGCTTGAGTTGAATATAAAAGATTAGAATCTTGGTAACACGATATCACCTTTAGAATCAATAGCTGACCGAAGCGGGGATGGGATGGCGAATGACAAAGAGAGAAATACAGTTAAACATGATCTACAGAATTAATAGCTGGATAATGAGCAAATGCGCAATATCTCACCCGCCCATAAACAAAAACCATAAGAATTAAGAGCATAGAAGGCCACACGGCCCTTCGAGCTTGCTCGGCCAATCAATAAGATCATGGCTAATCTTCGGCATGAAATCTAAATGTCACCCCACCCCCTCCACATCACCATATCCCATGATTCCTGTAGAATCCAAAAATACGGATGATAGAACAGGGAGAACGGAGTTTCTCTCCCTGGATTGATCTAAATCTATGAATAAAAGGCGAGAAAGTGACCGAAAAAGGAAAATATAAAACATGGAATCATAGAATGGTTACAGCACAGAAAGAAGCCATCATCCCATAGATCCCGTGCTGTCGAATGCCTTTTGGAAGTCCATGTACACAACATCACTCGCATTACCCTCATCAACCCTCTCTGTTACCGCCTCAAAAAAATCCATCAATCTAGTTGTCAGGGTCCCAGCTACACTTTCCTCTGCTGGCCACCAGAGGGCGGTTTAGGATGCCTCAGTACACTGCTGCCATGTCTCTGGAGCTCTCTCCTCACCTGTGTCTCATTAGAGTAATTGTCTCATTAAAGTAATCAGGCCTGTTTTTTAAGCTGACTATTTCAAGCCGCTGTCACTCAGTCTTGAGTTCTCATGCCTGCAAGTCACAGGTTAGTTTATCATCCTTGCCCTGCGTTTGGTATACTCGCTTTTGTTTCTTTGCATTGTTACTTTGATCTTTTGTTTGAAGAATTCTCTGTATGTCCTATATTTGAAGAGCCTTCTAGTAAAGCATCTTTTGAGTTTTACTCCATCTCAAGTCTCTGGCTGTCTGTCTGCATTTGGGTCCACTACCGCACCCGTAACAGCAAGACTGAGTCATCAACATGGACCCAGCAGAAACCAGCAAACCAAGGGAGGACATTAATCAACTGCACTCTGCCCTGATGAGCCAGGGAGCCACGGTCGGGAGGCACGACCAACTGCTGCAGGAGATTCGTGACAGCCTGCATTCCCTAACCGAGGCTGTCAGGCACGGCCAGCAGTCGGGTTCCGCACAACCATCAGCATCTAATCCTCGACAAGACAAGGATCCAGACCTTCCAGCTCCCGAACGATACAACAGTCACCCGGGCAAGTGTCGCGTCTTCCTCACACAGTGTTCACTGCCATTCGAGCTCCAGCCTTCCAGATTCCCCTCCGATCATTCTAGGGTCGCGTACATCATCTCCCTGCTCACTGGGAGAGCCCTCGCTTGGGCCACGGTCATGTGGGAGCGACAAACCCCTGCCTGCTCCAACTGTCGGATGTTCACCAAGGAGATGAGGCGAGTCTTCAACCATCCAGTTAGCGGCGAGAGGCGGCCAATAGACTGCTCCATCTCCATCAGGGGAATCATTGTTTATCGGACTACGCCATAGAATTCCGTACTCTCGCCACTGAAAGTCTTTGGAATATGGAGGCACTCATCGCCACTTTTTTTCACGGACTTTCGGAGGAGGTCAAAGATGAATTGGCCTCTCACAGATCTATCAACAATTTCGAGGCTCTTATCGATGTGGCCATTCGGATTGACAATCGACTCCGCGGGCAGCGAAGAGAACGCCGCCGTCCGTTTCTCTCACCCCCAGACCCAAATGCAGCACCCCCGAGCCCAACGCCACCTACCGCCGTGGAGGAGCCCATGCAGCTGGGCAGAACTCGACTCTCCCAATCTGAACGGGAGCGACGAATGCGCGAGAGTCGCTGCCTTTACTGTGGGGAATTCGGGCACTTCCGCGATTCCTGTCCCAAGTTGGCGGGAAAAGCCAGGACTTGTCCAGCAGTGGGAGAACTGTGATGAGTCAAAACACCACTCCCGAATCTGCTTCTTCCGGTCTCCGTCTCTACTCTTTCCTCTCCTGGGGTAATCAGCAACACACCCTCCGTGCTTTCTTGGATTCCAGAGCGGTAGGGAATTTCATGGAACTCAACTTCGCTAGACAGCTCAAGATCCCGACGGTCGACCTCGACCATCCTCTTACAATTACTGCCCTTGATGGTAGACCCCTTGGCTCTGGTAACGTCCACCGAATTACTGACCCCCTGTGGCTATTTGTGGAGAAGCACCACCAAGAGACAATCCAGCTCCACCTCATTCATTCTCCCGAGTTTCCTCTGGTCCTGGGCTTTCCCAGGTTGTCTCTCCATAATCCACATATCAACTGGTTTACCGGGGTGCTCATGGAATGGGGTCCTACCTGCCATGCCACCTGCCTGTTCTCAATGCCACTTCTTGATTCTCCCGAGCTTTCAGTTTCCCCGATCCTTCTCGAGTCCCAGCTGCCTTTACTGACCTTATAGAGGTCTTCAGTACGAGACAGGCCATCTCCCTTCCTCCTCACCGCCCGTATGACTGTGCCATCGACTTGCTACCCGGCACTTGTCCTCCTCCGGGTCGCCTCTTTTCTCTCTCCGCTCCTGAGACCGCTGCCATGGAGGAGTATATCCGTGACGCCCTCGCCACTGGTGCTATCCATCCTTCCACCTCTCCTGCCGGGGCAGGCTTCTTCTTTGCAGTAAAAAAGGATGGGGGTCTCCACTCATACGTTGATTACCGCGGCTTCAACCGGGTCACTGTGAAGAACCGCTATCCCCTTCCTCTTATGTCCACGGTGTTCGAGCTCATGCAGTGGGCCAAACCTTTACCAAGCTGGATCTTCGCAATGCCTACAATCTGGTCCGCATAAGGGAGGGAGACGAGTGGAAACAGCTTTCAACACCCCTACTGGCCATTATGAGTACTTAGTAATGCCATTCGGTCTGGCCAATGCACCCGCGGTCTTTCAAGCCCTGATTAACGACGTTCTCCGTGATCTGCTTAACCGGTTCGTCTTTGTCTACCTCGACGACATTCTCATCTTTTCGAGCTCCCCCCAAGAACATGTTCAGCATGTCTGAGAGGTACTGCACCGGCTTCTTAAAAACCACCTTTATGTCAAGCTCGAAAAATGTGAGTTCCATGTCCCCACTGTCTCCTTCCTGGGCTTCGCCATCACCAATGGCAGCATCCAGATGGACCCAGACAAGACCCAGGCCGTCCGTGAGTGGCCAACACCCACTTCAGTCAAACAGGTCCAACGCTTCCTCGGCTTCGCCAACTTCTACAGAAGGTTCATCAGAAACTTCAGCTCCATAGCGGCACCCCTCTCGGCTTTAACCAAGACAACATCCACCCTTTTTCACTGGTCACCCGTGGAGGAGAAAGCATTCAAAGAACTCCACCGGCGCTTCACGACGGCTCCCGTTCTGGCCCTCCCCGATGCATCTCTTCCCTTCAGGGTCGAGGTGGATGCCTCTGTAATTGGAGTGGGGGCCATCCTGTCCCTACGTTCTGTCACAGACCAGAAACTCCACCCGTGTGCCTTCTTCTCCAGGCGGCTCTTGCCTGCAGAGCACAACTATGACATCGGGACCAGAGAACTGCTTGCTGTCAAGTTGGCGTTGGAGGAATGGAGGCACTGGCTAGAGCGGGCCAAACACCCATTCGTGGTCTGGACCGACCACAAGAACCTCGCCTACTTCCAGGACGCCAAACGCCTCAATTCTCGCCAGGCCCGGTGGGTGCTCTTCTTCACTCGGATCAACTTCATCCTCTCTTACCGCCCCGGGTCCAAAAACCTGAAAGCTGACACGCTATCCCGGCAATTCGACCCCCCGGATATAAGTGAAACACTGACACCCATCCTTCCGAGCTCCAGGATTTTGGCTCCGGTTCGCTGGGGCATCGACACAACCATTCGAGAGGCACAACGGCGGGAGGCCGATCCAGGCGGCGGACCCCCGAATCGACTGTTTGTTCCCACAACAGTCCAATCCCAAGTCCTGCAGTGGGGACATTCGTCCCGGCTGACTGGGCATCCAGGGGTCGCCCGGACGCTCCAGTTTATCCACAGTAGATTCTGGTGGCCGTCGATCAAGAGGGATGTCCGGTCATTTGTCTTAGCTTGCAGCACCTGTGCCCAGCAGAAGAACCCCAGGACACGACCACATGGCCTCCTTCACCCACTCCCCATTCCAAACCATCCTTGGTCCCACCTTTCCCTGGACTTTGTCACCAATCTGCCACCGTCCCAGGGTAACATTGCCATCCTAGTTGTTGTCGACCGGTTCTCCAAAGCCTGCCAGTTCATCCCCCCTGCCCAGGCTCCCTTCCGCCCGAGAAACTGCAGAGCTCATGGTGCAGCATGTCTTCCGCCTACACGGCCACCCCCTAGACATAGTGTCAGACCATTGTCCCCAGTTCACCTCCCGGTTCTGGAAGGCTTCCTGTCGTCTCCTGGGTGCGGCGGTCAGCCTCTCCTTGGGTTATCATCCCCAGTCCAATGGGCAGACCGAGAGGATGAATCAGGACCTGGAGATGACTCTGCGCTGCCTTGCCTCCTCCAACCCCTCTACTTGGAGCAAACACTTCATTTGGGTGGAATATGCTCACAACACACTACAGAACTCCTCCATTGGGATGTCACCGTTCGAGTGTCAGTTCAGTTACCGACCTCTGTTGTTCCCCAAGCAGGAACCTGAGGTGGGGGTACCGTCGGCAGAGTCGTTCGTCCGGTGCTGCCAGTGGACCTGGAGAAAGGACCGTCCTGCGCTGCAACTGGCATCAAGTCGACAGAGGATGCAGGCCAACCGATGATGCAATCCTGCCCCTTTGCTCCGGCCTGGGCCAATGGTTTGGCTCTCCACCCGGGACCTTACCCTGCGGGTCGAGTCCCGCAAACTGGCTCCTCGCTTCGTCAGTCCATTCAAGATACTCCGGAAGATAAACCCAGTTACCTACCGTCTCCTGTTGCCTCGATCCATGAGGATCCATCCATCCTTCCATGTCTCCTGTCTCAAACCTGTGCAGACCAGTCCCCTATCCCCAGCCACCAGACCACCTCCAGCCCCTCGACTAGTAAGGGGCCAGCCCGCCTACACTGTCAGCCGTCCCCTTCGCTCCCGCCTGGTCTGCGGAGTCTCCAGTATTTGGTGGACTAGGAGGGTTACAGTCCAGAGGAGCGCTCCTGGGTTCCGGCTCGTGACATCCTGGATCCTGGGCTTATCTGGGAGTTCCACCGGCGCCAGCCAGAGGCTACTGCGGTACATCAGGTGCCGTCCCTAGGGGGGGGGGTTCTGTCAGGGTCCCAGCTACACGTTCCTCTGCTGGACGCCAGAGGGCTGTTAGGATGCCTCAGTACACTGCTGCCATGTCTCTGTACCTCTCTCCTCACCTGTGTCTCATTAGAGTAATTTACTCATCAGAGTAATCAGGCCTGTTATTTAAGCTGACTATTTCCAGCCCCAGTCACACAGTCTTGAGTTCTCATGCCTGCAAGTCACAGGTTAGTTCATAGTCCTTGCTCTGCGTTTGGTATACTCGCTTTTGTTTCTTTGAATTGTTACTTTGATCTTTTGTTTGAAGAATTCTTTGTATGTCCTGCATTTGAAGAGCCGTCTAGTAAAGCATCTTTTGAGTTTTACTCCATCTCAAATCTCTGGCTGTCTGTCTGCATTTGGGTCCACTACCGCACCCAAAACACTAGTTAAGCACGATTTGCCTTTGACAGATCCATGCATGCTTTCCTTAATTAATCTAAACTTAACCAAGTGACTGCTAATTTTATCCTTGATCATCGTTTCTAAAAGCAACCCCGCCACCAAAGTTGCTGGATTTATCCTTGCGCCCGTTTTTGAACTAGGGTGTAACATTTGCAGTTCTCCAGTTCTCTAGCACCACACCGTATCTAAGGAGAGCTGGAAGATTATGGCCAGTACCTCCGCAATTTATACCCTTACCTCCCTCAGCATCCTAGGATGCATCCCATCCGCTCCTAGTGACTGATCTACTTTCAGTACAGCAGGACTTTATGTTCCTCGCGTTTATCAATTTTTAGCCCATCCAATATCTAAACTACCTCCTCTTTCACTATATGGCTTTGGCAGCAGCTTCTTCCTTGTTGAAGACAGATGCAAAGTATTAATGTAATATCTCAGCCAGGCCCTCTGCTTCCACTCCTAGTTCTCCTGTTTGGTCCCTTTTCGGCCCCACCCCTCCTTTTCCTACCCATTTACTATTTATATGCATATAGAAGACTTTTAGATTCCATTTTCTGTTAGCTGCCAATCCATCCTCAAACTCTCTCTTTGCCACTCTTATTTCCTTTTTGACTTCATCTCTGAACTTTCTATGTTCAGCCTGTTTCTCACTTGTATTCTCAACCAGACATCTGTCATACTCCCCCTTTGTCTGTGTCATCTTACTCACTATCTTTTTCGTCATCCGGGGTGCTCCGGCTTTGTTTGCCCTACCTTTCCCCCTCGTGGGAATGTACCTCGATTGCACCCGAATCATCACTTCTATAAAGGCAGCCCATTGTTCAATTACAGTTTTTCCTGTTAATCTTTGTTTCCAATTTACCAGCTCCGTTCTCAACCCACTGAAACTGGCACTCCTCCATTTAAGTATTTTTTACTATAGATTGTTCCCTGTCCTTTTCCATAGCTAATCTAAAGCTAATGATGCTCTGATCGCTGTTCCCTAAATGTTCCCTTACTGAAACTTGCTCCACCTGACACACCTCATTCCCCAGAACCAGATCCAGCAATGCGTCCTTCCTCTTTGGACCAGAAATGCACCAATCTCGAAAATCCTCTTGAACTCACTTCAGAAAGTCTTCCCCTTGTCTGCCCTTTATACTTTTACTAACCCAGTCTATATTAGGTTAATTGAAGTCCCGCATTATTACTACTATACATTTCTTCCACCTCCCTGTAATTTCCCTGCACATTTTCTCCTTTGTATTCTTCCCACTAGTTGGTGGCCTACAGAATAAACTAGTCGTGTAATGGCACCTCTATTGTTTCTTAACTCTAACCAAATAGATTCTGTCCTTGACCCTCCTAGACATCCTCACTCTCTAGCTCTGTAATTTGCTCCTTAATCAGTACTGCTACCCAATCTTCTTTCTTTCCTGCACTATCTTTCTCGAACATCCTATATCCAGGAATATTTAGTACCCAATCCTGCCCTTTTTAGAGCCAGGTCTCTGTTATCGCCATGACATCATTTTCCTAGGGGAACGAGTGACCAACAGGCAGAGTAATAGGTGCAGGCAGTTAGTGCAGTGGACCCTGTGGCCATCCCCCTCTCCAACAGGTACACCACTTTGAGTACTGTAGGGGGGGATTGCTTATCAGAGGAAGGCAAGAGCAGCCAACTTCCTAGCACCAGGGGTGGCTCTGCTGCACAGCACGGGAGGAAAAAGGGGTAGAGCTATCGTAATAGGGGATTCTATTGCAAGGGGAATAGATAGGCATTTCTGCGGCTGCAAACGAGATTCCAGGATGGTGTGTTGCCTCCCTGGTGCAAGGGTCAAGGATGTCTCCGAACGGCTGCAGAACATCTTGGAAGGGGAGGGTGAACAGCCAGTTGTCGTGGTGCATATAGGCACCAACGATATAGGTAAAAAGCAGGATGAGGCCCTAAAAGTGGAATATAGGGAGTTAGGAGATAAATTATAAAACAGGACCTCAAAGGTAGTAATCTCGGGATTGCTACCAGTGCCACGTGCTAGTCAGTGTAGAAATAGAAGGATACTTCAGATGAATACGTGGCTCGAGGAATGGTGCCAGGGGAAGTGATTCAAGTTCCTGGGACATTGGAACCGGTTCTGTGGGAGGTGGGACCAGTTCAAACCGGATGGTTTGCACCTGGGCAGGGCTGGATGATGTCCTAGGCGGAGTGTTTGCTAGTGCTGTGGGGGAGGGTTTAAACTAAAATGGCAGGGGGTTGGGAACCTGAGCAGGGAGGCAGAGGAAAGGGAAACAAGGATAAAAGCAAAAGATAGGAAGGAAAAAACAAAAGTGGCAGTCAGAGAAATCAACGGTTTAAATCAAACGTGGCCACAGTAAATAATAATTCTAATAGGTCTAAGAGCGTAAAAAAAACAAGCCTGAAGTGTTTGTGTCTTAATGCGAGGAGCACTTGTAATAAGGTGGATGAATTGGCTGCGCAAAAAGAGGTCAACGAATATGATTTGGTTGTGATTACAGAAACGTGCCTCAAGGATGGCCAAGACTGGGAACTCAACTTCCAGGGGTATTCGATATTCAGGAAAGATAGGCAAAAAGGTAAGGGAGGTGGTGTAGCATTACTGGTTAAAGAAGGGATTAACACAATTGTAATGAAGGATATTAGCTCTGATGATGTGGAATCTGTATAGGTAGAATTGAGAAATACTAAGGGGAAAAAACGTTAGTGGGGGTGGTATATAGACCTCCAAACAGTAAGGCGGAGGTTGGGGATGGCATTAAAAGGGAAATTAAAGAAGCGTGCAATAAGGGCTCAGGAGTCATCATGGGTGACTTTAATCTGCATATAGATTGGGCCAACCAAATTAGTTAAAATAATGTGGAGGAGGAATTCCTGGAGTGTTTACGGGATGGTTTCCTAGACCAATATGTCGAGGAACCAACCAGAAATCAGGCCACCTTAGATTGGGTATTATGTAATGAGAAAGGATTAATTAGCAATCTTGTTGTACGAGGCCCCTTGGGTCGGAGCGATCATAATATGACCGAATTCTTCATTAAGATGGAGAATGAAGTAGTTGACTCAGAGACTAGGGTCCTGACGTTAAATAAAGGAAACTACGATGGTCTGAGGACAGAGTTGGGTAGGATTGATTGTGGAATGGCACTCAAAGGGTTGACGGAGGATAGGCAATGGCAAACATTCAAAGATCGAATGGATGAGCTACAGAATTTTTTCACCCCAGTTTGGCATTAAAATAAAACAAAAAAGGTGACTCAACCGTGGCTAACAAGGGAAATTAGGGCTAGCACAAGATCCAAGGAGAGGACATATAAATTGGCCAGAAAAAGCAATAATCCTGAGGATTGGGAGCAGTTTAGAATTCAACAAAGGAGGACAAAGGTATTAATTAAGAAAGGGAAAATAGAATATGAGAGTAAGCTTGCAGGGAACTTAAAAACTGACTGTAAAAGCTTTTACAGATATGTGAAGAGAAAAAGATTGGTGATGTCAAGCGTAGGTCACTTGCAGTCAGAATCAGGGGAATTTATAATGTGGAACAAAGAAATGGCAGACCAACTAAATATATATTTTGGTTCTGTCTTCACAAAGGAGGACACAAATAACCTCCCAGAGATGCCGGGGAACATCGGGTCTGATGAAAGAGTGGAACTGAAAGAAATCAGTATTTGTAGGGAAATGGTGTTAGGAAAATTGATGGGACTGAATGCCGATAAATCCCCAGGGCCTGATAATCTATATCCCAGGGTACTTAAGGAAGTGATCCTAGAAATAGTAGATGCACTGCTGGTCATCTTCCAGAACTCGATAGACTCTGGAACAGTACCCATGGAGTGAAGGGTAGCTAATGTTACCCTACTATTCAAAAAAGGTGGTAGAGAAAAAGTGGCGAATTATAGACCAGTAAGCCTGACATCAATAGTGGGGAAAATGCTGGAGTCCATTATAAAAGATGTAATAGCAGAGCACTTGCAAAGCAGTGACAGGATCAGACAAAGTTAACATGGATTTACAAAAGGTAAATCATGCTTGACTAATCTACTGGAATTTTTTGAGGATGTAACTGGTAAAATAGATCAGGGAGAACCAGTGGATGTCGTGTATTTGGACTTTCAGAAGGCTTTCGATAAGGTCCCGCATAAGAGATTAGCGTGCAAAATTAAGGCACATGGGATTGGGGGCAAGGTATTGACTTGGATAAAGAACTGGTTGGCGGACAGAAAGCAAAGAGTTGGAATAAACGGGTCATTTTCTGAGTGGCAGGCAGTGACTAGTTGGGTACCTCAAGGATCGGTCCTAGGACCCCAGCTGTTCACAATATATATTAATGATCTGGACGAGGGAATTGGATGTAATATCTCCAAATTTGCAGACGACACAAAGCTGGGTGGGAGGGTATGCTGTAAGGAGGATGTCGTGAAACTGCAGGACGATTTGGACAGGTTGGGTGATTGGGCAGAAACATGGCAAATGCACTATAATGTCGATAAATGTGAGGTTATCCACTGTGGTGGCAAAAACAGGATGGCAGATTATTTTTTGAATGGCAATAGATTGGGAGAAGGGGAAGTGCTAAGAGACCTGGGTGTTCTTGTGCAGCAATCGCTGAAGATAAGCATGCAGGTACAGCAGGTGGTTAAGAAGGCAAATGGTATGTTGGCCTTCGTAGCAAGAGGGTTCGAGTACAGGAACAAGGATGTCTTGCTACAGTTGTACAGGGCCTTGGTGAGACCACACCTTGAGTATTGTGTGCAGTTTTGGTCGCCTTACCTGAGGAAGCACGTTCTTGCCATGGAAGGAGTGCAGCGAATATTTACCAGGCTGATACCTGGGATGGCAGGAATGACGTATGGTGAGAGATTGGGTCGATTGGGCTTATACTCACTGGAGTTTATAAGGTTGAGAGGGGATCTCATCGAAACCTATAAAATTCTGTCAGGCCTGGAGAGACTAGATGCAGGAAGGATGAGTCTGCTGGCCGGGGAGTCCAGAACCAGGGGTCATATTCTAAGGATAAGGGGTAAGCCATTTAGGGCTGAAATGAGGAGGAATTTCTTCACCCAGAGAGTGGTGAACCTGTGGAATTCTCTGCCACAGAGGGCGGTGGAGGTCAGTTCATTAAATATATTCAAGAAGGAGTTGGATATATTTCTTAAGGCTAAAGGGATCAAGGGATATGTGGAGAAGGCAGGGACAGGGTACTGAATTTGGATGACCAGCCATGACCTCATTGAATGGCGGAGCAGGCTCGAAGGGCCGAATGGTCTACTCCTGCTCCTATCTTCTATGTTTCTATGTGTCTGTTTCATTAAGTGTATATTGCCTCTCCCTGTTGGTTCTGACAAAATCCATCACCTCACACTTCTCTGTATTAAACTCCATCTGTCACTTGTCTTTCCACACTACTAGCCTTTCTATGTCCTGTTGCAGCCGATTGATATCATCCTCACTGTTTGCCACACCCCCAAGTTTGGTGTCACTGGCAAATTTAGAAATTCAACACTATATTCCAATATCCAGGTCATTTATGTATATCAAAAAAAGCAGTGCAGTGCCCCCAGCACTGGCCCTTGCGGAACACCACTGGCTACCATCCTCCAATCTTAAAAACAGCCATTTACCACAACACGCTGTTTTCTGTCATTAAGCCAATTCATTATCCAAGCTGCCACTGACCATTCTATTACAAGAGCCTCAATTTTGTTAACCAGCCTTCTATGTGGTACGTTGTTAAACGCCTTCCTAAAATCCATGTAGACAACATCCATTGCATTCCTTTCATTAATCCTCCCTGTTACTTCGTCAAAAAATTAATTTAGATTAGTCAAACATGATCTGGCTTTTACAAATCTGGGTTGGCTTTCCTTAATTAGCTTAAACCTCTCCAAATGCCCGTTAATTTTTTTCTTGATTATTGTTTCTAAACCTTTACCCAACACTGCTGTTAAACTGACCGACCTGTAGTTACTAGGACTGTCCTTACACCCTTTCTTGAACAGTGGTGTCATTTTTGCCACTTTCCAATCCTCAGGCACCTCCCCCGCATCTAGGGAAGATTGGAAAATTATGGCAAGCCCTTCCGTTATCTCATCCCCCAATTCCCTTAGCAACCTGGGATGCAAGCCATCTGGACCAGTCGACTTATCTACACTAAACAAACCCAGCCTTTCTAATACATCCTGTGTATCTATTTTTACCCCGTCCGTTGCTGCTACCTTTTCCACAACTACCGATTTTTTGACGGCATCCACCTCCTTTGTAAACACCGATACAAAGTATTCAATGGGGCAGTAAATCCTCCCCAAACGGGTGAGTACGGAAGGGGTACTCACGCGTCTGGCCGGAGGAAATGCCGGTTTTCAGCATGCACAGCGCATGCGCTGAAAACTGGCATTTCCTCTCCTCTAACCCAAGAGGTGAAGAGGCTAGTGTGTGCGCTGTAGGGGGCAGCGCATGCGTCTTGGATTTCCTCTGTTTTGGGGAAATTGCGCATGTGTAAATGCCTCCGGTCTTTATGCTTGTAAAAAGCACACGTAAGTATTTATTTTTACAGGTAAGTTGTGTTTTAGTGCAATTTAGAATTTTTTTTCCACAGGTTTATTATTTTAAAGAATCTACAATAACGTAAGTTTAGTTTTAGACCCTTATTATTAAACATTTATTTTTTTCAAAAAAAAAACTATTGTTTAAATTATTTTTAAAAACTTATTTATACTTAATTTAATGATTGGGGTGTTTAAAAAAAATGTATTTAAAGTTTAAGTAGTGTTTTGGGGTGCAGTACTTCTCATGAGTTTGACAGTTCTTACTCTCAAACTTATGAATGAAGTTTCCCCTCCCCTGACTGGCTGAACAGTGCTCACCTGATCCCAGCCGGCACATCGCACTAACTACGCCGCTGGGTCAGGTTAGCACAGCACGCCAACATCAGAACCGGGCCACTGACAGGAAATCCACTGCAGGCCAGGTTTCAGATGTCGGCGCACCGGGTAAGTGCACATCGGGGGCTTGCACGCGCGGCAAGCCCCCGACACCAAGTTCTGGGCCATTGAGTATTCTAGACTTGCCCTGCGTGTCTAAGCATATATCAGCTTCTTTGTCCTTAATTGGCCCCACCCCGCCTCTTGCTATTTTCATTCCAGCAGAAGATTTTTGGGTTCCCTTTTATGTTTACTGCCATTCTACTCTCATATTCCCTCTGCCAATTTTATTTTCATCTTCACTTCCCCTCTCAACTTAACGTATTTGGTGTGGTTCTCCCTTGAAGATTTAAACTGACATGAATCACACACCCTCCTTTTTTGTTTCATCATCTTCTCTATCTCTCTCGCCATCCAAAGAGTCCTTGCATTGGTTCCCTTACCCTTACCTCTTATTGGAATGTACCTAGCCTGTACTTGGAACATCTCCTCCTTAAAGATCACCCATTGTTCTGTTACAGTTTTTCCTTTCAGTCTTTGGTTCCATTTTACCCTGGCTAGATCCTTTCGCATCCCATTGAAGTTAGCCCTATTCCAGTTTAGAAAGTCCACTCTAGATTGTTCCTTGCTCCTCTCCATTGCTAATCTAATTCTTATGATACGATGATCACACGTGCCAAAGTGTTCTCCCATAGTCACTTGGTCGAGCTGGACCACCTCTTTCCCCAGCACCAGATCCAGCAATGCCTCCTTTCTAGTTGGGCCAAGAATATACTGGTCAAGGAATTTATCCTGAACACATTTCAGAAAATCCTCCCTCTCATTTCACTTTACCCTGGCATTATCCCAATTGATGTGTGGGTAATTAAGGGTCCCCAATATCAGCATGCACTAGCTCTTGCATATCTCTGCGCTTTCCCTGCAGATTCACTCCTCTACCTCCCTCTCACTATTTGGAGGCCTATAGAATACCCCCCCTAGCATGATCATACACTTTTTGCTCCTCAGCTCTAACCAAATGGATTCTGTCCTTGTCCCCTCAAGAACATCCTCCCTTTGCAACACTACAATGTCTTCCGTAATCGGCACTGCCACCCCACCTCCCTTTTTTTATTTCTCTATCTTTTCTGAACACCTTGTACCCTTGAATATGAAGTGCCCAGCCCTCATCGTTTTTAAGCCACATTTGCGTTATTGCCACAACATCATATTGCCACACTGCTAATTGGGCTTGTAGCTCACCAAACTTATTCACCACACCTTATGCGTTTATGTACATGCATTCTAAACCCATTTTTCGATTTATTGTAAATTTTCTTAGTCTGTTCCTATCTAATATAATACTACTTCTGCCTCTAACACTACTTTCTTTTCTTGTACTAACAAACACACTCACTGCTTTATGCACCTTATTCCTCTTTTCTACTCCTATATGCTGGTGCCCACCCCCCTGCCAAGCTAGGTTAAACCCTCCCCAACAGCACTAGCAAACCTCCCCGCGAGAATATTGGTCCCATCTCCTTTGAGTTGTAACCCGTCCAGCTTGTACAGTTCCCACCTTCCCCAGAAAGGATCCCAATGCCTCGGGAATCTAAAGCCCTTCCTCCTGCATCACCTCTCCAGCCACGGATTCATCTGTTCTATCCTCCTATTCCTGTAGGCGCTAGCACTTGGCACTGCGAGTAATCCAGAGATTGCTACCTTTGATGCCCTGCCTATTAATCTCTTTCCTAGCTCCCTTTCGTCTGCCTGCAGGACCTCATCTCTCTTTCTGCCTATTTCGTTAGTGCCAATATGGACAATGACGTCTGGCTGTTTACCGTCCCCACTCAGAATGTTCTTCAGCCGCTCAGTGACATCCTGGCACTCTCTCCACTTCACCTGATGAAGGAGCAGCGCTCCGAAAGCTTGTGACTTCAATTAAAGCTGTTGGACTATAACCTGGTGTTGTGTGACTTCTTACATTTGTCCACCCCAGTCCAACTCCGGCATCTCCACACCATGTAGGTGAGTCACATCGTTCCATCAGTGGTATCAGCTCTAAGATCCTGTCGTTTAGGGCAATTCATTGATTGTTATTTTTTTGATCCTGAAATCCTGGTATGGAGTAAATCATAGAACAAGTTTTGTGGAAATCCATTTTTTTCAGTGGCCTGCACAGAGTGATCCTAAAAGGAGTGCTTCTAAACAGAGTGCTATGGTTGTGAATTTGGAGAGAGTAGGAATTAGGGGCAGAGGGGGAGGAGGAGAGAATGAGAGGGGCAGCTGCAGATAAAGGTAGGCCAGAGAACCCGGAGCCGGGAGCGAGCATAAGGGAGCGAGGTAAGTGACGTCAGCACAAGGAAAGATGCTGAAACAAGAAATGGTGAGTAGATGATGACTTTTTTAAGTCTTGAGTTTAATTCTGTTAAGTTAATTAATAGTCAATTAGGTAGAGGCATGAGCCAGCACCTCAGTAACGTGGAGTGCACATCCTGTGCCATTTGGGAATCCCAGGACACTTCCCACAAATTTTGGAGCTTGAGAAGCAGCTGATGACAGTGCGGTCCATCTGTAGGCTGAGAGCTACGTGGATAGCACGTTTCAGGTGGTGGTCACCCGGCAGCTTAAGACTGTGTAGACAGAGAGGGAATGGGTGACCATCAGACAGACGTATTTCATAGCCCATCTAAAAGAGGGAGGTGCTGATTGGTGAGAAGTTTTTGAGAGTTTCTTGTAAAGTTTTAAGTTTATTTCTGCGAAATTATCCCAATAGACTGGTAAATAGAGGCATGGCAGGGTAGCTCAGTACTGTCATTTGCACATCGTGTGCCATGTGGGATATCCTGGATGCTTCTTATGGCCTAGATGACCACATGTGCAGGAAGTGTCGCCAACTGCATCAACCTGAGCTCCGTGTTTGGAGCTTGAGCGGCAGCTGGAGTCAGTACAGTGCATCATGGAGGCAGAGAAATACTTGGAAAGCATGCTCCTAGAAGTGGTCACCCCACAGCCTCAGAGTGTGCAGGCAGAGAGGGAATTGGTGACCAGCAGACAGAGTATGAGGACCAGGCAGGTAGGGCAGGAAACCCCAGAGTGCATCTCGCTCACTAACTGGTTCACAGTTCTGGAAACTTGTGGCGGTGATGGCTCCACTGGGAAGAGCAGCCAGAGAAAAGGCCATGGCACCACTGGGGGATCAGCTGCACGGGGGGTGGGAGAGAAGAATGACCACTTCTAGGAGCATTACCCAGCTTTCTGGAGAACAGCGACCACGACACCACACAACCCTGCCACAGCAACCTCTGCAAGACATGCCAGATCATCAACACAGATACCATCATCACACGTGAGGACACCACCCACCAGGTACATGGTACATACTCATGTGACACGGCCAATGTTGTCTACCTCATACGTTGCAGGAAAGGATGCCCCGGAGCATGGTACATCGGCGAGACCATGCAGACACTGTGACAACGGATGAACGGACACCGCGCAACAATCGCCAGGCAGGAGTGTTCCCTCCCAGTTGGGGAACACTTCAGCAGTCAAGGACATTCAGCCTCCGATCTTCGGGTAAGCATTCTCCAAGGTGGCCTTTGAGACACACGACAACGCAAAATCGTCGAGCAAAAACTGATAGCCAAGTTCCGCACCCATGAGGACGGCCTGAACCGGCATCTTGGGTTCATGTCACGCTACATGTAACCCCACCTGACGTAGGGTCATCCAGACTCGAGTCGTTGTTGGCTTGTTCTCTCTACACAGATGCGGCCTGACCTGCTGTGATTTCCAGCAAAAAAAAAATGTTTTTTGTCTGTTTTATTGTTTTTCACACAGACCCCAGCATCTGCAACATTTGACCCTTAGTGACACCACCTCATTGTTCGTTGATGTGATGTTTTCCTGACTGACCTGTCTGGACACCATTCACACCTTTAATTGCTGTGATTATCTCTCTGCCGAGGTTTGATAAATGGCAGTTAGAAAGATTACCTGTAAACATCTGACATTATTCTCTGACTATATAAGCTGTATCTATATGCATCTCTTCACTTCACCTGACGAAGGAGCAGCGCTCCGAAAGCTTGTGACTTCAAATAAAACTGTTGGACTATAACCAGGTGTTGTGTGACTTCTTACATTTAGTCACCTACATGACATTGCTCCCGCCTCAACCCAGGAATTTCCTTCCAAGGGCCACCTAGTTTACATTGCTCCCGCCTCAATCCAGGAATTTAATTGCCAGGGCCACCTAGTTTACATTGCTCCCGCCTCAATCTAGGAATTTCATTGCCAGGGCCACCTAGTTTACACTGCTCCCACCTCAATCCAGGAATTTCATTGCCAGGGCCACCTAGTTTACATTGCTCCCGCCTCAATCTAGGAATTTCATTGTCAGAGCCACCTAGTTTACATTGCTCCCGCCTCAATCTAGGAATTTCATTGTCAGAGCCACCTAGTTTACATTGCTCCCACCTAAATCCAGGAATTTCATTGCCAGGGCCGCCTAGTTTACATTGCTCCCGCCTCAATCTAGGAATTTCATTGCCAGGGCCACCTAGTTTACATTGCTCCCGCCTCAATCCAGGAATTTCATTGCCAGGGCCACCTAGTTTACACTGCTCCCGCCTCAATCCAGGAATTTCATTGCCAGGGCCACCTAGTTTACTCTGCTCCAGCCTCCATCCAGGAATTTCATTGCCAGGGCCACCTAGTTTACACTGCTCCCGCCTCAATCCTGGAATTTCATTGCCAGGGCCACCTAGTTTACTCTGCTCCAGCCTCAATCCAGGAATTTAATTGCCAGAGCCACCTAATTTACATTGCTCCCGCCTCAATCCAGGAATTTAATTGCCGGGGCCACCTAGATTACATTGCTCCCGCCTCAATCCAGGAATTTAATTGCCAGGGCCACCTAGTTTACATTGCTCCCGCCTCAATCCAGGAATTCCATTGCCAGGGCCACCTAGTTTACATTGCTCCCGCCTCAATCCAAGAATTTAATTGCCAGGGCCACCTAGTTTACATTGCTCCCGCCTCAATCCAGGAATTTCATTGCCAGGGCCACCTAGTTTACATTGCTCCCGCCTCAATCTAGGAATTTCATTGCCAGGGCCACCTAGTTTACACTGCTCCCGCCTCAATCCAGGAATGTAATTGTCAGAGCCACCTAGATTCCACTGCTCCCTCCTCAATCTTGGAATTTAATTGCCAGGTCCACCTAGATTACACTGCTCCTGCTTCAATCTAGGAATTTCATTGACAGGGCCACCTAGCTTACACTGCTCCCACATCAACCTAGGAATTTCATTAGCAGAGCCATCTAGTTTAAAATGCTCCCTCCTCAATCCAGGAATGTAATTGTTAGAGCCATCTAGTTTACACTGCTCCTTCCTCAATCCAGGAATTACATTCCCAGGACAGCAAAGATTACACTGCTCCAGCCTCAGTTCAGGAATGTTGTTCTTCAGGCTGACTATATTTCCCTGCTCCCGCCTCAGTCGAGGAATTTCATTCCCAGGGCCACCTAGATAGCTCTGCTCCAGCCTCATTCCGGGAATTTCATTCCCTGGGCTGCCTAGTTTACGCTGCAGCCACCTAAATCCTGAGATTTAATTTCGAGGTTGCATAGATTTTACTGCCCCCGCCTCAGTTCAGGAATTTGATTCCCATTTCATTTCTCTCTTGTCTGAAACTAGGACAAGAACAAGAACAGCAAGTTTATAAAGAGTGACCTCAACCACACAAACATGTGGTGGTGTTTGACTGAGGGGAAGAAAGATTAACAGGAGCAAAGGACTGATACGAAGGAATCAAAAGAAAACGCTTAAAACATTAACCAATGAGATAAATACCCTGTATGCATCTCAATAGTCCATTAAACCCTCTGGAAATATTGAATTCTCGCATAGTCTTACTCACAGAATAATTCCTATCAGTCAATATTTCCGACTCCCTCATCACCGTCCCAGGGTCTGCACAGACCGAATAGAGGTGGAGGCACAGGGATCTACAGTTGGGAGGGAGAAACCCTCCGGGTCCTCAACATTGACTAAGTACATAATTCAGTCGTATTTCTTCCAGTCAGAAATGGTAAGATCACTTCCTGCTGATTACCCCCTACCGCCCTCCCTCAGCTGATGACTCAGCGCATGTTCATGCTGGAAACCGAGTGCAGAAAGGATACAAATACACTCTGGGTCGGGAGAGGGTAAAGCTCAATGTCCATCACCAAGAGTGGCTCGGAAATATCATCATTAACCAATCCCTGAAAAACGCAGCTGTTAGACTGGAATTGTGGCAGGTGGTGGGAGAACCAAGATGAGAGCACAGCCTGACTGACCTCGTCCTCACCAACCTACCTATCGCATATGCATCTGTCCATGACGATATTAGTAGGACTGACCACTGCATAATATTTGTGGAGAATAGTCTCGCCTTCACCCCGAGGACACCCTCCATCATATCATATGCCACTACCATCGTGCTCAGTGGCTGAAATGGGACAGAGCCAAGTGATCCCACAACCAACAGATCAGATTATTTTAAAGCTGTCATATCATGTCGTGAATGGTAATGAAAAATTGAGCCGTTTCCACATAGCCCTGATGTTGTCTCATTTTCAAGTATATATTCAATTACCTTTTGTAACTTACAGTTAAGAAAGAGAGAATTGCATTTATGTAGCGTTTTTCAAGATCTTAAGATGTCCCAAAACGCTTTACAGCCAATGAAGTGCTTTTGAAGTGCAGCCACTGCTGCAGGAAACGTAGCAGCCAAATTGTGCACAGCAAGCTCCCACGAACAACAATGTGATAATGACCAGATAATCTCCTTTGGTGATGTTGATTGAGATAAATATTTGTCAGAATACTGGGTTAACTCTGCTGCTCTGCTTCGATGTATTTCCATGGGAACTTTTACGTTCACCTTAGAGAACAGACAGGGCCTCGGTTTAACGTCACATCCAAAAAACGTCCCTTCCTACAATGCAATGCTCCCTCAATACTGCCTCTTCTACACTGCAGCGATCCCTCAGTACTGCATTGCAGTGTTAGCCTCGATTTTTGTGTTCAAATGGCTGGAGTGGGACTTCAACCCACAACCTTCTGACTTAGAGTTGAGAGTGCTATTACCTGAGCCAACTGAATCTGCTTCCACCAGACTTTCAGAGTTCATTCCAGATCATAACAACTCACCGTGTGACCAAAGTTCTCTCTTCTGCTCTCTGTTTCTTTCACCGATTATTTTTTTCTGTGTCCTTTTGGTAATGACAAGGCAAGTAGTGGAGACAGTTTCTCCATGCTTACTGTATCAAAACCCCTCATCATTTTGAACACTATTCAAATCTCCCACTAAACCTCTCTGCTATAAGGAGAACAATCCCAGCATTTCTTGTCTCCCCACTCCCCACTCCCTACATAACTGAAATCCCTCATCCCTGGTGTCATTATGGTAAATTCTCCCCACACAAGTGGCGGACAATGACCACCTCCAACAAGAGGGAATCTAACCTCTTCCACTTGACAGTCAGTGGCATCTCTACCACCGAGACCTGGGAAGGCTGAGTCATTGAATATATTTTGGGTGGAGATAGACAGATTTTTGAAAGATAATGGAGTCAAGAGTTATTTGGAGTGGAAAATGAAGTGATGTTGAGACCAAGATCAGTTAAGCCAGGATTTTATTGAATGGCGGAGCAGGCTCGGGGTGCCAAATGATCCACTCCTACTCCTACTTATTATGTTCTTATGAATCCTCCAACATCAAAATCCTAGGAGTCGCCATTGATCAGAGACTCACTGGACCAGCCACATAAATGTCGTGGCTACTACAGCAGGTCAGAGGCTGGGAATTCTGTGGTGATAACTCCCCTGCTGACTCCCCAAATTATCTCCAATACCTATAATTCACACGTCAAAAGTGTTATACATTACTATCTGTAGACAGAGGGATGACATGTGGGCAAGAACCTACTAATTCTAATAACTTTATGAAACATTTCTCTATATTAAGGACAAGTACACATATTACGAATTAATGTAAGCAAAATAAGCAGGTTCTAAGGGGCCATATTCAGTACAATATTAGAACCTGTGAATGAACATTAATGGACTGAGAATCTGTAAGGACAGATCTGATGGCCGATAAATTCCAATCAGAATTTCGGGTCTGATACCGCCTGTTTGAAACCACCGCCCGAGAGCAATTTCTAGGCACTTTCATTTGCAGCGTTTGTTTCTTTAAAAAGCCTGTGTGACTGGTCCTGTCTCTTTATAAAGCCTGTGTTTCTGGTCCTGTCTCTTTATAAAGCCTGTGAGACTGGTCCTGTCTCTTTATAAAGTCTATGTGACTGGTCCTGTCTCTTTATAAAGCCTGTGTGACTGGTCCTGTCTCTTTATAAAGTCTATGTGACTGGTCCTGTCTCTTTATAAAGCCTGTGTGTCTGGTCCTGTCTCTTTATAAAGCCTGTGTGACTGGTCCTGTCTCTTTATAAAGCCTGTGTTTCTGGTCCTGTCTCTTTATAAAGCCTGTGTTTCTGGTCCTGTCTCTTTAAAAAGCCTGTGTCTCTGGTCCTGTCTCTTTATAAAGCCTGTGTGACTGGTCCTGTCTCTTTATAAAGTCTATGTGACTGGTCCTGTCTCTTTTTAAAGTCTATGTGACTGGTCCTGTCTCCTTATAAAGTCTATGTGACAGGTCCTGTCTCTTTATAAAGTCTATGTGACTGGTCCTGTCTCTTTATAAAGCCTGTGTTTCACCCTCCTGACTTCACCTTCTCCTTCTCCTTCTTCTACTTCTTCTGCTTCACCCTCCTGACTTCACCTTCTCCTTCTCCTTCTTCTACTTCTTCTGATTCACCCTCCTGACTTCACCTTCTCCTTCTCCTTCTTCTACTTCTTCTGCTTCACCCTCCTGACTTCACCTTCTCCTTCTCCTTCTTCTGCTTCTTCTGATTCACCCTCCAGACTTCACCTTCTCCTTCTCCTTCTACTTCTTCTGATTCACCCTCCAGACTTCAACTTCTCCTTCTCCTTCTTCTGGTTCTTCTGATTCACCCTCCAGACTTCAACTTCTCCTTCTCCTTCTTCTGGTTCTTCTGATTCACCCTCCAGACTTCACCTTCTCCTTCTCCTTCTTCTGCTTCTTCTGATTCACCCTCCAGACTTCACCTTCTCCTTCTCCTTCTTCTACTTCTTCTGATTCACCCTCCTGACTTCATCTTCTCCTTCTCCTTCTTCTGCTTCCTCTGATTCACCCTCCAGACTTCACCTTCTCCTTCTCCTTCTTCTACTTCTTCTGCTTCAGCCTCCAGACTTCACCTTCTCCTTCTCCTTCTTCTACTTCTTCTGCTTCACCCTCCTGACTTCACCTTCTCCTTCTCCTTTTTCTGCTTCCTCTGATTCACCCTCCAGACTTCACCTTCTCCTTCTCGTTCTTGTGCTTCTTCTGACTCACCCTCCTGACTTCACCTTCTCCTTCTCCTTATTCTGCTTCTTCTGATTCACCCTCCAGACTTCACCTTCTCCTTCTCCTTCGTCTACTTCTTCTGATTCACCCTCCAGACTTCACCTTCTCCTTCTCCGTCTTCTACTTCTTCTGCTTCACCCTCCAGACTTCACCTTTTCCTTCTCCTTCTTCTGCTTCTTCTGATTCACCCTCCAGACTTCACCTTCGCCTTCTCCTTCTTCTGCTTCCTCTGATTCACCCTCCAGACTTCACCTTCTCCTTCTCCTTCTTCTACTTCTTCTGATTCACCCTCCAGACTTCACCTTCTCCTTCTCCTTCTTCTCCATCCTCTGATTCACCCTCCAGACTTCACCTTCTCCTTCTCCTTCTTCTGCTTCTTCTGATTCACCCTCCAGACTTCACCTTCTCCTTCTGCTTCTTCTACTTCTTCTGATTCACCCTCCAGACTTCACCTTCTCCTTCTCCTTCTTCTGGTTCTTCTGATTCAACCTCCAGACTTCACCTTCTCCTTCTCCTTCTTCTGCTTCTTCTGATTCACCCTCCAGACTTCACCTTCTCCTTCTCCTTCTTCTACTTCTTCTGCTTCACAATCCAGACTTCACCTTCTCCTTCTCCTTCTTCTGCTTCTTCTGATTCACCCTCCTGACTTCACCTTCTCCTTCTCCTTCTTCTGCTTCTTCTGATTCAACCTCCATACTTCACCTTCTCCTTCTCCTTCTTCTACTTCTTCTGATTCACCCTCCTGACTTCACATTCTCCTTCTCCTTCTTCTACTTCTTCTGATTCACCCTCCAGACTTCACCTACTCCTTCTCCTTCTTCTGCTTCTTCTGATTCACCCTCCTGACTTCACCTTCTCCTTCTCCTTCTTCTACTTCTTCTGATTCACCCTCCTGACTTCACCTTCTCCTTCTTCTTCTTCTACTTCTTCTGCTTCACCATCCTGACTTCACCTTCTCCTTCTCCTTCTTCTGCTTCTTCTGATTCACCCTCCTGACTTCACCTTCTCCTTCTCCTTCTTCTACATCTTCGGCTTCACCCTCATGACTTCGCCTTCTCCTTCTGCTTCTTCTGCTTCTTCTGATTCACCCTCCAGACTTCACCTTCTCCTTCTCCTTCTTCTACTTCTTCTGCTTCTCCCTCCAGACTTCACCTTCGCCTTCTCCTTCTTCTACTTCTTCTGATTCACCCTCCAGACTTCACCTTCTCCTTCTCCTTCTTCTACTTCTTCTGCTTCACACTCCTGACTTCACCTTCTCCTTCTCCTTCTTCTGCTTCTTCTGATTCACCCTCCAGACTTCACCTTCTCCTTCTCCTTCTTCTACTTCTTCTGCTTCTCCCTCCAGACTTCACCTTCTCCTTCTCCTTCTTCTGCTTCTTCTGATTCACCCTCCTGACTTCACCTTCTCCTTCTCCTTCTTCTGCTTCTTCTGATTCAACCTTCCATACTTCACCTTCTCCTTCTCCTTCTTCTACTTCTTCTGATTCACCCTCCTGACTTCACATTCTCCTTCTCCTTCTTCTACTTCTTCTGATTCACACTCCAGACTTCACCTTCTCCTTCTCCTTCTTCTGCTTCTTCTGATTCACCCTCCTGACTTCACCTTCTCCTTCTCCTTCTTCTACTTCTTCTGATTCACCCTCCTGACTTCACCTTCTCCTTCTTCTTCTTCTACTTCTTCTGCTTCACCCTCCTGACTTCACCTTCTCCTTCTCCTTCTTCTGCTTCTTCTGATTCACCCCCCAGACTTCACCTTCTCCTTCTCCTTCTTCTACCTCTTCTGCTTCTACCTCCAGACTTCACCTTCTCCTTCTCCTTCTTCTGCTTCTTCTGATTCACCCTCCTGACTTCACCTTCTCCTTCTCCTTCTTCTACTTCTTCTGCTTCACCCTCCAGACTTCACCTTCTCCTTCTCCTTATTCTGCTTCTTCTGATTCACCCTCCAGACTTCACCTTCGCCTTCTCCTTCTTCTGCTTCCTCTGATTCACCCTCCAGACTTCACCTTCTCCTTCTCCTTCTTCTACTTCTTCTGATTCACCCTCCAGACTTCAGCTTCTCCTTCTCCTTCTTCTACTTCTTCTGATTCACCCTCCAGACTTCACCTTCTCCTTCTCCTTCTTCTGCTTCTTCTGATTCACCCTCCTGACTTCACCTTCTCCTTCTCCTTCTTCTACTTCTTCTGATTCACCCTCCTGACTTCACCTTCTCCTTCTCCTTCTTCTACTTCTTCTGCTTCACCCTCCTGACTACGCCTTCTCCTTCTCCTTCTTCTGCTTCTTCTGATTCACCCTCCAGACTTCACCTTCTCCTTCTCCTTCTTCTACTTCTTCTGCTCCTCCCTCCAGACTTCACCTTCTCTTCTCCTTCTTCTGCTTCTTCTGATTCACCCTCCAGACTTCATCTTCTCCTTCTCCTTCTTCTACTTCTTCTGATTCACCCTCCAGACTTCACCTTCTCCTTCTCCTTCTTCTGCTTCTTCTGATTCACCCTCCAGACTTCACCTTCTCCTTCTCCTTCTTCTACTTCTTCTGATTCATCCTCCAGACTTTACCTTCTCCTTCTCCTTCTTCTACTTCTTCTGCTTCACCCTCCTGAATTCACCTTCGCCTCCTCCTTCTTCTACTTCTTCTGCTTCTCCCTCCAGACTTCACCTTCTCCTTCTCCTTCTTCTACTTCTTCTGATTCACCCTCCAGACTTCACCTTCTCCTTCTCCTTCTTCTGCTTCTTCTGATTCACCCTCCTGACTTCACCTTCTCCTTCTCCTTCTTCTGCTTCTTCTGATTCACCCTCCAGACTTCACCTTCTCCTTCTCCTTCTTCTGCTTCTTCTGATTCACCCTCCAGACTTCACCTTCTCCTTCTCCTTCTTCTACATCTTCTGATTCACCCTCCAGACATCACCTTCTCCTTCTCCTTCTTCTGCTTCTTCTGATTCACCCTCCTGACTTCACCTTCTCCTTCTGCTTCTTCTGCTTCTTCTGCTTCACACTCCTGACTTCACCGTCGCCTTCTCCTTCTTCTACTTCTTCTGATTCACCCTCCAGACTTCACCTTCTCCTTCTCCTTCTTCTCCTTCTTCTGATTCACCCTCCAGACTTCACCTTCTCCTTCTCCTTCTTCTGCTTCCTCTGATTCACCCTCCTGACTTCACCTTCTCCTTTTCCTTCTTCTACTTCTTCTGATTCACCCTCCTGACTTCACCTTCTCCTTCTCCTTCTTCTGCTTCTTCTGATTCACCCTCCAGACTTCACCTTCTCCTTCTCCTTCTTCTACTTCTTCTGCTTCACAATCCAGACTTCACCTTCTCCTTCTCCTTCTTCTGCTTCTTCTGATTCACCCTCCTGACTTCACCTTCTCCTTCTCCTTCTTCTGCTTCTTCTGATTCAACCTCCATACTTCACCTTCTCCTTCTCCTTCTTCTACTTCTTCTGATTCACCCTCCTGACTTCACATTCTCCTTCTCCTTCTTCTACTTCTTCTGATTCACCCTCCAGACTTCACCTTCTCCTTCTCCTTCTTCTGCTTCTTCTGATTCACCCTCCTGACTTCACCTTCTCCTTCTCCTTCTTCTACTTCTTCTGATTCACCCTCCTGACTTCACCTTCTCCTTCTTCTTCTTCTACTTCTTCTGCTTCACCATCCTGACTTCACCTTCTCCTTCTCCTTCTTCTGCTTCTTCTGATTCACCCTCCAGACTTCACCTTCTCCTTCTCCTTCTTCTGCTTCTTCTGATTCTCCCTCCTGACTTCACCTTCTCCTTCTCCTTCTTCTACATCTTCGGCTTCACCCTCATGACTTCGCCTTCTCCTTCTGCTTCTTCTGCTTCTTCTGATTCACCCTCCAGACGTCACCTTCTCCTTCTCCTTCTTCTAATTCTTCTGCTTCTCCCTGCAGACTTCACCTTCGCCTTCTCCTTCTTCTACTTCTTCTGATTCACCCTCCAGACTTCACCTTCTCCTTCTCCTTCTTCTACTTCTTCTGCTTCACATTCCTGACTTCACCTTCTCCTTCTCCTTCTTCTGCTTCTTCTGATTCACCCTCCAGACTTCACCTTCTCCTTCTCCTTCTTCTACTTCTTCTGCTTCTCCCTCCAGACTTCACCTTCTCCTTCTCCTTCTTCTGCTTCTTCTGATTCACCCTCCTGACTTCACCTTCTCCTTCTCCTTCTTCTGCTTCTTCTGATTCAACCTTCCATACTTCACCTTCTCCTTCTCCTTCTTCTACTTCTTCTGATTCACCCTCCTGACTTCACATTCTCCTTCTCCTTCTTCTACTTCTTCTGATTCACACTCCAGACTTCACCTTCTCCTTCTCCTTCTTCTGCTTCTTCTGATTCACCCTCCTGACTTCACCTTCTCCTTCTCCTTCTTCTACTTCTTCTGATTCACCCTCCTGACTTCACCTTCTCCTTCTTCTTCTTCTACTTCTTCTGCTTCACCCTCCTGACTTCACCTTCTCCTTCTCCTTCTTCTGCTTCTTCTGATTCACCCTCCTGACTTCACCTTCTCCTTCTCCTTCTTCTGCTTCTTCTGATGCACCCTCCAGACTTCACCTTCTCCTTCTCCTTCTTCTACTTCTTCTGATTCACCCTACAGACTTCACCTTCTCCTTCTCCTTCTTCTACTTCTTCTACTTCACCCTCCAGACTTCACCTTCTCCTTCTCCTTCTTCTGCTTCTTCTGATTCACCCTCCAGACTTCACCTTCGCCTTCTCCTTCTTCTGCTTCCTCTGATTCACCCTCCAGACTTCACCTTCTCCTTCTCCTTCTTCTACTTCTTCTGATTCACCCTCCAGACTTCAGCTTCTCCTTCTCCTTCTTCTACTTCTTCTGATTCACCCTCCAGACTTTACCTTCTCCTTCTCCTTCTTCTGCTTCTTCTGATTCACCATCCTGACTTCACCTTCTCCTTCTCCTTCTTCTACTTCTTCTGATTCACCCTCCTGACTTCACCTTCTCCTTCTCCTTCTTCTACTTCTTCTGCTTCACCCTCCTGACTTCGCCTTCTCCTTCTCCTTCTTCTGCTTCTTCTGATTCACCCTCCAGACTTCACCTTCTCCTTCTCCTTCTTCTACTTCTTCTGCTCCTCCCTCCAGACTTCACCTTCTCTTCTCCTTCTTCTGCTTCTTCTGATTCACCCTCCAGACTTCATCTTCTCCTTCTCCTTCTTCTACTTCTTCTGATTCACCCTCCAGACTTCACCTTCTCCTTCTCCTTCTTCTGCTTCTTCTGATTCACCCTCCAGACTTCACCTTCTCCTTCTCCTTCTTCTACTTCTTCTGATTCATCCTCCAGACTTCACCTTCTCCTTCTCCTTCTTCTACTTCTTCTGCTTCACCCTCCTGAATTCACCTTCGCCTCCTCCTTCTTCTACTTCTTCTGCTTCTCCCTCCAGACTTCACCTTCTCCTTCTCCTTCTTCTACTTCTTCTGATTCACCCTCCAGACTTCACCTTCTCCTTCTCCTTCTTCTGCTTCTTCTGATTCACCCTCCTGACTTCACCTTCTCCTTCTCCTTCTTCTGCTTCTTCTGATTCACCCTCCAGACTTCACCTTCTCCTTCTCCTTCTTCTGCTTCTTCTGATTCACCCTCCAGACTTCACCTTCTCCTTCTCCTTCTTCTACATCTTCTGATTCACCCTCCAGACATCACCATCTCCTTCTCCTTCTTCTGCTTCTTCTGATTCACCCTCCTGACTTCACCTTCTCCTTCTGCTTCTTCTGCTTCTTCTGCTTCACCCTCCTGACTTCACCGTCGCCTTCTCCTTCTTCTACTTCTTCTGATTCACCCTCCAGACTTCACCTTCTCCTTCTCCTTCTTCTCCTTCTTCTGATTCACCCTCCAGACTTCACCTTCTCCTTCTCCTTCTTCTGCTTCCTCTGATTCACCCTCCTGACTTCACCTTCTCCTTTTCCTTCTTCTACTTCTTCTGATTCACCCTCCTGACTTCACCTTCTCCTTCTCCTTCTTCTGCTTCTTCTGATTCACCCTCCAGACTTCACCTTCTCCTTCTCCTTCTTCTGATTCACACTCCAGACTTCACCTTCTCCTTCTCCTTCTTCTGCTTCTTCTGATTCACCCTCCAGACTTCACCTCTCCTTCTCCTTCTTCTGCTTCTTCTGATTCACCCTCCAGACTTCACCTTCTCCTTCACCTTCTTCTGCTTCTTCTGATTCACCCTGCAGACTTCACCATCTCCTTCTCTTTCTTCTGCTTCTTCTGATTCACCCTCCAGACTTCACCTTCTCCTTCTCCTTCTTCTACTTCTTCTGATTCACCCTCCAGACTTCACCTTCTCCTTCTCCTTCTTCTACTTCTTCTGATTCATCCTCCAGACTTCACCTTCTCCTTCTCCTTCTTCTGCTTCTTCTGATTCAACCTTCCATACTTCACCTTCTCCTTCTCCTTCTTCTACTTCTTCTGATTCACCCTCCTGACTTCACATTCTCCTTCTCCTTCTTCTACTTCTTCTGATTCACACTCCAGACTTCACCTTCTCCTTCTCCTTCTTCTGCTTCTTCTGATTCACCCTCCTGACTTCACCTTCTCCTTCTCCTTCTTCTACTTCTTCTGATTCACCCTCCTGACTTCACCTTCTCCTTCTCCTTCTTCTGCTTCTTCTGATTCACCCTCCTGACTTCACCTTCTCCTTCTCCTTCTTCTGCTTCTTCTGATTCACCCTCCATACTTCACCTTCTCCTTCTCCTTCTTCTACTTCTTCTGATTCACCCTCCTGACTTCACATTCTCCTTCTCCTTCTTCAACTTCTTCTGATTCACCCTCCAGACTTCACCTTCTCCTTCTCCTTCTTCTGCTTCTTCTGATTCACCCTCCTGACTTCACCTTCTCCTTCTCCTTCTTCTACTTCTTGTGATTCACCCTCCTGACTTCACCTTCTCCTTCTTCTTCTTCTACTTCTTCTGCTTCACCCTCCTGACTTCACCTTCTCCTTCTCCTTCTTCTGCTTCTTCTGATTCACCCTCCAGACTTCACCTTCTCCTTCTCCTTCTTCTGCTTCCTCTGATTCACCCTACAGACTTCACCTTCTCCTTCTCCTTCTTCTACTTCTTCTGCTTCACCCTCCAGACTTCACCTTCTCCTTCTCCTTCTTCTGCTTCTTCTGATTCACCCTCCAGACTTCAACTTCACCTTCTCCTTCTTCTGCTTCCTCTGATTCACCCTCCAGACTTCACCTTCTCCTTCTCCTTCTTCTACTTCTTCTGATTCACCCTCCAGACTTCACCTTCTCCTTCTCCTTCTTCTACTTCTTCTGCTTCACCCTCCAGACTTCACCTTCTCCTTCTCCTTCTTCTGCTTCTTCTGATTCACCCTCCTGACTTCACCTTCTCCTTCTCCTTCTTCTACTTCTTCTGATTCGCCCTCCTTACTTCACCTTCTCCTTCTCCTTCTTCTACTTCTTCTGCTTCACCCTCCTGACTTCGCCTTCTCCTTCTCCTTCTTCTGCTTCTTCTGATTCACCCTCCAGACTTCACCTTCTCCTTCTCCTTCTTCTACTTCTTCTGCTTCTCCCTCCAGACTTCACCTTCTCCTTCTCCTTCTTCTGCTTCTTCTGATTCACCCTCCAGACTTCACCTTCTCCTTCTGCTTCTTCTACTTCTTCTGATTCACACTCCAGACTTCACCTTCTCCTTCTTCTGGTTCTTCTGATTCACCCTCCAGACTTCACCTTCGCCTTCTCCTTCTTCAACTTCTTCTGATTCACCCTCCAGACTTCACCTTCTCCTTCTGCTTCTTCTACTTCTTCTGCTTCACACTCCTGACTTCACCTTCTCCTTCTCCTTCTACTGCTTCTTCTGATTCCCTCCAGACTTCACCTTCTCCTTCTCCTTCTTCTACTTCTTCTGCTTCTCCCTCCAGACTTCACCTTCTCCTTCTCCTTCTTCTGCTTCTTCTGATTCACCCACCTGACTTCACCTTCTCCTTCTCCTTCTTCTGCTTCTTCTGATTCAACCTTCCATACTTCACCTTCTCCTTCTCCTTCTTCTACTTCTTCTGATTCACCCTCCTGACTTCACATTCTCCTTCTCCTTCTTCTACTTCTTCTGATTCACCCTCCAGACTTCACCTTCTCCTTCTCCTTCTTCTGCTTCTTCTGATTCACCCTCCTGACTTCACCTTCTCCTTCTCCTTCTTCTACTTCTTCTGATTCACCCTCCTGACTTCACCTTCTCCTTCTTCATCTTCTACTTCTTCTGCTTCACCCTCCTGACTTCACCTTCTCCTTCTCCTTCTTCTGCTTCTTCTGATTCACCCTCCAGATTTCACCTTCTCCTTCTCCTTCTTCTACTTCTTCTGCTTGTACCTCCAGACTTCACCTTCTCCTTCTCCTTCTTCTGCTTCTTCTGATTCACCCTCCTGACTTCACCTTCTCCTTCTCCTTCTTCTGCTTCTTCTGATTCACCCTCCATACTTCACCTTCTCCTTCTCCTTCTTCTACTTCTTCTGATTCACCCTCCTGACTTCACCTTCTCCTTCTCCTTCTTCTACTTCTTCTGATTCACCCTCCTGACTTCACCTTCTCCTTCTCCTTCTTCTGCTTCCTCTGATTCACCCTACAGACTTCACCTTCTCCTTCTCCTTCTTCTCCTTCTTCTGCTTCACCCTCCAGACTTCACCTTCTCCTTCTCCTTCTTCTGCTTCTTCTGATTCACCCTCCAGACTTCACCTTCGCCTTCTCCTTCTTCTGCTTCCTCTGATTCACCCTCCAGACTTCGCCTTCTCCTTCTCCTTCTTCTGCTTCTTCTGATTCCCCCTCCAGACTTCACCTTCTCCTTCTCCTTCTTCTACTTCTTCTGCTTCTCCCTCCAGACTTCACCTTCTCTTCTCCTTCTTCTGCTTCTTCTGATTCACCCTCCAGACTTCACCTTCTCCTTCTCCTTCTTCTACTTCTTCTGATTCACCCTCAAGACTTCACCTTCTCCTTCTCCTTCTTCTGCTTCTTCTGATTCACCCTCCAGACTTCACCTTCTCCTTCTCCTTCTTCTACTTCTTCTGATTCACCCTCCAGACTTCACCTTCTCCTTCTCCTTCTTCTACTTCTTCTGATTCACCCTCCTGAATTCACATTCGCCTCCTCCTTCTTCTATTTCTTCTGCTTCTCCCTCCAGACTTCACCTTCTCCTTCTCCTTCTTCTACTTCTTCTGATTCACCCTCCAGACTTCACCTTCTCCTTCTCCTTCTTCTGCTTCTTCTGATTCACCCTCCAGACTTCACCTTCTCCTTCTCCTTCTTCTACTTCTTCTGCTTCACACTCCAGACTTCACCTTCTCCTTCTCCTTCTTCTGCTTCTTCTGATTCACCCTCCTGACTTCACCTTCTCCTTCTCCTTCTTCTGCTTCTTCTGATTCACCCTCCATACTTCACCTTCTCCTTCTCCTTCTTCTACTTCTTCTGATTCACCCGCCTGACTTCACATTCTCCTTCTCCTTCTTCTACTTCTTCTGATTCACCCTCCAGACTTCACCTTCTCCTTCTCCTTCTTCTGCTTCTTCTGATTCACCCTCCTGACTTCACCTTCTCCTTCTCCTTCTTCTACTTCTTGTGATTCACCCTCCTGACTTCACATTCTCCTTCTCCTTCTTCTACTTCTTCTGATTCACCCTCCAGACTTCACCTTCTCCTTCTCCTTCTTCTGCTTCTTCTGATTCACCCTCCTGACTTCACCTTCTCCTTCTCCTTCTTCTGCTTCTTCTGATTCACCCTCCTGACTTCACCTTCTCCTTCTCCTTCTTCTGCTTCTTCTGATTCACCCTCCATACTATACCTTCTCCTTCTCCTTCTTCTACTTCTTCTGATTCACCCTCCTGACTTCACCTTCTCCTTCTCCTTCTTCTACTTCTTCTGCTTCTCCCTCCAGACTTCACCTTCTCCTTCTCCTTCTTCTACTTCTTCTGCTTCTCCCTCCAGACTTCACCTTCTCTTCTCCTTCTTCTGCTTCTTCTGATTCACCCTCCAGACTTCACCTTCTCCTTCTCCTTCTTCTACTTCTTCTGATTCACCCTCCAGACTTCACCTTCTCCTTCTCCTTCTTCTGCTTCTTCTGATTCACCCTCCAGACTTCACCTTCTCCTTCTCCTTCTTCTACTTCTTCTGATTCACCCTCCAGACTTCACCTTCTCCTTCTCCTTCTTCTACTTCTTCTGATTCACCCTCCTGAATTCACATTCGCCTCCTCCTTCTTCTACTTCTTCTGCTTCTCCCTCCAGACTTCACCTTCTCCTTCTCCTTCTTCTACTTCTTCTGATTCACCCTCCAGACTTCACCTTCTCCTTCTCCTTCTTCTGCTTCTTCTGATTCACCCTCCAGACTTCACCTTCTCCTTCTCCTTCTTCTACTTCTTCTGCTTCACACTCCAGACTTCACCTTCTCCTTCTCCTTCTTCTGCTTCTTCTGATTCACCCTCCTGACTTCACCTTCTCCTTCTCCTTCTTCTGCTTCTTCTGATTCACCCTCCATACTTCACCTTCTCCTTCTCCTTCTTCTACTTCTTCTGATTCACCCTCCTGACTTCACATTCTCCTTCTCCTTCTTCTACTTCTTCTGATTCACCCTCCAGACTTCACCTTCTCCTTCTCCTTCTTCTGCTTCTTCTGATTCACCCTCCTGACTCCACCTTCTCCTTCTCCTTCTTCTACTTCTTGTGATTCACCCTCCTGACTTCACATTCTCCTTCTCCTTCTTCTACTTCTTCTGATTCACCCTCCAGACTTCACCTTCTCCTTCTCCTTCTTCTGCTTCTTCTGATTCACCCTCCTGACTTCACCTTCTCCTTCTCCTTCTTCTGCTTCTTCTGATTCACCCTCCAGACTTCACCTTCTCCTTCTCCTTCTTCTACTTCTTCTGCTTCTCCCTCCAGACTTCACCTTCTCCTTCTCCTTCTACTGCTTCTTCTGATTCACCCTCCTGACTTCACCTTCTCCTTCTCCTTCTTCTGCTTCTTCTGATTCACCCTCCATACTTCACCTTCTCCTTCTCCTTCTTCTACTTCTTCTGATTCACCCTCCTGACTTCACCTTCTCCTTCTCCTTCTTCGACTTCTTCTGATTCACCCTCCTGACTTCACCTTCATCTTCTCCTTCTTCTGCTTCCTCTGATTCACCCTACAGACTTCACCTTCTCCTTCTCCTTCTTCTACTTCTTCTGCTTCACCCTCCAGACTTCACCTTCTCCTTCTCCTGCTTCTTCTGATTCACCCTCCAGACTTCAACTTCACCTTCTCCTTCTTCTGCTTCCTCTGATTCACCCTCCAGACTTCACCTTCTCCTTCTTCTACTTCTTCTGATTCACCCTCCAGACTTCACCTTCTCCTTCTCCTTCTTCTACTTCTTCTGCTTCACCCTCCAGACTTCACCTTCTCCTTCTCCTTCTTCTGCTTCTTCTGATTCACCCTCCTGACTTCACCTTCTCCTTCTTCTACTTCTTCTGATTCGCCCTCCTGACTTCACCTTCTCCTTCTCCTTCTTCTACTTCTTCTGCTTCACCCTCCTGACTTCGCCTTCTCCTTCTCCTTCTTCTGCTTCTTCTGATTCACCCTCCAGACTTCACCTTCTCCTTCTCCTTCTTCTACTTCTTCTGCTTCTCCCTCCAGACTTCACCTTCTCCTTCTCCTTCTTCTGCTTCTTCTGATTCACCCTCCAGACTTCACCTTCTCCTTCTCCTTCTTCTCCTTCTTCTGATTCACACTCCAGACTTCACCTTCTCCTTCTTCTGGTTCTTCTGATTCACCCTCCAGACTTCACCTTCGCCTTCTCCTTCTTCAACTTCTTCTGATTCACCCTCCAGACTTCACCTTCTCCTTCTGCTTCTTCTACTTCTTCTGCTTCACACTCCTGACTTCACCTTCTCCTTCTCCTTCTTCTGCTTCTTCTGATTCACCCTCCAGACTTCACCTTCTCCTTCTCCTTCTTCTACATCTTCTGCTTCTCCCTCCAGACTTCACCTTCTCCTTCTCCTTCTTCTGCTTCTTCTGATTCACCCTCCTGACTTCACCTTCTCCTTCTCCTTCTTCTGCTTCTTCTGATTCAACCTTCCATACTTCACCTTCTCCTTCTCCTTCTTCTACTTCTTCTGATTCACCCTCCTGACTTCACATTCTCCTTCTCCTTCTTCTGCTTCTTCTGATTCACCCTCCTGACTCCACCTTCTCCTTCTCCTTCTTCTACTTCTTGTGATTCACCCTCCTGACTTCACATTCTCCTTCTCCTTCTTCTACTTCTTCTGATTCACCCTCCAGACTTCACCTTCTCCTTCTCCTTCTTCTGCTTCTTCTGATTCACCCTCCTGACTTCACCTTCTCCTTCTCCTTCTTCTGCTTCTTCTGATTCACCCTCCAGACTTCACCTTCTCCTTCTCCTTCTTCTACTTCTTCTGCTTCTCCCTCCAGACTTCACCTTCTCCTTCTCCTTCTACTGCTTCTTCTGATTCACCCTCGTGACTTCACCTTCTCCTTCTCCTTCTTCTGCTTCTTCTGATTCACCCTCCATACTTCACCTTCTCCTTCTCCTTCTTCTCCTTCTTCTGATTCACCCTCCTGACTTCACCTTCTCCTTCTCCTTCTTCGACTTCTTCTGATTCACCCTCCTGACTTCACCTTCACCTTCTCCTTCTTCTGCTTCCTCTGATTCACCCTACAGACTTCACCTTCTCCTTCTCCTTCTTCTACTTCTTCTGCTTCACCCTCCAGACTTCACCTTCTCCTTCTCCTGCTTCTTCTGATTCACCCTCCAGACTTCAACTTCACCTTCTCCTTCTTCTGCTTCCTCTGATTCACCCTCCAGACTTCACCTTCTCCTTCTCCTTCTTCTACTTCTTCTGATTCACCCTCCAGACTTCACCTTCTCCTTCTCCTTCTTCTACTTCTTCTGCTTCACCCTCCAGACTTCACCTTCTCCTTCTCCTTCTTCTGCTTCTTCTGATTCACCCTCCTGACTTCACCTTCTCCTTCTTCTACTTCTTCTGATTCGCCCTCCTGACTTCACCTTCTCCTTCTCCTTCTTCTACTTCTTCTGCTTCACCCTCCTGACTTCGCCTTCTCCTTCTCCTTCTTCTGCTTCTTCTGATTCACCCTCCAGACTTCACCTTCTCCTTCTCCTTCTTCTACTTCTTCTGCTTCTCCCTCCAGACTTCACCTTCTCCTTCTCCTTCTTCTGCTTCTTCTGATTCACCCTCCAGACTTCACCTTCTCCTTCTCCTTCTTCTCCTTCTTCTGATTCACACTCCAGACTTCACCTTCTCCTTCTTCTGGTTCTTCTGATTCACCCTCCAGACTTCACCTTCGCCTTCTCCTTCTTGAACTTCTTCCGATTCACCCTCCAGACTTCACCTTCTCCTTCTGCTTCTTCTACTTCTTCTGCTTCACACTCCTGACTTCACCTTCTCCTTCTCCTTCTTCTGCTTCTTCTGATTCACCCTCCAGACTTCACCTTCTCCTTCTCCTTCTTCTACATCTTCTGCTTCTCCCTCCAGACTTCATCTTCTCCTTCTCCTTCTTCTGCTTCTTCTGATTCACCCTCCTGACTTCTCCTTCTCCTTCTCCTTCTTCTGCTTCTTCTGATTCAACCTTCCATACTTCACCTTCTCCTTCTCCTTCTTCTACTTCTTCTGATTCACCCTCCTGACTTCACATTCTCCTTCTCCTTCTTCTACTTCTTCTGATTCACCCTCCAGACTTCACCTTCTCCTCCTCCTTCTTCTGCTTCTTCTGATTCACCCTCCTGACTTCACCTTCTCCTTCTCCTTCTTCTGCTTCTTCTGATTCACCCTCCTGACTTCACCTTCTCCTTCTTCTTCTTCTCCTTCTTCTGCTTCACCCTCCTGACTTCACCTTCTCCTTCTCCTTCTTCTGCTTCTTCTGATTCACCATCCAGACTTCACCTTCTCCTTCTCCTTCTTCTACTTCTTCTGCTTCTCCCTCCAGACTTCAACTTCTCCTTCTCCTTCTTCTGCTTCTTCTGATTCACCCTCCTGACTTCACCTTCTCCTTCTCCTTCTTCTGCTTCTTCTGATTCAACCTTCCATACTTCACCTTCTCCTTCTCCTTCTTCTACTTCTTCTGATTCACCCTCCTGACTTCACATTCTCCTTCTCCTTCTTCTACTTCTTCTGATTCACCCTCCTGACTTCACCTTCTCCTTCTCCTTCTTCTACTTCTTCTGCTTCACCCTCCTGACTTCGCCTTCTCCTTCTCCTTCTTCTGCTTCTTCTGATTCACCCTCCAGACTTCACCTTCTCCTTCTCCTTCTTCTACTTCTCCTGCTTCTCCCTCCAGACTTCACCTTCTCCTTCTCCTTCTTCTGCTTCTTCTGATTCACCCTCCAGACTTCACCTTCTCCTTCTCCTTCTTCTCCTTCTTCTGATTCACACTCCAGACTTCACCTTCTCCTTCTTCTGGTTCTTCTGATTCACCCTCCAGACTTCACCTTCGCCTTCTCCTTCTTCAACTTCTTCTGATTCACCCTCCAGACTTCACCTTCTCCTTCTGCTTCTTCTACTTCTTCTGCTTCACACTCCTGACTTCACCTTCTCCTTCTCCTTCTTCTGCTTCTTCTGATTCACCCTCCAGACTTCACCTTCTCCTTCTCCTTCTTCTACATCTTCTGCTTCTTCCTCCAGACTTCACCTTCTCCTTCTCCTTCTTCTGCTTCTTCTGATTCACCCTCCATACTTCACCTTCTCCTTCTCCTTCTTCTACTTCTTCTGATTCACCCTCCTGACTTCATCTTCCCCTTCTCCTTCTTCTACTTCTTCTGATTCACCCTCCTGACTTCACCTTCTCCTTCTACTTCTTCCGCTTCCTCTGATTCACCCTACAGACTTCACCTTCTCCTTCTCCTTCTTCTACGTCTTCTGCTTCACCCTCCAGACTTCACCTTCTCCTTCTCCTTCTTCTGCTTCTTCTGATTCACCCTCCAGACTTCACCTTCGCCTTCTCCTTCTTCTGCTTCCTCTGCTTCACCCTCCAGACTTCACCTTCTCCTTCTCCTTCTTCTACTTCTTCTGATTCATCCTCCAGACTTCACCTTCTCCTACTCCTTCTTCTACTTCTTCTGATTCACCCTCCAGACTTCACCTTCTCCTTCTCCTTCTTCTACTTCTTCTGCTTCTCTCTCCAGACTTCACCTTCTCTTCTCCTTCTTCTGCTTCTTCTGATTCACCCTGCAGACTTCACCTTCTCCTTCTCCTTCTTCTACTTCTTCTGATTCACCCTGTAGACTTCACCTTCTCCTTCTCCTTCTTCTGCTTCTTCTGATTCACCCTCCAGACTTCACCTTCTCCTTCTCCTTCTTCTACTTCTTCTGATTCACCCTCCAGACTTCACCTTCTCCTTCTCCTTCTTCTACTTCTTCTGATTCACCCTCCTGAATTCACATTCGCCTCCTCCTTCTTCTACTTCTTCTGCTTCTCCCTCCAGACTTCACCTTCTCCTTCTCCTTCTTCTACTTCTTCTGATTCACCCTTCAGACTTCACCTTCTCCTTCTCCTTCTTCTGCTTCTTCTGATTCACCCTCCAGACTTCACCTTCTCCTTCTCCTTCTTCTGCTTCTTCTGATTCACCCTCCAGACTTCACCTTCTCCTTCTCCTTCTTCTACATCTTCTGATTCACCCTCCAGACATCACCTTCTCCTTCTCCTTCTTCTGCTTCTTCTGATTCACCCTCCTGACTTCACCTTCTCCTTCTGCTCCTTCTGCTTCTTCTGCTTCTTCTGCTTCACCCTCCTGACTTCACCTTCTCCTTCTCCTTCTTCTCCTTCTTCTGATTCACCCTCCAGACTTCACCTTCTCCTTCTCCTTCTTCTGCTTCCTCTGATTCACCCTCCTGACTTCATCTTCTCCTTCTCCTTCTTCTACTTCTTCTGATTCACCCTCCTGACTTCACCTTCTCCTTCTCCTTCTTCTGCTTCTTCTGATTCACCCTCCAGACTTCACCTTCTCCTTCTCCTTCTTCTGATTCACACTCCAGACTTCACCTTCTCCTTCTCCTTCTTCTGCTACTTCTGATTCACCCTCCAGACTTCACCTTCTCCTTCTCCTTCTTCTGCTTCTTCTGATTCACCCTCCAGACTTCACCTTCTCCTTCTCCTTCTTCTACTTCTTCTGATTCACCCTCCAGACTTCACCTTCTCCTTCTCCTTCTTCTACTTCTTCTGATTCACCCTCCAGACTTCACCTTCTCCTTCTCCTTCTTCTGCTTCCTCTGATTCACCCTCCTGACTTCACCTTCTCCTTCTCCTTCTTCGACTTCTTCTGATTCACCCTCCAGACTTCACCTTCTCCTTCTCCTTCTTCCACTTCTTCTGATTCACCCTCCTAACTTCACCTTCTCCTTCTCCTTCTTCTACTTCTTCTGCTTCACCCTCCTGACTTCACCGTCTCCTTCTCCTTCTTCTGCTTCCTCTGATTCACCCTCCAGACTTCACCTTCTCCTTCTCCTTCTTCTACTTCTTCTGCTTCACCCTCCAGACTTCACCTTCTCCTTCTCCTTCTTCTACTTCTTCTGATTCACCCTCCTGACTTCACCTTCTCCTTCTCCTTCTTCTACTTCTTCTGCTTCACCCTCCTGACTTCACATTCTCCTTCTCCTTCTTCTGCTTCCTCTGATTCACCCTCCAGACTTCACCTTCTCCTTCTCCTTCTTCTGCTTCTTCTGTTTCACCCTCCAGACTTCACCTTCTCCTTCTCCTTCTTCTACTTCTTCTGATTCACCCTCCAGACTTCACCTTCTCCTTCTACTTCTTCTGCTTCTTCTGATTCACCCTCCTGACTTCACCTTCTCCTTCTCCTTCTTCTGCTTTTTCTGATTCACCCTCCAGACTTCACCTTCTCCTTCTCCTTCTTCTGCTTCCTCTGATTCACCCTCCAGACTTCAACTTCTCCTTCTCCTTCTTCTGCTTCTTCTGATTCACCCTCCAGACTTCACCTTCTCCTTCTCCTTCTTCTACTTCTTCTGATACACCCTCCAGACTTCACCTTCTCCTTCTCCTTCTTCTGCTTCTTCTGATTCACCCTTCAGACTTCACCTTCGCCTTCTCCTTCTTCTACTTCTTCTGATTCACCCTCCAGACTTCACCTTCTCCTTCTCCTTCTTCTACTTCTTCTGCTTCACACTCCTGACTTCACCTTCTCCTTATCCTTCTTCTGCTTCTTCTGATTCACCCTCCAGACTTCACCTTCTCCTTCTCCTTCTTCTTCTGCTTCTCCCTCCAGACTACACCTTCTCCTTCTCCTTCTTCTGCTTCTTCTGATTCACCCTCCTGACTTCACCTTCTCCTTCTCCTTCTTCTGCTTCTTCTGATTCACCCTCCATACTTCACCTTCTCCTTCTCCTTCTTCTACTTCTTCTGATTCACCCTCCTGACTTCACCTTCTCCTTCTCCTTCTTCTACTTCTTCTGATTCACCCTCCAGACTTCATCTTCTCCTTCTCCTTCTTCTGCTTCTTCTGATTCACCCTCCTGACTTCACCTTCTCCTTCTCCGTCTTCTACTTCTTCTGATTCACCCTCCTGACTTCACCTTCTCCTTCTCCTTCTTCTACTTCTTCTGCTTCACCCTCCTGACTTCACCTTCTCCTTCTCCTTCTTCTGCTTCTTCTGATTCACCCTCCAGACTTCACCTTCTCCTTCTCCTTCTTCTCCTTCTTCTGCTTCTCCCTCCAGACTTCACCTTCTCCTTCTCCTCCTTCTGCTTCTTCTGATTCACCCTCCAGACTTCACCTTCGCCTTCTCCTTCTTCAACTTCTTCTGATTCACCCTCCAGACTTCACCTTCTCCTTCTGCTTCTTCTACTTCTTCTGCTTCACACTCCTGACTTCACCTTCTCCTTCTCCTTCTTCTGCTTCTTCTGATTCACCCTCCAGACTTCACCTTCTCCTTCTCCTTCTTCTACATCTTCTGCTTCTCCCTCCAGACTTCACCTTCTCCTTCTCCTTCTTCTGCTTCTTCTGATTCACCCTCCATACTTCACCTTCTCCTTCTCCTTCTTCTACTTCTTCTGATTCACCCTCCTGACTTCATCTTCTCCTTCTCCTTCTTCTACTTCTTCTGATTCACCCTCCTGACTTCACCTTCTCCTTCTACTTCTTCCGCTTCCTCTGATTCACCCTACAGACTTCACCTTCTCCTTCTCCTTCTTCTACGTCTTCTGCTTCACCCTCCAGACTTCACCTTCTCCTTCTCCTTCTTCTGCTTCTTCTGATTCACCCTCCAGACTTCACCTTCGCCTTCTCCTTCTTCTGCTTCCTCTGCTTCACCCTCCAGACTTCACCTTCTCCTTCTCCTTCTTCTACTTCTTCTGATTCATCCTCCAGACTTCACCTTCTCCTACTCCTTCTTCTACTTCTTCTGATTCACCCTCCAGACTTCACCTTCTCCTTCTCCTTCTTCTGCTTCTTCTGATTCACCCTCCTGACTTCACCTTCCCCTTCTCCTTCTTCTACTTCTTCTGATTCACCCTCCTGACTTCACCTTCTCCTTCTCCTTCTTCTACTTCTTCTGCTTCACCCTCCTGACTTCGCCTTCTCCTTCTCCTTCTTCTGCTTCTTCTGATTCACCCTCCAGACTTCACCTTCTCCTTCTCCTTCTTCTACTTCTTCTGCTTCTCTCTCCAGACTTCACCTTCTCTTCTCCTTCTTCTGCTTCTTCTGATTCACCCTCCAGACTTCACCTTCTCCTTCTCCTTCTTCTACATCTTCTGCTTCTCCCTCCAGACTTCACCTTCTCCTTCTCCTTCTTCTGCTTCTTCTGATTCACCCTCCTGACTTCACCTTCTCCTTCTCCTTCTTCTGCTTCTTCTGATTCAACCTTCCATACTTCACCTTCTCCTTCTCCTTCTTCTACTTCTTCTGATTCACCCTCCTGACTTCACATTCTCCTTCTCCTTCTTCTACTTCTTCTGATTCACCCTCCAGACTTCACCTTCTCCTCCTCCTTCTTCTGCTTCTTCTGATTCACCCTCCTGACTTCACCTTCTCCTTCTCCTTCTTCTGCTTCTTCTGATTCACCCTCCTGACTTCACCTTCTCCTTCTTCTTCTTCTCCTTCTTCTGCTTCACCCTCCTGACTTCACCTTCTCCTTCTCCTTCTTCTGCTTCTTCTGATTCACCATCCAGACTTCACCTTCTCCTTCTCCTTCTTCTACTTCTTCTGCTTCTCCCTCCAGACTTCACCTTCTCCTTCTCCTTCTTCTGCTTCTTCTGATTCACCCTCCTGACTTCACCTTCTCCTTCTCCTTCTTCTGCTTCTTCTGATTCAACCTTCCATACTTCACCTTCTCCTTCTCCTTCTTCTACTTCTTCTGATTCACCCTCCTGACTTCACATTCTCCTTCTCCTTCTTCTACTTCTTCTGATTCACCCTCCTGACTTCACCTTCTCCTTCTCCTTCTTCTACTTCTTCTGCTTCACCCTCCTGACTTCGCCTTCTCCTTCTCCTTCTTCTGCTTCTTCTGATTCACCCTCCAGACTTCACCTTCTCCTTCTCCTTCTTCTACTTCTTCTGCTTCTCCCTCCAGACTTCACCTTCTCCTTCTCCTTCTTCTGCTTCTTCTGATTCACCCTCCAGACTTCACCTTCTCCTTCTCCTTCTTCTCCTTCTTCTGATTCACACTCCAGACTTCACCTTCTCCTTCTTCTGGTTCTTCTGATTCACCCTCCAGACTTCACCTTCGCCTTCTCCTTCTTCAACTTCTTCTGATTCACCCTCCAGACTTCACCTTCTCCTTCTGCTTCTTCTACTTCTTCTGCTTCACACTCCTGACTTCACCTTCTCCTTCTCCTTCTTCTGCTTCTTCTGATTCACCCTCCAGACTTCACCTTCGCCTTCTCCTTCTTCAACTTCTTCTGATTCACCCTCCAGACTTCACCTTCTCCTTCTGCTTCTTCTACTTCTTCTGCTTCACACTCCTGACTTCACCTTCTCCTTCTCCTTCTTCTGCTTCTTCTGATTCACCCTCCAGACTTCACCTTCTCCTTCTCCTTCTTCTACATCTTCTGCTTCTCCCTCCAGACTTCACCTTCTCCTTCTCCTTCTTCTGCTTCTTCTGATTCACCCTCCATACTTCACCTTCTCCTTCTCCTTCTTCTACTTCTTCTGATTCACCCTCCTGACTTCATCTTCCCCTTCTCCTTCTTCTACTTCTTCTGATTCACCCTCCTGACTTCACCTTCTCCTTCTACTTCTTCCGCTTCCTCTGATTCACCCTACAGACTTCACCTTCTCCTTCTCCTTCTTCTACGTCTTCTGCTTCACCCTCCAGACTTCACCTTCTCCTTCTCCTTCTTCTGCTTCTTCTGATTCACCCTCCAGACTTCACCTTCGCCTTCTCCTTCTTCTGCTTCCTCTGCTTCACCCTCCAGACTTCACCTTCTCCTTCTCCTTCTTCTACTTCTTCTGATTCATCCTCCAGACTTCACCTTCTCCTACTCCTTCTTCTACTTCTTCTGATTCACCCTCCAGACTTCACCTTCTCCTTCTCCTTCTTCTGCTTCTTCTGATTCACCCTCCTGACTTCACCTTCGCCTTCTCCTTCTTCTACTTCTTCTGATTCACCCTCCTGACTTCACCTTCACCTTCTCCTTCTTCTACTTCTTCTGCTTCACCCTCCTGACTTCGCCTTCTCCTTCTCCTTCTTCTGCTTCTTCTGATTCACCCTCCAGACTTCACCTTCTCCTTCTCCTTCTTCTACTTCTTCTGCTTCTCTCTCCAGACTTCACCTTCTCTTCTCCTTCTTCTGCTTCTTCTGATTCACCCTCCAGACTTCACCTTCTCCTTCTCCTTCTTCTACTTCTTCTGATTCACCCTGTAGACTTCACCTTCTCCTTCTCCTTCTTCTGCTTCTTCTGATTCACCCTCCAGACTTCACCTTCTCCTTCTCCTTCTTCTACTTCTTCTGATTCACCCTCCAGACTTCACCTTCTCCTTCTCCTTCTTCTACTTCTTCTGATTCACCCTCCTGAATTCACATTCGCCTCCTCCTTCTTCTACTTCTTCTGCTTCTCCCTCCAGACTTCACCTTCTCCTTCTCCTTCTTCTACTTCTTCTGATTCACCCTTCAGACTTCACCTTCTCCTTCTCCTTCTTCTGCTTCTTCTGATTCACCCTCCAGACTTCACCTTCTCCTTCTCCTTCTTCTGCTTCTTCTGATTCACCCTCCAGACTTCACCTTCTCCTTCTCCTTCTTCTACATCTTCTGATTCACCCTCCAGACATCACCTTCTCCTTCTCCTTCTTCTGCTTCTTCTGATTCACCCTCCTGACTTCACCTTCTCCTTCTGCTCCTTCTGCTTCTTCTGCTTCTTCTGCTTCACCCTCCTGACTTCACCTTCTCCTTCTCCTTCTTCTCCTTCTTCTGATTCACCCTCCAGACTTCACCTTCTCCTTCTCCTTCTTCTGCTTCCTCTGATTCACCCTCCTGACTTCATCTTCTCCTTCTCCTTCTTCTACTTCTTCTGATTCACCCTCCTGACTTCACCTTCTCCTTCTCCTTCTTCTGCTTCTTCTGATTCACCCTCCAGACTTCACCTTCTCCTTCTCCTTCTTCTGATTCACACTCCAGACTTCACCTTCTCCTTCTCCTTCTTCTGCTACTTCTGATTCACCCTCCAGACTTCACCTTCTCCTTCTCCTTCTTCTGCTTCTTCTGATTCACCCTCCAGACTTCACCTTCTCCTTCTCCTTCTTCTACTTCTTCTGATTCACCCTCCAGACTTCACCTTCTCCTTCTCCTTCTTCTACTTCTTCTGATTCACCCTCCAGACTTCACCTTCTCCTTCTCCTTCTTCTGCTTCCTCTGATTCACCCTCCTGACTTCACCTTCTCCTTCTCCTTCTTCGACTTCTTCTGATTCACCCTCCAGACTTCACCTTCTCCTTCTCCTTCTTCCACTTCTTCTGATTCACCCTCCTAACTTCACCTTCTCCTTCTCCTTCTTCTACTTCTTCTGCTTCACCCTCCTGACTTCACCGTCTCCTTCTCCTTCTTCTGCTTCCTCTGATTCACCCTCCAGACTTCACCTTCTCCTTCTCCTTCTTCTACTTCTTCTGCTTCACCCTCCAGACTTCACCTTCTCCTTCTCCTTCTTCTACTTCTTCTGATTCACCCTCCTGACTTCACCTTCTCCTTCTCCTTCTTCTACTTCTTCTGCTTCACCCTCCTGACTTCACATTCTCCTTCTCCTTCTTCTGCTTCCTCTGATTCACCCTCCAGACTTCACCTTCTCCTTCTCCTTCTTCTGCTTCTTCTGTTTCACCCTCCAGACTTCACCTTCTCCTTCTCCTTCTTCTACTTCTTCTGATTCACCCTCCAGACTTCACCTTCTCCTTCTCCTTCTTCTGCTTCTTCTGATTCACCCTCCTGACTTCACCTTCTCCTTCTCCTTCTTCTGCTTTTTCTGATTCACCCTCCAGACTTCACCTTCTCCTTCTCCTTCTTCTGCTTCCTCTGATTCACCCTCCAGACTTCAACTTCTCCTTCTCCTTCTTCTGCTTCTTCTGATTCACCCTCCAGACTTCACCTTCTCCTTCTCCTTCTTCTACTTCTTCTGATACACCCTCCAGACTTCACCTTCTCCTTCTCCTTCTTCTGCTTCTTCTGATTCACCCTTCAGACTTCACCTTCGCCTTCTCCTTCTTCTACTTCTTCTGATTCACCCTCCAGACTTCACCTTCTCCTTCTCCTTCTTCTACTTCTTCTGCTTCACACTCCTGACTTCACCTTCTCCTTATCCTTCTTCTGCTTCTTCTGATTCACCCTCCAGACTTCACCTTCTCCTTCTCCTTCTTCTTCTGCTTCTCCCTCCAGACTACACCTTCTCCTTCTCCTTCTTCTGCTTCTTCTGATTCACCCTCCTGACTTCACCTTCTCCTTCTCCTTCTTCTGCTTCTTCTGATTCACCCTCCATACTTCACCTTCTCCTTCTCCTTCTTCTACTTCTTCTGATTCACCCTCCTGACTTCACCTTCTCCTTCTCCTTCTTCTACTTCTTCTGATTCACCCTCCAGACTTCATCTTCTCCTTCTCCTTCTTCTGCTTCTTCTGATTCACCCTCCTGACTTCACCTTCTCCTTCTCCGTCTTCTACTTCTTCTGATTCACCCTCCTGACTTCACCTTCTCCTTCTCCTTCTTCTACTTCTTCTGCTTCACCCTCCTGACTTCACCTTCTCCTTCTCCTTCTTCTGCTTCTTCTGATTCACCCTCCAGACTTCACCTTCTCCTTCTCCTTCTTCTCCTTCTTCTGCTTCTCCCTCCAGACTTCACCTTCTCCTTCTCCTCCTTCTGCTTCTTCTGATTCACCCTCCAGACTTCACCTTCGCCTTCTCCTTCTTCAACTTCTTCTGATTCACCCTCCAGACTTCACCTTCTCCTTCTGCTTCTTCTACTTCTTCTGCTTCACACTCCTGACTTCACCTTCTCCTTCTCCTTCTTCTGCTTCTTCTGATTCACCCTCCAGACTTCACCTTCTCCTTCTCCTTCTTCTACATCTTCTGCTTCTCCCTCCAGACTTCACCTTCTCCTTCTCCTTCTTCTGCTTCTTCTGATTCACCCTCCATACTTCACCTTCTCCTTCTCCTTCTTCTACTTCTTCTGATTCACCCTCCTGACTTCATCTTCTCCTTCTCCTTCTTCTACTTCTTCTGATTCACCCTCCTGACTTCACCTTCTCCTTCTACTTCTTCCGCTTCCTCTGATTCACCCTACAGACTTCACCTTCTCCTTCTCCTTCTTCTACGTCTTCTGCTTCACCCTCCAGACTTCACCTTCTCCTTCTCCTTCTTCTGCTTCTTCTGATTCACCCTCCAGACTTCACCTTCGCCTTCTCCTTCTTCTGCTTCCTCTGCTTCACCCTCCAGACTTCACCTTCTCCTTCTCCTTCTTCTACTTCTTCTGATTCATCCTCCAGACTTCACCTTCTCCTACTCCTTCTTCTACTTCTTCTGATTCACCCTCCAGACTTCACCTTCTCCTTCTCCTTCTTCTGCTTCTTCTGATTCACCCTCCTGACTTCACCTTCCCCTTCTCCTTCTTCTACTTCTTCTGATTCACCCTCCTGACTTCACCTTCTCCTTCTCCTTCTTCTACTTCTTCTGCTTCACCCTCCTGACTTCGCCTTCTCCTTCTCCTTCTTCTGCTTCTTCTGATTCACCCTCCAGACTTCACCTTCTCCTTCTCCTTCTTCTACTTCTTCTGCTTCTCTCTCCAGACTTCACCTTCTCTTCTCCTTCTTCTGCTTCTTCTGATTCACCCTCCAGACTTCACCTTCTCCTTCTCCTTCTTCTACATCTTCTGCTTCTCCCTCCAGACTTCACCTTCTCCTTCTCCTTCTTCTGCTTCTTCTGATTCACCCTCCTGACTTCACCTTCTCCTTCTCCTTCTTCTGCTTCTTCTGATTCAACCTTCCATACTTCACCTTCTCCTTCTCCTTCTTCTACTTCTTCTGATTCACCCTCCTGACTTCACATTCTCCTTCTCCTTCTTCTACTTCTTCTGATTCACCCTCCAGACTTCACCTTCTCCTCCTCCTTCTTCTGCTTCTTCTGATTCACCCTCCTGACTTCACCTTCTCCTTCTCCTTCTTCTGCTTCTTCTGATTCACCCTCCTGACTTCACCTTCTCCTTCTTCTTCTTCTCCTTCTTCTGCTTCACCCTCCTGACTTCACCTTCTCCTTCTCCTTCTTCTGCTTCTTCTGATTCACCATCCAGACTTCACCTTCTCCTTCTCCTTCTTCTACTTCTTCTGCTTCTCCCTCCAGACTTCACCTTCTCCTTCTCCTTCTTCTGCTTCTTCTGATTCACCCTCCTGACTTCACCTTCTCCTTCTCCTTCTTCTGCTTCTTCTGATTCAACCTTCCATACTTCACCTTCTCCTTCTCCTTCTTCTACTTCTTCTGATTCACCCTCCTGACTTCACATTCTCCTTCTCCTTCTTCTACTTCTTCTGATTCACCCTCCTGACTTCACCTTCTCCTTCTCCTTCTTCTACTTCTTCTGCTTCACCCTCCTGACTTCGCCTTCTCCTTCTCCTTCTTCTGCTTCTTCTGATTCACCCTCCAGACTTCACCTTCTCCTTCTCCTTCTTCTACTTCTTCTGCTTCTCCCTCCAGACTTCACCTTCTCCTTCTCCTTCTTCTGCTTCTTCTGATTCACCCTCCAGACTTCACCTTCTCCTTCTCCTTCTTCTCCTTCTTCTGATTCACACTCCAGACTTCACCTTCTCCTTCTTCTGGTTCTTCTGATTCACCCTCCAGACTTCACCTTCGCCTTCTCCTTCTTCAACTTCTTCTGATTCACCCTCCAGACTTCACCTTCTCCTTCTGCTTCTTCTACTTCTTCTGCTTCACACTCCTGACTTCACCTTCTCCTTCTCCTTCTTCTGCTTCTTCTGATTCACCCTCCAGACTTCACCTTCTCCTTCTCCTTCTTCTACATCTTCTGCTTCTCCCTCCAGACTTCACCTTCTCCTTCTCCTTCTTCTGCTTCTTCTGATTCACCCTCCATACTTCACCTTCTCCTTCTCCTTCTTCTACTTCTTCTGATTCACCCTCCTGACTTCATCTTCTCCTTCTCCTTCTTCTACTTCTTCTGATTCACCCTCCTGACTTCACCTTCTCCTTCTACTTCTTCCGCTTCCTCTGATTCACCCTACAGACTTCACCTTCTCCTTCTCCTTCTTCTACGTCTTCTGCTTCACCCTCCAGACTTCACCTTCTCCTTCTCCTTCTTCTGCTTCTTCTGATTCACCCTCCAGACTTCACCTTCGCCTTCTCCTTCTTCTGCTTCCTCTGCTTCACCCTCCAGACTTCACCTTCTCCTTCTCCTTCTTCTACTTCTTCTGATTCATCCTCCAGACTTCACCTTCTCCTACTCCTTCTTCTACTTCTTCTGATTCACCCTCCAGACTTCACCTTCTCCTTCTCCTTCTTCTGCTTCTTCTGATTCACCCTCCTGACTTCACCTTCGCCTTCTCCTTCTTCTACTTCTTCTGATTCACCCTCCTGACTTCACCTTCTCCTTCTCCTTCTTCTACTTCTTCTGCTTCACCCTCCTGACTTCGCCTTCTCCTTCTCCTTCTTCTGCTTCTTCTGATTCACCCTCCAGACTTCACCTTCTCCTTCTCCTTCTTCTACTTCTTCTGCTTCTCTCTCCAGACTTCACCTTCTCTTCTCCTTCTTCTGCTTCTTCTGATTCACCCTCCAGACTTCACCTTCTCCTTCTCCTTCTTCTACTTCTTCTGATTCACCCTGTAGACTTCACCTTCTCCTTCTCCTTCTTCTGCTTCTTCTGATTCACCCTCCAGACTTCACCTTCTCCTTCTCCTTCTTCTACTTCTTCTGATTCACCCTCCAGACTTCACCTTCTCCTTCTCCTTCTTCTACTTCTTCTGATTCACCCTCCTGAATTCACATTCGCCTCCTCCTTCTTCTACTTCTTCTGCTTCTCCCTCCAGACTTCACCTTCTCCTTCTCCTTCTTCTACTTCTTCTGATTCACCCTTCAGACTTCACCTTCTCCTTCTCCTTCTTCTGCTTCTTCTGATTCACCCTCCAGACTTCACCTTCTCCTTCTCCTTCTTCTGCTTCTTCTGATTCACCCTCCAGACTTCACCTTCTCCTTCTCCTTCTTCTACATCTTCTGATTCACCCTCCAGACATCACCTTCTCCTTCTCCTTCTTCTGCTTCTTCTGATTCACCCTCCTGACTTCACCTTCTCCTTCTGCTCCTTCTGCTTCTTCTGCTTCTTCTGCTTCACCCTCCTGACTTCACCTTCTCCTTCTCCTTCTTCTCCTTCTTCTGATTCACCCTCCAGACTTCACCTTCTCCTTCTCCTTCTTCTGCTTCCTCTGATTCACCCTCCTGACTTCATCTTCTCCTTCTCCTTCTTCTACTTCTTCTGATTCACCCTCCTGACTTCACCTTCTCCTTCTCCTTCTTCTGCTTCTTCTGATTCACCCTCCAGACTTCACCTTCTCCTTCTCCTTCTTCTGATTCACACTCCAGACTTCACCTTCTCCTTCTCCTTCTTCTGCTACTTCTGATTCACCCTCCAGACTTCACCTTCTCCTTCTCCTTCTTCTGCTTCTTCTGATTCACCCTCCAGACTTCACCTTCTCCTTCTCCTTCTTCTACTTCTTCTGATTCACCCTCCAGACTTCACCTTCTCCTTCTCCTTCTTCTACTTCTTCTGATTCACCCTCCAGACTTCACCTTCTCCTTCTCCTTCTTCTGCTTCCTCTGATTCACCCTCCTGACTTCACCTTCTCCTTCTCCTTCTTCGACTTCTTCTGATTCACCCTCCAGACTTCACCTTCTCCTTCTCCTTCTTCCACTTCTTCTGATTCACCCTCCTGACTTCACCTTCTCCTTCTCCTTCTTCTACTTCTTCTGCTTCACCCTCCTGACTTCACCGTCTCCTTCTCCTTCTTCTGCTTCCTCTGATTCACCCTCCAGACTTCACCTTCTCCTTCTCCTTCTTCTACTTCTTCTGCTTCACCCTCCAGACTTCACCTTCTCCTTCTCCTTCTTCTACTTCTTCTGATTCACCCTCCTGACTTCACCTTCTCCTTCTCCTTCTTCTACTTCTTCTGCTTCACCCTCCTGACTTCACATTCTCCTTCTCCTTCTTCTGCTTCCTCTGATTCACCCTCCAGACTTCACCTTCTCCTTCTCCTTCTTCTGCTTCTTCTGTTTCACCCTCCAGACTTCACCTTCTCCTTCTCCTTCTTCTACTTCTTCTGATTCACCCTCCAGACTTCACCTTCTCCTTCTCCTTCTTCTGCTTCTTCTGATTCACCCTCCTGACTTCACCTTCTCCTTCTTCTGCTTTTTCTGATTCACCCTCCAGACTTCACCTTCTCCTTCTCCTTCTTCTGCTTCCTCTGATTCACCCTCCAGACTTCAACTTCTCCTTCTCCTTCTTCTGCTTCTTCTGATTCACCCTCCAGACTTCACCTTCTCCTTCTCCTTCTTCTACTTCTTCTGATACACCCTCCAGACTTCACCTTCTCCTTCTCCTTCTTCTGCTTCCTCTGATTCACCCTCCAGACTTCAACTTCTCCTTCTCCTTCTTCTGCTTCTTCTGATTCACCCTCCAGACTTCACCTTCTCCTTCTCCTTCTTCTACTTCTTCTGATTCACCCTCCAGACTTCACCTTCTCCTTCTCCTTCTTCTACTTCTTCTGCTTCACACTCCTGACTTCACCTTCTCCTTATCCTTCTTCTGCTTCTTCTGATTCACCCTCCAGACTTCACCTTCTCCTTCTCCTTCTTCTTCTGCTTCTCCCTCCAGACTACACCTTCTCCTTCTCCTTCTTCTGCTTCTTCTGATTCACCCTCCTGACTTCACCTTCTCCTTCTCCTTCTTCAGCTTCTTCTGATTCACCCTCCATACTTCACCTTCTCCTTCTCCTTCTTCTACTTCTTCTGATTCACCCTCCTGACTTCACCTTCTCCTTCTCCTTCTTCTACTTCTTCTGATTCACCCTCCAGACTTCATCTTCTCCTTCTCCTTCTTCTGCTTCTTCTGATTCACCCTCCTGACTTCACCTTCTCCTTCTCCGTCTTCTACTTCTTCTGATTCACCCTCCTGACTTCACCTTCTCCTTCTCCTTCTTCTACTTCTTCTGCTTCACCCTCCTGACTTCACCTTCTCCTTCTCCTTCTTCTGCTTCTTCTGATTCACCCTCCAGACTTCACCTTCTCCTTCTCCTTCTTCTCCTTCTTCTGCTTCTCCCTCCAGACTTCACCTTCTCCTTCTCCTCCTTCTGCTTCTTCTGATTCACCCTCCAGACTTCACCTTCGCCTTCTCCTTCTTCAACTTCTGCTGATTCACCCTCCAGACTTCACCTTCTCCTTCTGCTTCTTCTACTTCTTCTGCTTCACACTCCTGACTTCACCTTCTCCTTCTCCTTCTTCTGCTTCTTCTGATTCACCCTCCAGACTTCACCTTCTCCTTCTCCTTCTTCTACATCTTCTGCTTCTCCCTCCAGACTTCACCTTCTCCTTCTCCTTCTTCTGCTTCTTCTGATTCACCCTCCATACTTCACCTTCTCCTTCTCCTTCTTCTACTTCTTCTGATTCACCCTCCTGACTTCATCTTCTCCTTCTCCTTCTTCTACTTCTTCTGATTCACCCTCCTGACTTCACCTTCTCCTTCTACTTCTTCCGCTTCCTCTGATTCACCCTACAGACTTCACCTTCTCCTTCTCCTTCTTCTACGTCTTCTGCTTCACCCTCCAGACTTCACCTTCTCCTTCTCCTTCTTCTGCTTCTTCTGATTCACCCTCCAGACTTCACCTTCGCCTTCTCCTTCTTCTGCTTCCTCTGCTTCACCCTCCAGACTTCACCTTCTCCTTCTCCTTCTTCTACTTCTTCTGATTCATCCTCCAGACTTCACCTTCTCCTACTCCTTCTTCTACTTCTTCTGATTCACCCTCCAGACTTCACCTTCTCCTTCTCCTTCTTCTGCTTCTTCTGATTCACCCTCCTGACTTCACCTTCCCCTTCTCCTTCTTCTACTTCTTCTGATTCACCCTCCTGACTTCACCTTCTCCTTCTCCTTCTTCTACTTCTTCTGCTTCACCCTCCTGACTTCGCCTTCTCCTTCTCCTTCTTCTGCTTCTTCTGATTCACCCTCCAGACTTCACCTTCTCCTTCTCCTTCTTCTACTTCTTCTGCTTCTCTCTCCAGACTTCACCTTCTCTTCTCCTTCTTCTGCTTCTTCTGATTCACTCTCCAGACTTCACCTTCTCCTTCTCCTTCTTCTACTTCTTCTGATTCACCCTGTAGACTTCACCTTCTCCTTCTCCTTCTTCTGCTTGTTCTGATTCACCCTCCAGACTTCACCTTCTCCTTCTCCTTCTTCTACTTCTTCTGATTCACCCTCCAGACTTCACCTTCTCCTTCTCCTTCTTCTACTTCTTCTGATTCACCCTCCTGAATTCACATTCGCCTCCTCCTTCTTCTACTTCTTCTGCTTCTCCCTCCAGACTTCACCTTCTCCTTCTCCTTCTTCTACTTCTTCTGATTCACCCTCCAGACTTCACCTTCTCCTTCTCCTTCTTCTGCTTCTTCTGATTCACCCTCCAGACTTCACCTTCTCCTTCTCCTTCTTCTGCTTCTTCTGATTCACCCTCCAGACTTCACCTTCTCCTTCTTCTACATCTTCTGATTCACCCTCCAGACATCACCTTCTCCTTCTCCTTCTTCTGCTTCTTCTGATTCACCCTCCTGACTTCACCTTCTCCTTCTGCTCCTTCTGCTTCTTCTGCTTCTTCTGCTTCACCCTCCTGACTTCACCTTCTCCTTCTCCTTCTTCTCCTTCTTCTGATTCACCCTCCAGACTTCACCTTCTCCTTCTCCTTCTTCTGCTTCCTCTGATTCACCCTCCTGACTTCATCTTCTCCTTCTCCTTCTTCTACTTCTTCTGATTCACCCTCCTGACTTCACCTTCTCCTTCTCCTTCTTCTGCTTCTTCTGATTCACCCTCCAGACTTCACCTTCTCCTTCTCCTTCTTCTGATTCACACTCCAGACTTCACCTTCTCCTTCTCCTTCTTCTGCTACTTCTGATTCGCCCTCCAGACTTCACCTTCTCCTTCTCCTTCTTCTGCTTCTTCTGATTCACCCTCCAGACTTCACCTTCTCCTTCTCCTTCTTCTACTTCTTCTGATTCACCCTCCAGACTTCACCTTCTCCTTCTCCTTCTTCTACTTCTTCTGATTCACCCTCCAGACTTCACCTTCTCCTTCTCCTTCTTCTGCTTCCTCTGATTCACCCTCCTGACTTCACCTTCTCCTTCTCCTTCTTCGACTTCTTCTGATTCACCCTCCAGACTTCACCTTCTCCTTCTCCTTCTTCCACTTCTTCTGATTCACCCTCCTGACTTCACCTTCTCCTTCTCCTTCTTCTACTTCTTCTGCTTCACCCTCCTGACTTCACCGTCTCCTTCTCCTTCTTCTGCTTCCTCTGATTCACCCTCCAGACTTCACCTTCTCCTTCTCCTTCTTCTACTTCTTCTGCTTCACCCTCCAGACTTCACCTTCTCCTTCTCCTTCTTCTACTTCTTCTGATTCACCCTCCTGACTTCACCTTCTCCTTCTCCTTCTTCTACTTCTTCTGCTTCACCCTCCTGACTTCACATTCTCCTTCTCCTTCTTCTGCTTCCTCTGATTCACCCTCCAGACTTCACCTTCTCCTTCTCCTTCTTCTGCTTCTTCTGTTTCACCCTCCAGACTTCACCTTCTCCTTCTCCTTCTTCTACTTCTTCTGATTCACCCTCCAGACTTCACCTTCTCCTTCTCCTTCTTCTGCTTCTTCTGATTCACCCTCCTGACTTCACCTTCTCCTTCTCCTTCTTCTGCTTTTTCTGATTCACCCTCCAGACTTCACCTTCTCCTTCTCCTTCTTCTGCTTCCTCTGATTCACCCTCCAGACTTCAACTTCTCCTTCTCCTTCTTCTGCTTCTTCTGATTCACCCTCCAGACTTCACCTTCTCCTTCTCCTTCTTCTACTTCTTCTGATACACCCTCCAGACTTCACCTTCTCCTTCTCCTTCTTCTGCTTCTTCTGATTCACCCTTCAGACTTCACCTTCGCCTTCTCCTTCTTCTACTTCTTCTGATTCACCCTCCAGACTTCACCTTCTCCTTCTCCTTCTTCTACTTCTTCTGCTTCACACTCCTGACTTCACCTTCTCCTTATCCTTCTTCTGCTTCTTCTGATTCACCCTCCAGACTTCACCTTCTCCTTCTCCTTCTTCTTCTGCTTCTCCCTCCAGACTTCACCTTCTCCTTCTCCTTCTTCTGCTTCTTCTGATTCACCCTCCTGACTTCACCTTCTCCTTCTCCTTCTTCTGCTTCTTCTGATTCACCCTCCATACTTCACCTTCTCCTTCTCCTTCTTCTACTTCTTCTGATTCTCCCTCCTGACTTCACCTTCTCCTTCTCCTTCTTCTACTTCTTCTGATTCACCCTCCAGACTTCATCTTCTCCTTCTCCTTCTTCTGCTTCTTCTGATTCACCCTCCTGACTTCACCTTCTCCTTCTCCGTCTTCTACTTCTTCTGATTCACCCTCCTGACTTCACCTTCTCCTTCTCCTTCTTCTACTTCTTCTGCTTCACCCTCCTGACTTCACCTTCTCCTTCTCCTTCTTCTGCTTCTTCTGATTCACCCTCCAGACTTCACCTTCTCCTTCTCCTTCTTCTCCTTCTTCTGCTTCTCCCTCCAGACTTCACCTTCTCCTTCTCCTCCTTCTGCTTCTTCTGATTCACCCTCCTGACTTCACCTTCTCCTTCTCCTTCTTGTGCTTCTTCTGACTCACCCTCCTGACTTCACCTTCTCCTTCTCCTTTTTCTGCTTCTTCTGATTCACCCTCCAGACTTCACCTTCTCCTTCTCCTTCTTCTACTTCTTCTGATTCACCCTCCTGACTTTACCTTCTCCTTCTCCTTCTTCTACTTCTTCTGCTTCACCCTCCTGACTTCACCTTCTCCTTCTCCTTCTTCTGTGTCCTCTGATTCACCCTCCAGACTTCATCTTCTCCTTCTCCTTCTTCTACTTCTTCTGCTTCACCCTCCAGACTTCACCTTTTCCTTCTCCTTCTTCTGCTTCTTCTGATTCCCCCTCCGGACTTCACCTTCGCCTTCTCCATCTTCTGCTTCCTCTGATTCACCCTCCAGACTTCACCTTCTACTTCTCCTTCTTCTACGTCTTCTGATTCACCCTCCAGACTTCACCTTCTCCTTCTCCTTCTTCTGCTTCCTCTGATTCACCCTCCAGGCTTCACCTTCTCCTTCTCCTTCTTCTGCTTCTTCTGATTCACCCTCCAGACTTCACCTTCTCCTTCTCCTTCTTCTACCTCTTCTGATTCACCCTCCAGAATGTACCTTCTCCTTCTCCATCTTCTGCTTCTTCCGATTCACCCTCCAGTCTTCACCTTCGCCTTCTCCTTCTTCTACTTCTTCTGATTCACCCTCCTGACTTCACCTTCTCCTTCTTCTACTTCTTCTGCTTCACCCTCCTGACTTCACCTTCTCCTTCTCCTTCTTCTGCTCCCTCTGATTCACCCTCCAGACTTCACCTTCTCCTTCTCCTTCTTCTGCTTCTTCTGATTCACCCTCCAGACTTCACCTTCTCCTTCTCCTTCTTCTGATTCACACTCCAGACTTCACCTTCTCCTTCTCCTTCTTCTGCTACTTCTGATTCGCCCTCCAGACTTCACCTTCTCCTTCTCCTTCTTCTACTTCTTCTGATTCACCCTCCAGACTTCACCTTCTCCTTCTCCTTCTTCTACTTCTTCTGATTCACCCTCCAGACTTCACCTTCTCCTTCTCCTTCTTCTGCTTCCTCTGATTCACCCTCCTGACTTCACCTTCTCCTTCTCCTTCTTCGACTTCTTCTGATTCACCCTCCAGACTTCACCTTCTCCTTCTCCTTCTTCCACTTCTTCTGATTCACCCTCCTGACTTCACCTTCTCCTTCTCCTTCTTCTACTTCTTCTGCTTCACCCTCCTGACTTCACCGTCTCCTTCTCCTTCTTCTGCTTCCTCTGATTCACCCTCCAGACTTCACCTTCTCCTTCTCCTTCTTCTACTTCTTCTGCTTCACCCTCCAGACTTCACCTTCTCCTTCTCCTTCTTCTACTTCTTCTGATTCACCCTCCTGACTTCACCTTCTCCTTCTCCTTCTTCTACTTCTTCTGCTTCACCCTCCTGACTTCACATTCTCCTTCTCCTTCTTCTGCTTCCTCTGATTCACCCTCCAGACTTCACCTTCTCCTTCTCCTTCTACTGCTTCTTCTGTTTCACCCTCCAGACTTCACCTTCTCCTTCTCCTTCTTCTACTTCTTCTGATTTACCCTCCAGACTTCACCTTCTCCTTCTCCTTCTTCTGCTTCTTCTGATTCACCCTCCTGACTTCACCTTCTCCTTCTCCTTCTTCTGCTTTTTCTGATTCACCCTCCAGACTTCACCTTCTCCTTCTCCTTCTTCTGCTTCCTCTGATTCACCCTCCAGACTTCAACTTCTCCTTCTCCTTCTTCTGCTTCTTCTGATTCACCCTCCAGACTTCACCTTCTCCTTCTCCTTCTTCTACTTCTTCTGATACACCCTCCAGACTTCACCTTCTCCTTCTCCTTCTTCTGCTTCTTCTGATTCACCCTTCAGACTTCACCTTCGCCTTCTCCTTCTTCTACTTCTTCTGATTCACCCTCCAGACTTCACCTTCTCCTTCTCCTTCTTCTACTTCTTCTGCTTCACACTCCTGACTTCACCTTCTCCTTATCCTTCTTCTGCTTCTTCTGATTCACCCTCCAGACTTCACCTTCTCCTTCTCCTTCTTCTTCTGCTTCTCCCTCCAGACTTCACCTTCTCCTTCTCCTTCTTCTGCTTCTTCTGATTCACCCTCCTGACTTCACCTTCTCCTTCTCCTTCTTCTGCTTCTTCTGATTCACCCTCCATACTTCACCTTCTCCTTCTCCTTCTTCTACTTCTTCTGATTCACCCTCCTGACTTCACCTTCTCCTTCTCCTTCTTCTACTTCTTCTGATTCACCCTCCAGACTTCATCTTCTCCTTCTCCTTCTTCTGCTTCTTCTGATTCACCCTCCTGACTTCACCTTCTCCTTCTCCGTCTTCTACTTCTTCTGATTCACCCTCCTGACTTCACCTTCTCCTTCTCCTTCTTCTACTTCTTCTGCTTCACCCTCCTGACTTCACCTTCTCCTTCTCCTTCTTCTGCTTCTTCTGATTCACCCTCCAGACTTCACCTTCTCCTTCTCCTTCTTCTCCTTCTTCTGCTTCTCCCTCCAGACTTCACCTTCTCCTTCTCCTCCTTCTGCTTCTTCTGATTCACCCTCCTGACTTCACCTTCTCCTTCTCCTTCTTGTGCTTCTTCTGACTCACCCTCCTGACTTCACCTTCTCCTTCTCCTTTTTCTGCTTCTTCTGATTCACCCTCCAGACTTCACCTTCTCCTTCTCCTTCTTCTACTTCTTCTGATTCACCCTCCTGACTTTACCTTCTCCTTCTCCTTCTTCTACTTCTTCTGCTTCACCCTCCTGACTTCACCTTCTCCTTCTCCTTCTTCTGTGTCCTCTGATTCACCCTCCAGACTTCATCTTCTCCTTCTCCTTCTTCTACTTCTTCTGCTTCACCCTCCAGACTTCACCTTTTCCTTCTCCTTCTTCTGCTTCTTCTGATTCCCCCTCCGGACTTCACCTTCACCTTCTCCATCTTCTGCTTCCTCTGATTCACCCTCCAGACTTCACCTTCTACTTCTCCTTCTTCTACGTCTTCTGATTCACCCTCCAGACTTCACCTTCTCCTTCTCCTTCTTCTGCTTCCTCTGATTCACCCTCCAGGCTTCACCTTCTCCTTCTCCTTCTTCTGCTTCTTCTGATTCACCCTCCAGACTTCACCTTCTCCTTCTCCTTCTTCTACCTCTTCTGATTCACCCTCCAGAATGTACCTTCTCCTTCTCCATCTTCTGCTTCTTCCGATTCACCCTCCAGTCTTCACCTTCGCCTTCTCCTTCTTCTACTTCTTCTGATTCACCCTCCTGACTTCACCTTCTCCTTCTCCTTCTTCTACTTCTTCTGCTTCACCCTCCTGACTTCACCTTCTCCTTCTCCTTCTTCTGCTCCCTCTGATTCACCCTCCAGACTTCACCTTCTCCTTCTCCTTCTTCTGCTTCTTCTGATTCACCCTCCAGTCTTCACCTTCGCCTTCTCCTTCTTCTACTTCTTCTGATTCACCCTCCTGACTTCACCTTCTCCTTCTCCTTCTTCTACTTCTTCTGCTTCACCCTCCTGACTTCACCTTCTCCTTCTCCTTCTTCTGCTTCTTCTGATTCACCCTCCTGACTTCACCTTCTCCTTCTGCTTCTTCTGCTTCTTCTGCTTCACCCTCCTGACTTCACCGTCGCCTTCTCCTTCTTCTACTTCTTCTGATTCACCCTCCAGACTTCACCTTCTCCTTCTCCTTCTTCTCCTTCTTCTGATTCACCCTCCAGACTTCACCTTCTCCTTCTCCTTCTTCTGCTTCCTCTGATTCACCCTCCTGACTTCACCTTCTCCTTTTCCTTCTTCTACTTCTTCTAATTCACCCTCCTGACTTCACCTTCTCCTTCTCCTTCTTCTGCTTCTTCTGATTCACCCTCCAGACTTCACCTTCTCCTTCTCCTTCTTCTGATTCACACTCCAGACTTCACCTTCTCCTTCTCCTTCTTCTGCTTCTTCTGATTCACCCTCCAGACTTCACCTCTCCTTCTCCTTCTTCTGCTTCTTCTGATTCACCCTCCAGACTTCACCTTCTCCTTCTCCTTCTTCTGCTTCTTCTGATTCACCCTGCAGACTTCACCATCTCCTTCTCCTTCTTCTGCTTCTTCTGATTCACCCTCCAGACTTCACCTTCTCCTTCTCCTTCCTCTACTTCTTCTGATTCACCCTCCAGACTTCACCTTCTCCTTCTCCTTCTTCTACCTCTTCTGATTCATCCTCCAGACTTCACCTTCTCCTTCTCCTTCTTCTGCTTCCTCTGATTCACCCTCCTGACTTCACCTTCTCCTTCTCCTTCTTCGACTTCTTCTGATACACCATTCAGACTTCACCTTCTCCTTCTCCTTCTTCTGGTTCTTCTGATTCACCCTCCAGACTTCACCTTCTCCTTCTCCTTCTTCTGCTTCTTCTGATTCACCCTCCAGACCTCACCTTCTCCTTCTCCTTCTTCTACTTCTTCTGCTTCACACTCCAGACTTCACCTTCTCCTTCTCCTTCTTCTGCTTCTTCTGATTCACCCTCCTGACTTCACCTTCTCCTTCTCCTTCTTCTGCTTCTTCTGATTCACCCTCCATACTTCACCTTCTCCTTCTCCTTCTTCTACTTCTTCTGATTCACCCTCCTGACTTCAAATTCTCCTTCTCCTTCTTCTCCTTCTTCTGATTCACCCTCCAGACTTCACCTTCTCCTTCTCCTTCTTCTGCTTCTTCTGCTTCACCCTCCTGACTTCTCCTTCTCCTTCTCCTTCTTCTACTTCTTGTGATTCACCCTCCTGACTTCACCTTCTCCTTCTTCTTCTTCTACTTCTTCTGCTTCACCCTCCTGACTTCACCTTCTCCTTCTCCTTCTTCTGCTTCTTCTGATTCACCCTCCAGACTTCACCTTCTCCTTCTCCTTCTTCTACTTCTTCTGCATCTCCCTCCAGACCTCACCTGCTCCTTCTCCTTCTTCTGCTTCTTCTGATTCACCCTCCTGACTTCACCTTCTCCTTCTCCTTCTTCTGCTTCTTCTGATTCACCCTCCTGACTTCACCTTCACCTTCTCCTTCTTCTGCTTCCTCTGATTCACCCTAAAGACTTCACCTTCTCCTTCTCCTTCTTCTACTTCTTCTGCTTCACCCTCCAGACTTCACCTTCTCCTTCTCCTTCTTCTGCTTCTTCTGATTCACCCTCCAGACTTCAACTTCACCTTTTCCTTCTTCTGCTTCCTCTGATTCACCCTCCATACTTCACCTTCTCCTTCTCCTTCTTCTACTTCTTCTGATTCACCCTCCAGACTTCACCTTCTCCTTCTCCTCCTTCTACTTCTTCTGATTCACCCTCCTGACTTCACCTTCTCCTTCTCCTTCTTCTACTTCTTCTGATTCGCCCTCCTGACTTCACCTTCTCCTTCTCCTTCTTCTACTTCTTCTGCTTCACCCTCCTGACTTCGCCTTCTCCTTCTCCTTCTTCCGCTTCTTCTGATTCACCCTCCAGACTTCACCTTCTCCTTCTCCTTCTTCTACTTCTTCTGCTTCTCCCTCCAGACTTCACCTTCTCCTTCTCCTTCTTCTGCTTCTTCTGATTCACCCTCAAGACTTCACCTTCTCCTTCTCCTTCTTCTACTTCTTCTGATTCACACTCCAGACTTCACCTTCTCCTTCTTCTGGTTCTTCTGATTCACCCTCCAGACTTCACCTTCGCCTTCTCCTTCTTCAACTTCTTCTGATTCACCCTCCAGACTTCACCTTCTCCTTCTGCTTCTTCTGCTTCACACTCCTGACTTCACCTTCTCCTTCTCCTTCTTCTGCTTCTTCTGATTCACCCTCCAGACTTCACCTTCTCCTTCTCCTTCTTCTACTTCTTCTGCTTCTCCCTCCAGACTTCACCTTCTCCTTCTCCTTCTTCTGCTTCTTCTGATTCACCCTCCTGACTTCACCTTCTCCTTCTCCTTCTTCTGCTTCTTCTGATTCAACCTTCCATACTTCACCTTCTCCTTCTCCTTCTTCTACTTCTTCTGATTCACCCTCCTGACTTCACATTCTCCTTCTCCTTCTTCTACTTCTTCTGATTCACCCTCCAAACTTCACCTTCTCCTTCTCCTTCTTCTGCTTCTTCTGATTCACCCTCCTGACTTCACCTTCTCCTTCTCCTTCTTCTACTTCTTCTGATTCACCCTCCTGACTTCACCTTCTCCTTCTTCTTCTTCTACTTCTTCTGCTTCACCCTCCTGACTTCACCTTCTCCTTCTCCTTCTTCTACTTCTTCTGATTCACCCTCCTGACTTCACCTTCTCCTTCTTCTTCTTCTACTTCGTCTGCTTCACCCTCCTGACTTCACCTTCTCCTTCTCCTTCTTCTGCTTCTTCTGATTCACCCTCCAGACTTCACCTTCTCCTGCTCCTTCTTCTGCTTCTTCTGATTCACCCTCCTGACTTCACCTTCTACTTCTCCTTCTTCTGCTTCTTCTGATTCACCCTCCAGACTTCACCTTCTCCTTCTCCTTCTTCTGCTTCTTCTGATTCACCCTCCAGACCTCACCTTCTCCTTCTCCTTCTTCTACTTCTTCTGCTTCACACTCCAGACTTCACCTTCTCCTTCTCCTTCTTCTGCTTCTTCTGATTCACCCTCCTGACTTCACCTTCTCCTTCTCCTTCTTCTGCTTCTTCTGATTCACCCTCCATACTTCACCTTCTCCTTCTCCTTCTTCTACTTCTTCTGATTCACCCTCCTGACTTCAAATTCTCCTTCTCCTTCTTCTCCTTCTTCTGATTCACCCTCCAGACTTCACCTTCTCCTTCTCCTTCTTCTGCTTCTTCTGCTTCACCCTCCTGACTTCTCCTTCTCCTTCTCCTTCTTCTACTTCTTGTGATTCACCCTCCTGACTTCACCTTCTCCTTCTTCTTCTTCTACTTCTTCTGCTTCACCCTCCTGACTTCACCTTCTCCTTCTCCTTCTTCTGCTTCTTCTGATTCACCCTCCAGACTTCACCTTCTCCTTCTCCTTCTTCTACTTCTTCTGCATCTCCCTCCAGACCTCACCTGCTCCTTCTCCTTCTTCTGCTTCTTCTGATTCACCCTCCTGACTTCACCTTCTCCTTCTCCTTCTTCTGCTTCTTCTGATTCACCCTCCTGACTTCACCTTCACCTTCTCCTTCTTCTGCTTCCTCTGATTCACCCTAAAGACTTCACCTTCTCCTTCTCCTTCTTCTACTTCTTCTGCTTCACCCTCCAGACTTCACCTTCTCCTTCTCCTTCTTCTGCTTCTTCTGATTCACCCTCCAGACTTCAACTTCACCTTCTCCTTCTTCTGCTTCCTCTGATTCACCCTCCATACTTCACCTTCTCCTTCTCCTTCTTCTACTTCTTCTGATTCACCCTCCAGACTTCACCTTCTCCTTCTCCTCCTTCTACTTCTTCTGATTCACCCTCCTGACTTCACCTTCTCCTTCTCCTTCTTCTACTTCTTCTGATTCGCCCTCCTGACTTCACCTTCTCCTTCTCCTTCTTCTACTTCTTCTGCTTCACCCTCCTGACTTCGCCTTCTCCTTCTCCTTCTTCCGCTTCTTCTGATTCACCCTCCAGACTTCACCTTCTCCTTCTCCTTCTTCTACTTCTTCTGCTTCTCCCTCCAGACTTCACCTTCTCCTTCTCCTTCTTCTGCTTCTTCTGATTCACCCTCCAGACTTCACCTTCTCCTTCTCCTTCTTCTACTTCTTCTGATTCACACTCCAGACTTCACCTTCTCCTTCTTCTGGTTCTTCTGATTCACCCTCCAGACTTCACCTTCGCCTTCTCCTTCTTCAACTTCTTCTGATTCACCCTCCAGACTTCACCTTCTCCTTCTGCTTCTTCTGCTTCACACTCCTGACTTCACCTTCTCCTTCTCCTTCTTCTGCTTCTTCTGATTCACCCTCCAGACTTCACCTTCTCCTTCTCCTTCTTCTACTTCTTCTGCTTCTCCCTCCAGACTTCACCTTCTCCTTCTCCTTCTTCTGCTTCTTCTGATTCACCCTCCTGACTTCACCTTCTCCTTCTCCTTCTTCTGCTTCTTCTGATTCAACCTTCCATACTTCACCTTCTCCTTCTCCTTCTTCTACTTCTTCTGATTCACCCTCCTGACTTCACATTCTCCTTCTCCTTCTTCTACTTCTTCTGATTCACCCTCCAAACTTCACCTTCTCCTTCTCCTTCTTCTGCTTCTTCTGATTCACCCTCCTGACTTCACCTTCTCCTTCTCCTTCTTCTACTTCTTCTGATTCACCCTCCTGACTTCACCTTCTCCTTCTTCTTCTTCTACTTCTTCTGCTTCACCCTCCTGACTTCACCTTCTCCTTCTCCTTCTTCTGCTTCTTCTGATTCACCCTCCAGACTTCACCTTCTCCTGCTCCTTCTTCTGCTTCTTCTGATTCACCCTCCTGACTTCACCTTCTACTTCTCCTTCTTCTGCTTCTTCTGATTCACCCTCCATACTTCACCTTCTCCTTCTCCTTCTTCTACTTCTTCTGATTCACCCTCCTGACTTCACCTTCTCCTTCTCCTTCTTCTACTTCTTCTGATTCACCCTCCTGACTTCACCTTCTCCTTCTCCTTCTTCTGCTTCCTCTGATTCACCCTACAGACTTCACCTTCTCCTTCTCCTTCTTCTACTTCTTCTGCTTCACCCTCCAGACTTCACCTTCTCCTTCTCCTTCTTCTGCTTCTTCTGATTCACCCTCCAGACTTCACCTTCGCCTTCTCCTTCTTCTGCTTCCTCTGATTCACCCTCCAGACTTCACCTTCTCCTTCTCCTTCTTCTACTTCTTCTGATTCATCCTCCAGACTTCACCTTCTCCTTCTCCTTCTTCTACTTCTTCTGATTCACCCTCCAGACTTCACATTCTCCTTCTCCTTCTTCTGCTTCTTCTGATTCACCCTCCTGACTTCACCTTCTCCTTCTCCTTCTTCTACTTCTTCTGCTTTTCCCTCCAGACTTCACCTTCTCTTCACCTTCTTCTGCTTCTTCTGATTCACCCTCCAGACTTCACCTTCTCCTTCTCCTTCTTCTACTTCTTCTGATTCACCCTCCAGACGTCACCTTCTCCTTCTCCTTCTTCTGCTTCTTCTGATTCACCCTCCAGACTTCACCTTCTCCTTCTCCTTCTTCTACTTCTTCTGATTCACCCTCCAGACTTCACCTTCTCCTTCTCCTTCTTCTACTTCTTCTGATTCACCCTCCTGAATTCACATTCGCCTCCTCCTTCTTCTACTTCTTCTGCTTCTCCCTCCAGACTTCACCTTCTCCTTCTCCTTCTTCTACTTCTTCTGATTCACCCTCCAGACTTCACCTTCTCCTTCTCCTTCTTCTGCTTCTTCTGATTCACCCTCCAGACTTCAACTTCTCCTTCTCCTTCTTCTGCTTCTTCTGATTCACCCTCCAGACTTCACCTTCTCCTTCTCCTTCTTCTACATCTTCTGATTCACCCTCCAGACATCACCTTCTCCTTCTCCTTCTTCTGCTTCTTCTGATTCACCCTAATGACTTCACCTTCTCCTTCTGCTTCTTCTGCTTCTTCTGCTTCACCCTACTGACTTCACCTTCTCCTTCTCCTTCTTCTCCTTCTTCTGATTCACCCTCCAGACTTCACCATCTCCTTCTCCTTCTTCTGCTTCCTCTGATTCACCCTCCTGACTTCACCTTCTCCTTCTCCTTCTTCTACTTCTTCTGATTCACCCTCCTGACTTCACCTTCCCCTTCTCCTTCTTCTGCTTCTTCTGATTCACCCTCCAGACTTCACCTTCTCCTTCTCCTTTTTCTGATTCACACTCCAGACTTCACCTTCTCCTTCTCCTTCTTCTGCTTCTTCTGATTCACCCTCCAGACTTCACCTTCTCCTTCTCCTTCTTCTGCTTCTTCTGATTCACCCTGCAGACTTCACCATCTACTTCTCCTTCTTCTGCTTCTTCTGATTCACCCTCCAGACTTCACCTTCTCCTTCTCCTTCTTCCAGTTCTTCTGATTCACCCTCCAGACTTCAACTTCTCCTTCTCCTTCTTCTACTTCTTCTGATTCACCCTCCAGACTTCACCTTCTCCTTCTCCTTCTTCTGCTTCCTCTGATTCACCCTCCTGACTTCACCTTCCCCTTCTCCTTCTTCGACTTCTTCTGATTCACCCTCCAGACTTCACCTCTCCTTCTCCTTCTTCTGCTTCTTCTGATTCACCCTCCAGACTTCACCTTCTCCTTCTCCTTCTTCTGCTTCTTCTGATTCACCCTGCAGACTTCACCATCTCCTTCTCCTTCTTCTGCTTCTTCTGATTCACCCTCCAGACTTCACCTTCTCCTTCTCCTTCCTCTACTTCTTCTGATTCACCCTCCAGACTTCACCTTCTCCTTCTCCTTCTTCTACCTCTTCTGATTCATCCTCCAGACTTCACCTTCTCCTTCTCCTTCTTCTGCTTCCTCTGATTCACCCTCCTGACTTCACCTTCTCCTTCTCCTTCTTCGACTTCTTCTGATACACCATTCAGACTTCACCTTCTCCTTCTCCTTCTTCTGGTTCTTCTGATTCACCCTCCAGACTTCACCTTCTCCTTCTCCTTCTTCTGCTTCTTCTGATTCACCCTCCAGACCTCACCTTCTCCTTCTCCTTCTTCTACTTCTTCTGCTTCACACTCCAGACTTCACCTTCTCCTTCTCCTTCTTCTGCTTCTTCTGATTCACCCTCCTGACTTCACCTTCTCCTTCTCCTTCTTCTGCTTCTTCTGATTCACCCTCCATACTTCACCTTCTCCTTCTCCTTCTTCTACTTCTTCTGATTCACCCTCCTGACTTCAAATTCTCCTTCTCCTTCTTCTCCTTCTTCTGATTCACCCTCCAGACTTCACCTTCTCCTTCTCCTTCTTCTGCTTCTTCTGCTTCACCCTCCTGACTTCTCCTTCTCCTTCTCCTTCTTCTACTTCTTGTGATTCACCCTCCTGACTTCACCTTCTCCTTCTTCTTCTTCTACTTCTTCTGCTTCACCCTCCTGACTTCACCTTCTCCTTCTCCTTCTTCTGCTTCTTCTGATTCACCCTCCAGACTTCACCTTCTCCTTCTCCTTCTTCTACTTCTTCTGCATCTCCCTCCAGACCTCACCTGCTCCTTCTCCTTCTTCTGCTTCTTCTGATTCACCCTCCTGACTTCACCTTCTCCTTCTCCTTCTTCTGCTTCTTCTGATTCACCCTCCTGACTTCACCTTCACCTTCTCCTTCTTCTGCTTCCTCTGATTCACCCTAAAGACTTCACCTTCTCCTTCTCCTTCTTCTACTTCTTCTGCTTCACCCTCCAGACTTCACCTTCTCCTTCTCCTTCTTCTGCTTCTTCTGATTCACCCTCCAGACTTCAACTTCACCTTCTCCTTCTTCTGCTTCCTCTGATTCACCCTCCATACTTCACCTTCTCCTTCTCCTTCTTCTACTTCTTCTGATTCACCCTCCAGACTTCACCTTCTCCTTCTCCTTCTTCTACTTCTTCTGATTCACCCTCCAGACTTCACCATCTCCTTCTCCTTCTTCTGCTTCTTCTGATTCACCCTCCTGACTTCACCTTCTCCTTCTCCTTCTTCTACTTCTTCTGATTCGCCCTCCTGACTTCACCTTCTCCTTCTCCTTCTTCTACTTCTTCTGCTTCACCCTCCTGACTTCGCCTTCTCCTTCTCCTTCTTCCGCTTCTTCTGATTCACCCTCCAGACTTCACCTTCTCCTTCTCCTTCTTCTACTTCTTCTGCTTCTCCCTCCAGACTTCACCTTCTCCTTCTCCTTCTTCTGCTTCTTCTGATTCACCCTCCAGACTTCACCTTCTCCTTCTCCTTCTTCTACTTCTTCTGATTCACACTCCAGACTTCACCTTCTCCTTCTTCTGGTTCTTCTGATTCACCCTCCAGACTTCACCTTCGCCTTCTCCTTCTTCAACTTCTTCTGATTCACCCTCCAGACTTCACCTTCTCCTTCTGCTTCTTCTGCTTCACACTCCTGACTTCACCTTCTCCTTCTCCTTCTTCTGCTTCTTCTGATTCACCCTCCAGACTTCACCTTCTCCTTCTCCTTCTTCTACTTCTTCTGCTTCTCCCTCCAGACTTCACCTTCTCCTTCTCCCTCTTCTGCTTCTTCTGATTCACCCTCCTGACTTCACCTTCTCCTTCTCCTTCTTCTGCTTCTTCTGATTCAACCTTCCATACTTCACCTTCTCCTTCTCCTTCTTCTACTTCTTCTGATTCACCCTCCTGACTTCACATTCTCCTTCTCCTTCTTCTACTTCTTCTGATTCACCCTCCAAACTTCACCTTCTCCTTCTCCTTCTTCTGCTTCTTCTGATTCACCCTCCTGACTTCACCTTCTCCTTCTCCTTCTTCTACTTCTTCTGATTCACCCTCCTGACTTCACCTTCTCCTTCTTCTTCTTCTACTTCTTCTGCTTCACCCTCCTGACTTCACCTTCTCCTTCTCCTTCTTCTGCTTCTTCTGATTCACCCTCCAGACTTCACCTTCTCCTGCTCCTTCTTCTGCTTCTTCTGATTCACCCTCCTGACTTCACCTTCTACTTCTCCTTCTTCTGCTTCTTCTGATTCACCCTCCATACTTCACCTTCTCCTTCTCCTTCTTCTACTTCTTCTGATTCACCCTCCTGACTTCACCTTCTCCTTCTCCTTCTTCTACTTCTTCTGATTCACCCTCCTGACTTCACCTTCTCCTTCTCCTTCTTCTGCTTCCTCTGATTCACCCTACAGACTTCACCTTCTCCTTCTCCTTCTTCTACTTCTTCTGCTTCACCCTCCAGACTTCACCTTCTCCTTCTCCTTCTTCTGCCTCTTCTGATTCACCCTCCAGACTTCACCTTCGCCTTCTCCTTCTTCTGCTTCCTCTGATTCACCCTCCAGACTTCACCTTCTCCTTCTCCTTCTTCTACTTCTTCTGATTCATCCTCCAGACTTCACCTTCTCCTTCTCCTTCTTCTACTTCTTCTGATTCACCCTCCAGACTTCACATTCTCCTTCTCCTTCTTCTGCTTCTTCTGATTCACCCTCCTGACTTCACCTTCTCCTTCTCCTTCTTCTACTTCTTCTGCTTTTCCCTCCAGACTTCACCTTCTCTTCACCTTCTTCTGCTTCTTCTGATTCACCCTCCAGACTTCACCTTCTCCTTCTCCTTCTTCTACTTCTTCTGATTCACCCTCCAGACGTCACCTTCTCCTTCTTCTGCTTCTTCTGATTCACCCTCCAGACTTCACCTTCTCCTTCTCCTTCTTCTACTTCTTCTGATTCACCCTCCAGACTTCACCTTCTCCTTCTCCTTCTTCTACTTCTTCTGATTCACCCTCCTGAATTCACATTCGCCTCCTCCTTCTTCTACTTCTTCTGCTTCTCCCTCCAGACTTCACCTTCTCCTTCTCCTTCTTCTACTTCTTCTGATTCACCCTCCAGACTTCACCTTCTCCTTCTCCTTCTTCTGCTTCTTCTGATTCACCCTCCAGACTTCAACTTCTCCTTCTCCTTCTTCTGCTTCTTCTGATTCACCCTCCAGACTTCACCTTCTCCTTCTCCTTCTTCTACATCTTCTGATTCACCCTCCAGACATCACCTTCTCCTTCTCCTTCTTCTGCTTCTTCTGATTCACCCTAATGACTTCACCTTCTCCTTCTGCTTCTTCTGCTTCTTCTGCTTCACCCTACTGACTTCACCTTCTCCTTCTCCTTCTTCTCCTTCTTCTGATTCACCCTCCAGACTTCACCTTCTCCTTCTCCTTTTTCTGATTCACACTCCAGACTTCACCTTCTCCTTCTCCTTCTTCTGCTTCTTCTGATTCACCCTCCAGACTTCACCTTCTCCTTCTCCTTCTTCTGCTTCTTCTGATTCACCCTGCAGACTTCACCATCTACTTCTCCTTCTTCTGCTTCTTCTGATTCACCCTCCAGACTTCACCTTCTCCTTCTCCTTCTTCCAGTTCTTCTGATTCACCCTCCAGACTTCAACTTCTCCTTTTCCTTCTTCTACTTCTTCTGATTCACCCTCCAGACTTCACCTTCTCCTTCTCCTTCTTCTGCTTCCTCTGATTCACCCTCCTGACTTCACCTTCCCCTTCTCCTTCTTCGACTTCTTCTGATTCACCCTCCAGACTTCACCTTCTCCTTCTCCTTCTTCCACTTCTTCTGATTCACCCTCCTGACTTCACCTTCTCCTTCTCCTTCTTCTACTTCTTCTGCTTCACCCTCCTGACTTCACCGTCTCCTTCTCCTTCTTCTGCTTCCTCTGATTCACCCTCCAGACTTCACCTTCTCCTTCTCCTTCTTCTACTTCTTCTGCTTCACCCTCCAGACTTCACCTTCTCCTTGTCCTTCTTCTACTTCTTCTGCTTCACCCTCCTGACTTCACCTTCTCCTTCTCCTTCTTCTGCTTCCTCTGATTCACCCTCCAGACTTCACCTTCTCCTTTTCCTTCTTGTGCTTCTTCTGTCTCACCCTCCTGACTTCACCTTCTCCTTCTCCTTCTTCTGCTTCTTCTGATTCACCCTCCAGACTTCACCTTCTCCTTCTCCTTCTTGTCCATCTTCTGATTCACCCTCCTGACTTTACCTTCTCCTTCTCCTTCTTCTACTTCTTCTGCTTCACCCTCCTGACTTCACCTTCTCCTTCTCCTTCTTCTGTGTCCTCTGATTCACCCTCCAGACTTCATCTTCTCCTTCTCCTTCTTCTACTTCTTCTGCTTCAACCTCCAGACTTCACTTTTCCTTCTCCTTCTTCTGCTTCTTCTGATTCACCCTCCAGACTTCACCTTCGCCTTCTCCTTCTTCTACTTCTTCTGATTCACCCTCCTGACTTCACCTTCTCCTTCTCCTTCTTCTACTTCTTCTGCTTCACCCTCCTGACTTCACCTTCTCCTTCTCCTTCTTCTGCTTCCTCTGATTCACCCTCCAGACTTCACCTTCTCCTTCTCCTTCTTCTGCTTGTTCTGTTTCACCCTCCAGACTTCACCTTCTCCTTCTCCTTCTTCTACTTCTTCTGATTCACCCTCCAGACTTCACCTTCTCCTTCTCCATCTTCTACTTCTTCTGATTCACCCTCCAGGCTTCACCTTCTCCTTCTCCTTCTTCTGCTTCTTCTGATTCACCCTCCTGACTTCACCTTCTCCTTCTCCTTCTTTTGATTTTTCTGATTCTCCCTCCAGACTTCACCTTCTCCTTCTCCTTCTTCTGCTTCCTCTGATTCACCCTCCAGACTTCAACTTCTCCTTCTCCTTCTTCTGCTTCTTCTGATTCACCCTCCAGACTTCACCTTCTCCTTCTCCTTCTTCTACTTCTTCTGATTCACCCTCCAGACTTCACCTTCTCCTTCTCCTTCTTCTGCTTCTTCTGATTCACCCTCCAGACTTCACCTTCGCCTTCTCCTTCTTCTACTTCTTCTGATTCACCCTCCAGACTTCACCTTCTCCTTCTCCTTCTTCTACTTCTTCTGCTTCACACTCCTGACTTCACCTTCTCCTTATCCTTCTTCTGCTTCTTCTGATTCACCCTCCACACTTCACCTTCTCCTTCTCCTTCTTCTTCTGCTTCTCCCTCCAGACTTCACCTTCTCCTTTTCCTTCTTCTGCTTCTTCTGATTCACCCTCCTGACTTCACCTTCTCCTTCTCCTTCTTCTGCTTCTTCTGATTCACCCTCCATACTTCACCTTCTCCTTCTCCTTCTTCTACTTCTTCTGATTCACCCTCCTGACTTCACCTTCTCCTTCTCCTTCTTCTACTTCTTCTGATTCACCCTCCAGACTTCATCTTCTCCTTCTCCTTCTTCTGCTTCTTCTGATTCACCCTCCTGACTTCACCTTCTCCTTCTCCGTCTTCTACTTCTTCTGATTCACCCTCCTGACTTCACCTTCTCCTTCTCCTTCTTCTACTTCTTCTGCTTCACCCTCCTGACTTCACCTTCTCCTTCTCCTTCTTCTGCTTCTTCTGATTCACCCTCCAGACTTCACCTTCTCCTTCTCCTTCTTCTCATTCTTCTGCTTCTCCCTCCAGACTTCACCTTCTCCTTCTCCTCCTTCTGTTTCTTCTGATTCACCCTCCTGACTTCACCTTCTCCTTCTCCTTCTTGTGCTTCTTCTGACTCACCCTCCTGACTTCACCTTCTCCTTCTCCTTTTTCTGCTTCTTCTGATTCACCCTCCAGACTTCACCTTCTCCGTCTCCTTCTTCTACTTCTTCTGATTCACCCTCCTGACTTTACCTTCTCCTTCTCCTTCTTCTACTTCTTCTGATTCACCCTCCAGACTTCACCTTCTCCGTCTCCTTCTTCTACTTCTTCTGATTCACCCTCCTGACTTTACCTTCTCCTTCTCCTTCTTCTGCTTCTTCTGATTCACCCTCCAGACTTCACCATCGCCTTCTCCATCTTCTACTTCCTCTGATTCACCCTCCAGACTTCACCTTCTCCTTCTCCTTCTTCTACGTCTTCTGATTCACCCTCCAGACTTCACCTTCTCCTTCTCCTTCTTCTGCTTCCTCTGATTCACCCTCCAGGCTTCACCTTCTCCTTCTCCTTCTTCTGCTTCTTCTGATTCACCCTCCAGACTTCACCTTCTCCTTCTCCTTCTTCTACCTCTTCTGATTCACCCTCCAGACTTTACCTTCTCCTTCTCCATCTTCTGCTTCTTCTGATTCACCCTCCAGTCTTCACCTTCGCCTTCTCCTTCTTCTACTTCTTCTGATTCACCCTCCTGACTTCACCTTCTCCTTCTCCTTCTTCTACTTCTTCTGCTTCACCCTCCTGACTTCACCTTCTCCTTCTCCTTCTTCTGCTCCCTCTGATTCACCCTCCAGACTTCACCTTCTCGTTCTCCTTCTTCTGCTTCTTCTGATTCAACCTCCAGACTTCACCTTCTCCTTCTCCTTCTGCTACTTCTTCTGATTCACCCTCCAGACTTCACCTTCTCCTTCTCCATCTTCTACTTCTTCTGATTCACCCTCCAGGCTTCACCTTCTACTTCTCCTTCTTCTGCTTCTTCTGATTCACCATCCAGACTTCACCTTCTCCTTCTCCTTCGTCTACTTCTTCTGATTCACCCTCTTGACTTCACCTTCTCCTTCTCCTTCTTCTACTTCTTCTGATTCACCCTCCTGACTTCACCTTCGCCTCCTCCTTCTTCTACTTCTTCTGCTTCTCCCTCCAGACTTCACCTTCTCCTTCTCCTTCTTCTACTTCTTCTGATTCACCCTCCAGCCTTCACCTTCTCCTTCTCCTTCTTCTGCTTCTTCTGATTCACCCTCCTGACTTAACCTTCTCCTTCTCCTTCTTCTGCTTCTTCTGATTCACCCTCCAGACTTCACCTTCTCCTTCTTCTTCTTCTGCTTCTTCTGATTCACCCTCCAGACTTCACCTTCTCCTTCTCCTTCTTCTACATCTTCTGATTCACCCTCCAGACATCACCTTCTCCTTCTCCTTCTTCTACTTCTTCTGCTTCACCCTCCAGACTTCACCTTCTCCTTCTCCTTCTTCTACTTCTTCTGCTTCACCCTCCAGACTTCACCTTCTCCTTCTCCTTCTTCTACTTCTTCTGCTTCACCCTCCAGACTTCACCTTCTCCTTCTCCTTCTTCTACTTCTTCTGCTTCACCCTCCTGACTTCACCTTCTCCTTCTCCTTCTTCTGCTTCCTCTGATTCACCCTCCAGACTTCACCTTCTCCTTCTCCTTCTTGTGCTTCTTCTGACTCACCCTCCTGACTACACCTTCTCCTTCTCCTTCATCTGCTTCTTCTGATTCATCCTCAAGACTTCACCTTCTCCTTCTCCTTCTTCTACTTCTTCTGATTCACCCTCCTGACTTCACCTTCTCCTTCTCCTTCTTCTGTGTCCTCTGATTCACCCTCCAGACTTCATCTTCTCATTCTCCTTCTTCTACTTCTTCTGCTTCACCCTCCAGACTTCACCTTTTCCTTCTCCTTCTTCTGCTTCTTCTGATTCACCCTCCAGACTTCTCCTTCGCCTTCTCCTTCTTCTGCTTCTTCTGATTCACCCTCCTGACTTCACCTTCTCCTTCTCCTTCTTCTACTTCTTCTGCTTCACCCTCCTGACTTCACCTTCTCCTTCTCCTTCTTCTGCTTCCTCTGATTCACCCTCCAGACTTCACCTTCCCCTTCTCCTTCTTCTGCTTCTTCTGTTTCACCCTCCAGACTTCACCTTCATCTTCTCCTTCTTCTACTTCTTCTGATTCACATTCCAGACTTCACCTTCTCCTTCTCCATCTTCTACTTCTTCTGATTCACCCTCCAGGCTTCACCTTCTCCTTCTCCTTCTTCTACTTCTTCTGCTTCACCCTCCTGACTTCACCTTCTCCTTCTCCTTCTTCTACTTCTTCTGATTCACCCTCCAGACTTCACCTTCTCCTTCTCCTTCTTCTGCTTCTTCTGATTCACCATCCAGACTTCACCTTCGCCTTCTCCTTCTTCTACTTCTTCTGATTCACCCTCCAGACTTCACATTCTCCTTCTCCTTCTTCTACTTCTTCTGCTTCACACTCCTGACTTCACCTTCTCCTTATCCTTCTTCTGCTTCTTCTGATTCACCCTCCAGACTTCACCTTCTCCTTCTCCTTCTTCTACTCTTCTGCTTCTCCCTCCAGACTTCACCTTCTCCTTCTCCTTCTTGTGCTTCTTCTGACTCACCCTCCTGACTACACCTTCTCCTTCTCCTTCATCTGCTTCTTCTGATTCATCCTCAAGACTTCACCTTCTCCTTCTCCTTCTTCTACTTCTTCTGATTCACCCTCCTGACTTTACCTTCTCCTTCTCCTTCTTCTACTTCTTCTGCTTCACCCTCCTGACTTCACCTTCTCCTTCTCCTTCTTCTGTGTCCTCTGATTCACCCTCCAGACTTCATCTTCTCATTCTCCTTCTTCTACTTCTTCTGCTTCACCCTCCAGACTTCACCTTTTCCTTCTCCTTCTTCTGCTTCTTCTGATTCATCCTCAAGACTTCACCTTCTCCTTCTCCTTCTTCTACTACTTCTGATTCACCCTCCTGACTTTACCTTCTCCTTCTCCTTCTTCTACTTCTTCTGCTTCACCCTCCTGACTTCACCTTCTCCTTCTCCTTCTTCTGTGTCCTCTGATTCACCCTCCAGACTTCATCTTCTCATTCTCCTTCTTCTAGTTCTTCTGCTTCACCCTCCAGACTTCACCTTTTCCCTCTCCTTCTTCTGCTTTTTCTGATTCACCCTCCAGACTTCACCTTCTCCTTCTCCTTCTTCTGCTTCCTCTGATTCAACCTCCAGACTTCAACTTCTCCTTCTCCTTCTTCTGCTTCTTCTGATTCACCCTCCAGACTTCACCTTCTCCTTCTCCTTCTTCTACTTCTTCTGATTCACCCTCCAGACTTCACCTTCTCCTTCTCCTTCTTCTGCTTCTTCTGATTCACCATCCAGACTTCACCTTCGCCTTCTCCTTCTTCTACTTCTTCTGATTCACCCTCCAGACTTCACATGCTCCTTCTCCTTCTTCTACTTCTTCTGCTTCACACTCCTGACTTCACCTTCTCCTTATCCTTCTTCTGCTTCTTCTGATTCACCCTCCAGACTTCACCTTCTCCTTCTCCTTCTTCTACTCTTCTGCTTCTCCCTCCAGACTTCACCTTCTCCTTCTCCTTCTTCTGCTTCTTCTGATTCACCCTCCTGACTTCACCTTCTCCTTCTCCTTCTTCTGCTTCTTCTGATTCACCCTCCATACTTCACCTTCTCCTTTTCCTTCTTCTACTTCTTCTGATTCACCCTCCTGACTTCACCTTCTCCTTCTCCTTCTTCTACTTCTTCTGATTCACCCTCCAGACTTCATCTTCTCCTTCTCCTTCTTCTGCTTCTTCTGATTCACCCTCCTGACTTCACCTTCTCCTTCTCCTTCTTCTACTTCTTCTGATTCACCCTCCTGACTTCACCTTCTCCTTCTCCTTCTTCTACTTCTTCTGCTTCACCCTCCTGACTTCACCTTCTCCTGCTCCTTCTTCTGCTTCTTCTGATTCACCCTCCAGACTTCACCTTCTCCTTCTCCTTCTTCTCCTTCTTCTGCTTCTCCCTCCAGACTTCACCTTCTCCTTCTCCTCCTTCTGCTTCTTCTGATTCACCCTCCTGACTTCACCTTCTCCTTCTCCTTCTTCTGCTTCTTCCGATTCACCCTCCATACTTCACCTTCTCCTTCTCCTTCTTCTACTTCTTCTGCTTCACCCTCCAGACTTCACCTTCTCCTTCTCCTTCTTCTACTTCTTCTGCTTCACCCTCCTGACTTCACCTTCTCCTTCTCCTTCTTCTGCTTCCTCTGATTCACCCTCCAGACTTCACCTTCTCCTTCTCCTTCTTGTGCTTCTTCTGACTCACCCTCCTGACTTCACCTTCTCCTTCTCCTTTTTCTGCTTCTTCTGATTCACCCTCCAGACTTCACCTTCTCCTTCTCCTTCTTCTACTTCTTCTGATTCACCCTGCTGACTTTACCTTCTCCTTCTCCTTCTTCTACTTCTTCTGCTTCACCCTCCTGACTTCACCTTCTCCTTCTCCTTCTTCTGTGTCTTCTGATTCACCCTCCAGACTTCATCTTCTCCTTCTCCTTCTTCTACTTCTTCTGCTTCACCCTCCAGACTTTACCTTTTCCTTCTCCTTCTTCTGCTTCTTCTGATTCACCCTCCAGACTTCACCTTCGCCTTCTCCATCTTCTCCTTCCTCTGATTCACCCTCCAGACTTCACCTTCTACTTCTCCTTCTTCTACGTCTTCTGATTCACCCTCCAGACTTCACCTTCTCCTTCTCCTTCTTCTGCTTCCTCTGATTCACCCTCCAGGCTTCACCTTCTCCTTCTCCTTCTTCTGCTTCTTCTGATTCACCCTCCAGACTTCACCTTCTCCTTCTCCTTCTTCTACCTCTTCTGATTCACCCTCCAGACTTTACCTTCTCCTTCTCCATCTTCTGCTTCTTCTGATTCACCCTCCAGTCTTCACCTTCGCCTTCTCCTTCTTCTACTTCTTCTGATTCACCCTCCTGACTTCACCTTCTCCTTCTCCTTCTTCTACTTCTTCTGCTTCACCCTCCTGACTTCACCTTCTCCTTCTCCTTCTTCTGCTTCCTCTGATTCACCCTCCAGGCTTCACCTTCTACTTCTCCCTCTTCTGCTTCTTCTGATTCACCCTCCAGACTTCACCTTCTCCTTCTCCTTCTTTTACTTCTTCTGATTCACCCTCCTGACTTCACCTTCGCCTCCTCCTTCTTCTACTTCTTCTGCTTCTCCCTCCAGACTTCACCTTCTCCTTCTCCTTCTTCTACTTCTTCTGATCCACCCTCCAGACTTCACCTTCTCCTTCTCCTTCTTCTACTTCTTCTGCTTCTCCCTCCAGACTTCACCTTCTCCTTCTCCTTCTTCTACTTCTTCTGCTTCTCCCTCCAGACTTCACCTTCTCCTTCTCCTTCTTCTGCTTCTTCTGACTCACCCTCCTGACTTCACCTTCTCCTTCTCCTTCTTCTGCTTCTTCTGATTCACCCTCCAGACTTCACCTTCTCCTTCTCCTTCTTCTACTTCTTCTGATTCACCCCCCTGACTTTACCTTCTCCTTCTCCTTCTTCTACTTCTTCTGCTTCACCCTCCTGACTTCACCTTCTCCTTCTCCTTCTTCTGATACCTCTGATTCACCCTCCAGACTTCATCTTCTCCTTCTCCTTCTTCTACCTCTACTGATTCACCCTCCAGACTTTACCTTCTCCTTCTCCATCTTCTGCTTCTTCTGATTCACCCTCCAGACTTCACCTTCGCCTTCTCCATTTTCTACTTCTTCTGATTCACCCTCCTGACTTCACCTTCTCCTTCTCCTTCTTCTACTTCTTCTGCTTCACCCTCCAGACTTCACCTTCTCCGTCTCCTTCTTCTACTTCTTCTGCTTCACCCTCCTGACTTCACCTTCTCCTTCTCCTTCTTCTGCTTCCTCTGATTCACCCTCCAGACTTCACCTTCTCCTTCTCCTTCTTGTGCTTCTTCTGACTCACCCTCCTGACTTCACCTTCTCCTTCTCATTCTTCTGCTTCCTCTGATTCACCCTCCAGGCTTCACCTTCTCCTTCTCCATCTTCTGCTTCTTCTGATTCACCCTCCAGACTTCACCTTCTTCTTCTCCTTCTTCTACCTCTTCTGATTCACCCTCCAGACTTTACCTTCTCCTTCTCCATCTTCTGCTTCTTCTGATTCACCCTCCAGACTTCACCTTCGCCTTCTCCTTCTTCTACTTCTTCTGATTCACCCTCCTGACTTCACCTTCTCCTTCTCCTTCTTCTCCTTCTTCTGCTTCACCCTCCTGACTTAACCTTCTCCTTCTCCTTCTTCTGCTTCTTCTGATTCACCCTCCAGACTTCACCTTCTCCTTCTCCTTCTTCTGCTTCTTCTGATTCACCCTCCAGACTTCACCTTCTCCTTCTCCTTCTTCGACTTCTTCTGATTCACCCTCCTGACTTCACCTTCTCCTTCTCCTTCTTCTACGTCTTCTGCTTCACCCTCCTGACTTCACCTTCTCCTTCTCCTTCTTCTGTGTTTTCTGATTCACCCTCCAGACTTCACCTTCTCCTTCTCCTTCTTCTACTTCTTCTGCTTCACTCTCCAGACTTCACCTTTTCCTTCTCCTTCTTCTGCTTCTTCTGATTCACCCTCCAGACTTCACCTTCGCCTTCTCCTTCTTCTGCTTCTTCTGACTCACCCTCCTGACTTCACCTTCTCCTTCTCCTTCTTCTACTTCTTCTGATTCACCCTGCTGACTTTACCTTCTCCTTCTCCTTCTTCTACTTCTTCTGCTTGACCCTCCTGACTTCACCTTCTCCTTCTCCTTCTTCTGTGTCTTCTGATTCACCCTCCAGACTTCATCTTCTCCTTCTCCTTCTTCTACTTCTTCTGCTTCACCCTCCAGACTTTACCTTTTCCTTCTCCTTCTTCTGCTTCTTCTGATTCACCCTCCAGACTTCACCTTCGCCTTCTCCATCTTCTCCTTCCTCTGATTCACCCTCCAGACTTCACCTTCTACTTCTCCTTCTTCTACGTCTTCTGATTCACCCTCCAGACTTCACCTTCTCCTTCTCCTTCTTCTGCTTCCTCTGATTCACCCTCCAGGCTTCACCTTCTCCTTCTCCTTCTTCTGCTTCTTCTGATTCACCCTCCAGACTTCACCTTCTCCTTCTCCTTCTTCTACCTCTTCTGATTCACCCTCCAGACTTTACCTTCTCCTTCTCCATCTTCTGCTTCTTCTGATTCACCCTCCAGTCTTCACCTTCGCCTTCTCCTTCTTCTACTTCTTCTGATTCACCCTCCTGACTTCACCTTCTCCTTCTCCTTCATCTACTTCTTCTGCTTCACCCTCCTGACTTCACCTTCTCCTTCTCCTTCTTCTGCTTCCTCTGATTCACCCTCCAGGCTTCACCTTCTACTTCTCCCTCTTCTGCTTCTTCTGATTCACCCTCCAGACTTCACCTTCTCCTTCTCCTTCTTTTACTTCTTCTGATTCACCCTCCTGACTTCACCTTCGCCTCCTCCTTCTTCTACTTCTTCTGCTTCTCCCTCCAGACTTCACCTTCTCCTTCTCCTTCTTCTACTTCTTCTGATCCACCCTCCAGACTTCACCTTCTCCTTCTCCTTCTTCTACTTCTTCTGCTTCTCCCTCCAGACTTCACCTTCTCCTTCTCCTTCTTCTACTTCTTCTGCTTCTCCCTCCAGACTTCACCTTCTCCTTCTCCTTCTTCTGCTTCTTCTGACTCACCCTCCTGACTTCACCTTCTCCTTCTCCTTCTTCTGCTTCTTCTGATTCACCCTCCAGACTTCACCTTCTCCTTCTCCTTCTTCTACTTCTTCTGATTCACCCCCCTGACTTTACCTTCTCCTTCTCCTTCTTCTACTTCTTCTGCTTCACCCTCCTGACTTCACCTTCTCCTTCTCCTTCTTCTGATACCTCTGATTCACCCTCCAGACTTCATCTTCTCCTTCTCCTTCTTCTACCTCTACTGATTCACCCTCCAGACTTTACCTTCTCCTTCTCCATCTTCTGCTTCTTCTGATTCACCCTCCAGACTTCACCTTCGCCTTCTCCATTTTCTACTTCTTCTGATTCACCCTCCTGACTTCACCTTCTCCTTCTCCTTCTTCTACTTCTTCTGCTTCACCCTCCAGACTTCACCTTCTCCGTCTCCTTCTTCTACTTCTTCTGCTTCACCCTCCTGACTTCACCTTCTCCTTCTCCTTCTTCTGCTTCCTCTGATTCACCCTCCAGACTTCACCTTCTCCTTCTCCTTCTTGTGCTTCTTCTGACTCACCCTCCTGACTTCACCTTCTCCTTCTCATTCTTCTGCTTCCTCTGATTCACCCTCCAGGCTTCACCTTCTCCTTCTCCATCTTCTGCTTCTTCTGATTCACCCTCCAGACTTCACCTTCTTCTTCTCCTTCTTCTACCTCTTCTGATTCACCCTCCAGACTTTACCTTCTCCTTCTCCATCTTCTGCTTCTTCTGATTCACCCTCCAGACTTCACCTTCGCCTTCTCCTTCTTCTACTTCTTCTGATTCACCCTCCTGACTTCACCTTCTCCTTCTCCTTCTTCTCCTTCTTCTGCTTCACCCTCCTGACTTAACCTTCTCCTTCTCCTTCTTCTGCTTCCTCTGATTCACCCTCCAGACTTCATCTTCTTCTTCTCCTTCTTCTGCTTCTTCTGATTCACCCTCCAGACTTCACCTTCTCCTTCTCCTTCTTCTGCTTCTTCTGATTCACCCTCCAGACTTCACCTTCTCCTTCTCCTTCTTCGACTTCTTCTGATTCACCCTCCTGACTTCACCTTCTCCTTCTCCTTCTTCTACGTCTTCTGCTTCACCCTCCTGACTTCACCTTCTCCTTCTCCTTCTTCTGTGTTTTCTGATTCACCCTCCAGACTTCACCTTCTCCTTCTCCTTCTTCTACTTCTTCTGCTTCACTCTCCAGACTTCACCTTTTCCTTCTCCTTCTTCTGCTTCTTCTGATTCACCCTCCAGACTTCACCTTCGCCTTCTCCTTCTTCTGCTTCTTCTGATTCACCCTCCAGACTTCACCTCTCCTTCTCCTTCTTCTGCTTCTTCTGATTCACCCTCCAGACTTCACCTTCTCCTTCACCTTCTTCTGCTTCTTCTGATTCACCCTGCAGACTTCACCATCTCCTTCTCTTTCTTCTGCTTCTTCTGATTCACCCTCCAGACTTCACCTTCTCCTTCTCCTTCTTCTACTTCTTCTGATTCACCCTCCAGACTTCACCTTCGCCTTCTCCTTCTTCTACTTCTTCTGATTCACCCTCCAGACTTCACATTCTCCTTCTCCTTCTTCTACTTCTTCTGCTTCACACTCCTGACTTCACCTTCTCCTTCTCCTTCTTCTACTTCTTCTGATTCACCCTCCAGACTTCACCTTCTCCTTCTCCTTCTTCTGCTTCTTCTGATTCACCCTGCAGACTTCACCATCTCCTTCTCTTTCTTCTGCTTCTTCTGATTCACCCTCCAGACTTCACCTTCTCCTTCTCCTTCTTCGACTTCTTCTGATTCACCCTCCTGACTTCACCTTCTCCTTCTCCTTCTTCTACTTCTTCTGATTCACCCTCCAGACTTCACCTTCTCCTTCACCTTCTTCTGCTTCTTCTGATTCACCCTCCTGACTTCACCTTCTCCTTCTCCTTCTTCTACTTCTTCTGATTCACCCTCCAGACTTCACCTTCTCCTTCTCCTTCTTCTGCTTCTTCTGATTCACCATCCAGACTTCACCTTCGCCTTCTCCTTCTTCTACTTCTTCTGATTCACCCTCCAGACTTCACATTCTCCTTCTCCTTCTTCTACTTCTTCTGCTTCACACTCCTGACTTCACCTTCTCCTTATCCTTCTTCTGCTTCTTCTGATTCACCCTCCAGACTTCACCTTCTCCTTCTCCTTCTTCTACTCTTCTGCTTCTCCCTCCAGACTTCACCTTCTCCTTCTCCTTCTTGTGCTTCTTCTGACTCACCCTCCTGACTACACCTTCTCCTTCTCCTTCATCTGCTTCTTCTGATTCATCCTCAAGACTTCACCTTCTCCTTCTCCTTCTTCTACTTCTTCTGATTCACCCTCCTGACTTTACCTTCTCCTTCTCCTTCTTCTACTTCTTCTGCTTCACCCTCCTGACTTCACCTTCTCCTTCTCCTTCTTCTGTGTCCTCTGATTCACCCTCCAGACTTCATCTTCTCATTCTCCTTCTTCTACTTCTTCTGCTTCACCCTCCAGACTTCACCTTTTCCTTCTCCTTCTTCTGCTTCTTCTGATTCATCCTCAAGACTTCACCTTCTCCTTCTCCTTCTTCTACTACTTCTGATTCACCCTCCTGACTTTACCTTCTCCTTCTCCTTCTTCTACTTCTTCTGCTTCACCCTCCTGACTTCACCTTCTCCTTCTCCTTCTTCTGTGTCCTCTGATTCACCCTCCAGACTTCATCTTCTCATTCTCCTTCTTCTACTTCTTCTGCTTCACCCTCCAGACTTCACCTTTTCCCTCTCCTTCTTCTGCTTTTTCTGATTCACCCTCCAGACTTCACCTTCTCCTTCTCCTTCTTCTGCTTCCTCTGATTCAACCTCCAGACTTCAACTTCTCCTTCTCCTTCTTCTGCTTCTTCTGATTCACCCTCCAGACTTCACCTTCTCCTTCTCCTTCTTCTACTTCTTCTGATTCACCCTCCAGACTTCACCTTCTCCTTCTCCTTCTTCTGCTTCTTCTGATTCACCATCCAGACTTCACCTTCGCCTTCTCCTTCTTCTACTTCTTCTGATTCACCCTCCAGACTTCACATTCTCCTTCTCCTTCTTCTACTTCTTCTGCTTCACACTCCTGACTTCACCTTCTCCTTATCCTTCTTCTGCTTCTTCTGATTCACCCTCCAGACTTCACCTTCTCCTTCTCCTTCTTCTACTCTTCTGCTTCTCCCTCCAGACTTCACCTTCTCCTTCTCCTTCTTCTGCTTCTTCTGATTCACCCTCCTGACTTCACCTTCTCCTTCTCCTTCTTCTGCTTCTTCTGATTCACCCTCCATACTTCACCTTCTCCTTTTCCTTCTTCTACTTCTTCTGATTCACCCTCCTGACTTCACCTTCTCCTTCTCCTTCTTCTACTTCTTCTGATTCACCCTCCAGACTTCATCTTCTCCTTCTCCTTCTTCTGCTTCTTCTGATTCACCCTCCTGACTTCACCTTCTCCTTCTCCTTCTTCTACTTCTTCTGATTCACCCTCCTGACTTCACCTTCTCCTTCTCCTTCTTCTACTTCTTCTGCTTCACCCTCCTGACTTCACCTTCTCCTGCTCCTTCTTCTGCTTCTTCTGATTCACCCTCCAGACTTCACCTTCTCCTTCTCCTTCTTCTCCTTCTTCTGCTTCTCCCTCCAGACTTCACCTTCTCCTTCTCCTCCTTCTGCTTCTTCTGATTCACCCTCCTGACTTCACCTTCTCCTTCTCCTTCTTCTGCTTCTTCCGATTCACCCTCCATACTTCACCTTCTCCTTCTCCTTCTTCTACTTCTTCTGCTTCACCCTCCAGACTTCACCTTCTCCTTCTCCTTCTTCTACTTCTTCTGCTTCACCCTCCTGACTTCACCTTCTCCTTCTCCTTCTTCTGCTTCCTCTGATTCACCCTCCAGACTTCACCTTCTCCTTCTCCTTCTTGTGCTTCTTCTGACTCACCCTCCTGACTTCACCTTCTCCTTCTCCTTTTTCTGCTTCTTCTGATTCACCCTCCAGACTTCACCTTCTCCTTCTCCTTCTTCTACTTCTTCTGATTCACCCTGCTGACTTTACCTTCTCCTTCTCCTTCTTCTACTTCTTCTGCTTCACCCTCCTGACTTCACCTTCTCCTTCTCCTTCTTCTGTGTCTTCTGATTCACCCTCCAGACTTCATCTTCTCCTTCTCCTTCTTCTACTTCTTCTGCTTCACCCTCCAGACTTTACCTTTTCCTTCTCCTTCTTCTGCTTCTTCTGATTCACCCTCCAGACTTCACCTTCGCCTTCTCCATCTTCTCCTTCCTCTGATTCACCCTCCAGACTTCACCTTCTACTTCTCCTTCTTCTACGTCTTCTGATTCACCCTCCAGACTTCACCTTCTCCTTCTCCTTCTTCTGCTTCCTCTGATTCACCCTCCAGGCTTCACCTTCTCCTTCTCCTTCTTCTGCTTCTTCTGATTCACCCTCCAGACTTCACCTTCTCCTTCTCCTTCTTCTACCTCTTCTGATTCACCCTCCAGACTTTACCTTCTCCTTCTCCATCTTCTGCTTCTTCTGATTCACCCTCCAGTCTTCACCTTCGCCTTCTCCTTCTTCTACTTCTTCTGATTCACCCTCCTGACTTCACCTTCTCCTTCTCCTTCTTCTACTTCTTCTGCTTCACCCTCCTGACTTCACCTTCTCCTTCTCCTTCTTCTGCTTCCTCTGATTCACCCTCCAGGCTTCACCTTCTACTTCTCCCTCTTCTGCTTCTTCTGATTCACCCTCCAGACTTCACCTTCTCCTTCTCCTTCTTTTACTTCTTCTGATTCACCCTCCTGACTTCACCTTCGCCTCCTCCTTCTTCTACTTCTTCTGCTTCTCCCTCCAGACTTCACCTTCTCCTTCTCCTTCTTCTACTTCTTCTGATCCACCCTCCAGACTTCACCTTCTCCTTCTCCTTCTTCTACTTCTTCTGCTTCTCCCTCCAGACTTCACCTTCTCCTTCTCCTTCTTCTACTTCTTCTGCTTCTCCCTCCAGACTTCACCTTCTCCTTCTCCTTCTTCTGCTTCTTCTGACTCACCCTCCTGACTTCACCTTCTCCTTCTCCTCTTCTGCTTCTTCTGATTCACCCTCCAGATTTCACCTTCTCCTTCTCCTTCTTCTACTTCTTCTGATTCACCCCCCTGACTTTACCTTCTCCTTCTCCTTCTTCTACTTCTTCTGCTTCACCCTCCTGACTTCACCTTCTCCTTCTCCTTCTTCTGATACCTCTGATTCACCCTCCAGACTTCATCTTCTCCTTCTCCTTCTTCTACCTCTACTGATTCACCCTCCAGACTTTACCTTCTCCTTCTCCATCTTCTGCTTCTTCTGATTCACCCTCCAGACTTCACCTTCGCCTTCTCCATTTTCTACTTCTTCTGATTCACCCTCCTGACTTCACCTTCTCCTTCTCCTTCTTCTACTTCTTCTGCTTCACCCTCCAGACTTCACCTTCTCCGTCTCCTTCTTCTACTTCTTCTGCTTCACCCTCCTGACTTCACCTTCTCCTTCTCCTTCTTCTGCTTCCTCTGATTCACCCTCCAGACTTCACCTTCTCCTTCTCCTTCTTGTGCTTCTTCTGACTCACCCTCCTGACTTCACCTTCTCCTTCTCATTCTTCTGCTTCCTCTGATTCACCCTCCAGGCTTCACCTTCTCCTTCTCCATCTTCTGCTTCTTCTGATTCACCCTCCAGACTTCACCTTCTTCTTCTCCTTCTTCTACCTCTTCTGATTCACCCTCCAGACTTTACCTTCTCCTTCTCCATCTTCTGCTTCTTCTGATTCACCCTCCAGACTTCACCTTCGCCTTCTCCTTCTTCTACTTCTTCTGATTCACCCTCCTGACTTCACCTTCTCCTTCTCCTTCTTCTACTTCTTCTGCTTCACCCTCCTGACTTAACCTTCTCCTTCTCCTTCTTCTGCTTCCTCTGATTCACCCTCCAGACTTCATCTTCTTCTTCTCCTTCTTCTGCTTCTTCTGATTCACCCTCCAGACTTCACCTTCTCCTTCTCCTTCTTCTGCTTCTTCTGATTCACCCTCCAGACTTCACCTTCTCCTTCTCCTTCTTCGACTTCTTCTGATTCACCCTCCTGACTTCACCTTCTCCTTCTCCTTCTTCTACGTCTTCTGCTTCACCCTCCTGACTTCACCTTCTCCTTCTCCTTCTTCTGTGTTTTCTGATTCACCCTCCAGACTTCACCTTCTCCTTCTCCTTCTTCTACTTCTTCTGCTTCACTCTCCAGACTTCACCTTTTCCTTCTCCTTCTTCTGCTTCTTCTGATTCACCCTCCAGACTTCACCTTCGCCTTCTCCTTCTTCTGCTTCTTCTGATTCACCCTCCAGACTTCACCTCTCCTTCTCCTTCTTCTGCTTCTTCTGATTCACCCTCCAGACTTCACCTTCTCCTTCACCTTCTTCTGCTTCTTCTGATTCACCCTGCAGACTTCACCATCTCCTTCTCTTTCTTCTGCTTCTTCTGATTCACCCTCCAGACTTCACCTTCTCCTTCTCCTTCTTCTACTTCTTCTGATTCACCCTCCAGACTTCACCTTCTCCTTCTCCTTCTTCTACTTCTTCTGATTCATCCTCCAGACTTCACCTTCTCCTTCTCCTTCTTCTGCTTCCTCTGATTCACCCTCCTGACTTCACCTTCTCCTTCTCCTTCTTCGACTTCTTCTGATTCACCCACCAGACTTCACCTTCTCCTTCTCCTTCTTCTGGTTCTTCTGATTCACCCTCCAGACTTCACCTTCTCCTTCTCCTTCTTCTGCTTCTTCTGATTCACCCTCCAGACTTCACCTTCTCCTTCTCCTTCTTCTACTTCTTCTGCTTCACACTCCAGACTTCACCTTCTCCTTCTCCTTCTTCTGCTTCTTCTGATTCACCCTCCTGACTTCACCTTCTCCTTCTCCTTCTTCTGCTTCTTCTGATACACCCTCCATACTTCACATTCTCCTTCTCCTTCTTCAACTTCTTCTGATTCACCCTCCAGACTTCACCTTCTCCTTCTCCTTCTTCTGCTTCTTCTGATTCACCCTCCTGACTTCACCTTCTCCTTCTCCTTCTTCTACTTCTTGTGATTCACCCTCCTGACTTCACCTTCTCCTTCTTCTTCTTCTACTTCTTCTGCTTCACCCTCCTGACTTCACCTTCTCCTTCTCCTTCTTCTGCTTCTTCTGATTCACCCTCCAGAATTCACCTTCTCCTTCTCCTCCTTCTACTTCTTCTGCTTCTCCCTCCGGACTTCACCTTCTCCTTCTCCTTCTTCTGCTTCTTCTGATTCACCCTCCTGACTTCACCTTCTCCTTCTCCTTCTTCTGCTTCTTCTGATTCACCCTCCAGACTTCACCATCTCCTTCTCCTTCTTCTGCTTCTTCTGATTCACCCTCCAGACTTCACCTTCTCCTTCTCCTTCTTCTGCTTCTTCTGATTCACCCTCCAGACTTCACCTTCTCCTTCTCCTTCTTCTGCTTCTTCTGATTCACCCTCCAGACTTCACCTTCTCCTTCTCCTTCTTCTGCTTCTTCTGATTCACCCTTAAGACTTCACCTTCTCCTTCTTCTACTTCTTCTGATTCACCCTCCAGACTTCACCTTCTCCTTCTCCTTCTTCTGCTTCTTCTGCTTCACCCTCCAGACTTCACCTTCTCCATCTCCTTCTTCTGCTTCTTCTGCTTCACCCTCCTGACTTCACCTTCTCCTTCTCCTTCTTCAACTTCTTCTGATTCACCCTCCAGACTTCACCTTCTCCTTCTCCTTCTACTGCTTCTTCTGCTTCACCCTCCAGACTTCACCTTCTCCTTCTCCTTCTTCTGTTTTTCTGCTTCGCCCTCCAGACTTCACCTTCTCCTTCTCCTTCTTCTGCTTCTTCTGCTTCACCCTTTAGACTTCACCTTCTACTTCTCCTTCTTCTGCTTCTTCTGCTTCACCCTCCTGACATCACCTTCTCCTTCTCCTTCTTCTACTTCTTCTGATTCACCCTCCAGACTTCACCTTCTCCTTCTCCTTCTTCTGCTTCTTCTGCTTCACCCTCCAGACTTCACCTTCTCCTTCTCCTTCTTCTGCTTCTTCTGCTGCGCCCTCCAGACTTCACCTTCTCCTTCTCCTTCTTCTGCTTCTTCTGCTTCACCCTCCTGACTTCACCTTCTCCTTCTCCTTCTTCTTCTTCTTCTGCTTCACCCCCCTGACTTCACCTTCTCCTTCTCCTTCTTTTGCTTCTTCTGATTCACCCTTCTAACTTCACCTTCTCCTTCTCCTTCTTCTGCTTCTTCTGATTCACCCTCCTGACTTCACCTTCTCCTTCTCCTTCTTCTGCTTCTTCTGATTCACCCTCCAGACTTCACCTTCTCCTTCTCCTTCTTCTGCTTCTTCTGATTCACCCTCCAGACTTAACTTTCTCCTTCTCCTTCTTCTGCTTCTTCTGATTCACCCTCCAGACCTCACCTTCTCCTTCTCCTTCTTCTACTTCTTCTGATTCACCCTCCAGACTTCATCTTCTCCTTCTCCTTCTTCTGCTTCTTCTGATTCACCCTCCAGACTTCACCTTCTCCTTCTCCTTCTTCTGCTTCTTCTGATTCACCCTCCAGACTTCACCTTCTCCTTATCCTTCTTCTACTTCTTCTGATTCACCCTCCAGACTTCACCTTCTCCTTCTCCGTCTTCTACTTCTTCTGATTCACCCTCCAGTCTTCACCTTCTCCTTCTCCTTCTTCTGCTTCTTCTGCTTCACCCTCCAGACTTCACCTTCTCCTTCTCTTTCTTCTGCTTCTTCTGATTCACCCTCCAGACTTCACCTTCTCCTTCTTCTGATTCTTCTGATTCACCCTCCAGACTTCACCTTCTCCTTCTCCTTCTTCTGCTTCTTCTGATTCACCCTCCTGACTTCACCTACTCCTTCTCCTTCTTCTACTTCTTCTGATTCACCCTCCTGACTTCACCTTCTCCTTCTCCTTCTTCTACTTCTCCTGCTTCACCCTCCAGAGTTCACCTTCTCCTTCTCCTTCTTCTACTTCTTCTGATTCACCCTCCAGACTTCACCTTCTCCTTCTCCTTCTTATGCTTCTTCTGATTCACCCTCCAGACTTCACCTTCTCCTTCTCCGTATTCTGCTTCTTCTGATTCACCCTCCAGACTTCTCCTTCTCCTTCTCCTTCTTCTGCTTCTTCTGATTGACCCTCCAGACTTCACCTTCTCCTTCTCCTTCTTCTGCTTCTCCTGATTCACCCTCCAGACTTCACCTTCTCCTTCTCCTTCTTCTACTTCTTCTGATTCACCCTCCAGACTTCATCTTCTCCTTCTCCTTCTTCTGCTTCTTCTGATTCACCCTCCAGACTTTACCTTCTCCTTCTCCTTCTTCTGCTTCTTCTGATTCACCCTCCAGACTTCATCTTCTCCTTCTCCTTCTTCTACTTCTTCTGATTCACCCTCCAGACTTCACCTTCTCCTTCTCCTTCTTCTACTTCTTCCGATTCACCCTCCAGACTTCACCTTCTCCTTCTCCTTCTTCTGCTTCTTCTGCTTCACCCTCCAGACTTCACCTTCTCCTTCTCCTTCTTCTGCTTCTTCTGCTGCGCCCTCCAGACTTCACCTTCTCCTTCTCCTTCTTCTGCTTCTCCTGCTTCACCCTCCTGACTTCACCTTCTCCTTCTCCTTCTTCTACTTCTTCTGCTTCACCCCCTGACTTCACCTTCTCCTTCTCCTTCTTTTGCTTCTTCTGATTCACCCTCCTAACTTCACCTTCTCCTGCTCCTTCTTCTGCTTCTTCTGATTCACTCTCCTGACTTCACCTTCTCCTTCACCTTCTTCTGCTTCTTCTGATTCACCATCCAGACTTCACCTTCTCCTTCTCCTTCTTCTGCTTCTTCTGATTCACCCTCCAGAATTCACTTTCTCCTTCTCCTTCTTCTGCTTCTTCTGATTCACCCTCCAGACCTCACCTTCTCCTTCTCCTTCTTCTAATTCTTCTGATTCACCCTCCAGACTTCATCTTCTCCTTCTCCTTCTTCTGCTTCTTCTGATTCACCCTCCAGACTTCACCTTCTCCTTCTCCTTCTTCTGCTTCTTCTGCTTCACCCTCCAGACTTCACCTTCTCCTTCTCTTTCTTCTGCTTCTTCTGATTCACCCTCCAGACTTCACCTTCTCCTGCTCCTTCTTCTGATTCTTCTGATTCACCCTCCAGACTTCACCTGCTCCATCTCCTTCTTCTGCTTCTTCTGATTCACCCTCCTGACTTCACCTTCTCCTTCTCCTTCTTCTACTTCTTCTGATTCACCCTCCTGACTTCACCTTCTCCTTCTCCTTCTTCTACTTCCTCTGCTTCACCCTCCAGACTTCACCTTCTCCTTCTCCTTCTTCTACTTCTGCTGATTCACCCTCCAGACTTCACCTTCTCCTTCTCCTTCTTCTGCTTCTTCTGATTCACCCTCCAGACTTCACCTTCTCCTTCTCCTTCTTCTGCTTCTTCTGATTCACCCTCCTGACTTCACCTTCTCCTTCTCCTTCTTCTGCTTCTTCTGATTCACCCTCCAGACTTCACCTTCTCCTTCTCCTTCTTCTACTTCTTCTGATTCACCCTCCAGACTTCACCTTCTCATTCTCCTTCCTCTGCTTCCTCTGATTCACCCTCCAGACTTCACCTTCTCCTTCTCCTTCTTCTGCTTCTTCTGATTCACCCTCCAGACTTCAACTTCTCCTTCTCCTTCTTCTGCTTCTTCTGATTCACCCTCCAGACTTCACCTTCTCCTTCTTCTACATCTTCTGATTCACCCTCCAGACTTCACCTTCTCCTTCTCCTTCTGCTTCTTCTGATTCACCCTCCAGACTTCACCTTCTCCTTCTCCTTCGTCTACTTTTTCTGATTTACCCTCCAGGCTTCACCTTTTCCTTCTCCTTCTTCTGCTTCTTCTGATTCACCCTCCAGACTTCTCCTTCGCCTTCTCCTTCTTCTACTTCTTCTGATTCACCCTCCTGACTTCACCTTCTCCTTCTCCTTCTTCTACTTCTTCTGCTTCACCCTCCTGACTTCACCTTCTCCTTCTCCTTCTTCTGCTTCCTCTGATTCACCCTCCAGACTTCACCTTCCCCTTCTCCTTCTTCTGCTTCTTCTGTTTCACCCTCCAGACTTCACCTTCTCCTTCTCCTTCTTCTACTTCTTCTGATTCACATTCCAGACTTCACCTTCTCCTTCTCCATCTTCTACTTCTTCTGATTCACCCTCCAGGCTTCACCTTCTCCTTCTCCTTCTTCTGCTTCTTCTGATTCACCCTCCTGACTTCACCTTCTCCTTCTTCTTCTTCTGCTTTTTCTGATTCACCCTCCAGACTTCACCTTCTCCTTCTCCTTCTTCTGCTTCCTCTGATTCACCCTCCAGACTTCAACTTCTCCTTCTCCTTCTTCTGCTTCTTCTGATTCACCCTCCAGACTTCACCTTCTCCTTCTCCTTCTTCTACTTCTTCTGATTCACCCTCCAGACTTTACCTTCTCCTTCTCCTTCTTCTGCTTCTTCTGATTCACCATCCAGACTTCACCTTCGCCTTCTCCTTCTTCTACTTCTTCTGATTCACCCTCCAGACTTCACCTTCTCCTTCTCCTTCTTCTACTTCTTCTGCTTCACACTCCTGACTTCACCTTCTCCTTATCCTTCTTCTGCTTCTTCTGATTCACCCTCCAGACTTCACCTTCTCCTTCTCCTTCTTCTACTCTTCTGCTTCTCCCTCCAGACTTCACCTTCTCCTTCTCCTTCTTCTGCTTCTTCTGATTCACCCTCCTGACTTCACCTTCTCCTTCTCCTTCTTCTGCTTCTTCTGATTCACCCTCCATACTTCACCTTCTCCTTCTCCTTCTTCTACTTCTTCTGATTCACCCTCCTGACTTCACCTTCTCCTTCTCCTTCTTCTACTTCTTCTGATTCACCCTCCAGACTTCATCTTCTCCTTCTCCTTCTTCTGCTTCTTCTGATTCACCCTCCTGACTTCACCTTCTCCTTCTCCTTCTTCTACTTCTTCTGATTCACCCTCCTGACTTCACCTACTCCTTCTCCTTCTTCTACTTCTTCTGCTTCACCATCCTGACTTCACCTTCTCCTTCTCCTTCTTCTGCTTCTTCTGATTCACCCTCCAGACTTCACCTTCTCCTTCTCCTTCTTCTCCTTCTTCTGCTTCTCCCTCCAGACTTCACCTTCTCCTTCTCCTCCTTCTGCTTCTTCTGATTCACCCTCCAGACTTCACCTTCTCCTTCACCTTCTTCTGCTTCTTCTGATTCACCCTCCTGACTTCACCTTCTCCTTCTCCTTCTTCTACTTCTTCTGATTCACCCTCCAGACTTCACCTTCTCCTTCTCCTTCTTCTGCTTCTTCTGATTCACCATCCAGACTTCACCTTCGCCTTCTCCTTCTTCTACTTCTTCTGATTCACCCTCCAGACTTCACATTCTCCTTCTCCTTCTTCTACTTCTTCTGCTTCACACTCCTGACTTCACCTTCTCCTTATCCTTCTTCTGCTTCTTCTGATTCACCCTCCAGACTTCACCTTCTCCTTCTCCTTCTTCTACTCTTCTGCTTCTCCCTCCAGACTTCACCTTCTCCTTCTCCTTCTTGTGCTTCTTCTGACTCACCCTCCTGACTACACCTTCTCCTTCTCCTTCATCTGCTTCTTCTGATTCATCCTCAAGACTTCACCTTCTCCTTCTCCTTCTTCTACTTCTTCTGATTCACCCTCCTGACTTTACCTTCTCCTTCTCCTTCTTCTACTTCTTCTGCTTCACCCTCCTGACTTCACCTTCTCCTTCTCCTTCTTCTGTGTCCTCTGATTCACCCTCCAGACTTCATCTTCTCATTCTCCTTCTTCTACTTCTTCTGCTTCACCCTCCAGACTTCACCTTTTCCTTCACCTTCTTCTGCTTCTTCTGATTCATCCTCAAGACTTCACCTTCTCCTTCTCCTTCTTCTACTACTTCTGATTCACCCTCCTGACTTTACCTTCTCCTTCTCCTTCTTCTACTTCTTCTGCTTCACCCTCCTGACTTCACCTTCTCCTTCTCCTTCTTCTGTGTCCTCTGATTCACCCTCCAGACTTCATCTTCTCATTCTCCTTCTTCTACTTCTTCTGCTTCACCCTCCAGACTTCACCTTTTCCCTCTCCTTCTTCTGCTTTTTCTGATTCACCCTCCAGACTTCACCTTCTCCTTCTCCTTCTTCTGCTTCCTCTGATTCAACCTCCAGACTTCAACTTCTCCTTCTCCTTCTTCTGCTTCTTCTGATTCACCCTCCAGACTTCACCTTCTCCTTCTCCTTCTTCTACTTCTTCTGATTCACCCTCCAGACTTCACCTTCTCCTTCTCCTTCTTCTGCTTCTTCTGATTCACCATCCAGACTTCACCTTCGCCTTCTCCTTCTTCTACTTCTTCTGATTCACCCTCCAGACTTCACATTCTCCTTCTCCTTCTTCTACTTCTTCTGCTTCACACTCCTGACTTCACCTTCTCCTTATCCTTCTTCTGCTTCTTCTGATTCACCCTCCAGACTTCACCTTCTCCTTCTCCTTCTTCTACTCTTCTGCTTCTCCCTCCAGACTTCACCTTCTCCTTCTCCTTCTTCTGCTTCTTCTGATTCACCCTCCTGACTTCACCTTCTCCTTCTCCTTCTTCTGCTTCTTCTGATTCACCCTCCATACTTCACCTTCTCCTTTTCCTTCTTCTACTTCTTCTGATTCACCCTCCTGACTTCACCTTCTCCTTCTCCTTCTTCTACTTCTTCTGATTCACCCTCCAGACTTCATCTTCTCCTTCTCCTTCTTCTGCTTCTTCTGATTCACCCTCCTGACTTCACCTTCTCCTTCTCCTTCTTCTACTTCTTCTGATTCACCCTCCTGACTTCACCTTCTCCTTCTCCTTCTTCTACTTCTTCTGCTTCACCCTCCTGACTTCACCTCCTCCTGCTCCTTCTTCTGCTTCTTCTGATTCACCCTCCAGACTTCACCTTCTCCTTCTCCTTCTTCTCCTTCTTCTGCTTCTCCCTCCAGACTTCACCTTCTCCTTCTCCTCCTTCTGCTTCTTCTGATTCACCCTCCTGACTTCACCTTCTCCTTCTCCTTCTTCTGCTTCTTCCGATTCACCCTCCATACTTCACCTTCTCCTTCTCCTTCTTCTACTTCTTCTGCTTCACCCTCCAGACTTCACCTTCTCCTTCTCCTTCTTCTACTTCTTCTGCTTCACCCTCCTGACTTCACCTTCTCCTTCTCCTTCTTCTGCTTCCTCTGATTCACCCTCCAGACTTCACCTTCTCCTTCTCCTTCTTGTGCTTCTTCTGACTCACCCTCCTGACTTCACCTTCTCCTTCTCCTTTTTCTGCTTCTTCTGATTCACCCTCCAGACTTCACCTTCTCCTTCTCCTTCTTCTACTTCTTCTGATTCACCATGCTGACTTTACCTTCTCCTTCTCCTTCTTCTACTTCTTCTGCTTCACCCTCCTGACTTCACCTTCTCCTTCTCCTTCTTCTGTGTCTTCTGATTCACCCTCCAGACTTCATCTTCTCCTTCTCCTTCTTCTACTTCTTCTGCTTCACCCTCCAGACTTTACCTTTTCCTTCTCCTTCTTCTGCTTCTTCTGATTCACCCTCCAGACTTCACCTTCGCCTTCTCCATCTTCTCCTTCCTCTGATTCACCCTCCAGACTTCACCTTCTACTTCTCCTTCTTCTACGTCTTCTGATTCACCCTCCAGACTTCACCTTCTCCTTCTCCTTCTTCTGCTTCCTCTGATTCACCCTCCAGGCTTCACCTTCTCCTTCTCCTTCTTCTGCTTCTTCTGATTCACCCTCCAGACTTCACCTTCTCCTTCTCCTTCTTCTACCTCTTCTGATTCACCCTCCAGACTTTACCTTCTCTTTCTCCATCTTCTGCTTCTTCTGATTCACCCTCCAGTCTTCACCTTCGCCTTCTCCTTCTTCTACTTCTTCTGATTCACCCTCCTGACTTCACCTTCTCCTTCTCCTTCTTCTACTTCTTCTGCTTCACCCTCCTGACTTCACCTTCTCCTTCTCCTTCTTCTGCTTCCTCTGATTCACCCTCCAGGCTTCACCTTCTACTTCTCCCTCTTCTGCTTCTTCTGATTCACCCTCCAGACTTCACCTTCTCCTTATCCTTCTTTTACTTCTTCTGATTCACCCTCCTGACTTCACCTTCGCCTCCTCCTTCTTCTACTTCTTCTGCTTCTCCCTCCAGACTTCACCTTCTCCTTCTCCTTCTTCTACTTCTTCTGATCCACCCTCCAGACTTCACCTTCTCCTTCTCCTTCTTCTACTTCTTCTGCTTCTCCCTCCAGACTTCACCTTCTCCTTCTCCTTCTTCTACTTCTTCTGCTTCTCCCTCCAGACTTCACCTTCTCCTTCTCCTTCTTCTGCTTCTTCTGACTCACCCTCCTGACTTCACCTTCTCCTTCTCCTTCTTCTGCTTCTTCTGATTCACCCTCCAGACTTCACCTTCTCCTTCTCCTTCTTCTACTTCTTCTGATTCACCCCCCTGACTTTACCTTCTCCTTCTCCTTCTTCTACTTCTTCTGCTTCACCCTCCTGACTTCACCTTCTCCTTCTCCTTCTTCTGATACCTCTGATTCACCCTCCAGACTTCATCTTCTCCTTCTCCTTCTTCTACCTCTACTGATTCACCCTCCAGACTTTACCTTCTCCTTCTCCATCTTCTGCTTCTTCTGATTCACCCTCCAGACTTCACCTTCGCCTTCTCCATTTTCTACTTCTTCTGATTCACCCTCCTGACTTCACCTTCTCCTTCTCCTTCTTCTACTTCTTCTGCTTCACCCTCCAGACTTCACCTTCTCCGTCTCCTTCTTCTACTTCTTCTGCTTCACCCTCCTGACTTCACCTTCTCCTTCTCCTTCTTCTGCTTCCTCTGATTCACCCTCCAGACTTCACCTTCTCCTTCTCCTTCTTGTGCTTCTTCTGACTCACCCTCCTGACTTCACCTTCTCCTTCTCATTCTTCTGCTTCCTCTGATTCACCCTCCAGGCTTCACCTTCTCCTTCTCCATCTTCTGCTTCTTCTGATTCACCCTCCAGACTTCACCTTCTTCTTCTCCATCTTCTGCTTCTTCTGATTCACCCTCCAGACTTCACCTTCGCCTTCTCCTTCTTCTACTTCTTCTGATTCACCCTCCTGACTTCACCTTCTCCTTCTCCTTCTTCTACTTCTTCTGCTTCACCCTCCTGACTTAACCTTCTCCTTCTCCTTCTTCTGCTTCCTCTGATTCACCCTCCAGACTTCATCTTCTTCTTCTCCTTCTTCTGCTTCTTCTGATTCACCCTCCAGACTTCACCTTCTCCTTCTCCTTCTTCTGCTTCTTCTGATTCACCCTCCAGACTTCACCTTCTCCTTCTCCTTCTTCGACTTCTTCTGATTCACCCTCCTGACTTCACCTTCTCCTTCTCCTTCTTCTACGTCTTCTGCTTCACCCTCCTGACTTCACCTTCTCCTTCTCCTTCTTCTGTGTTTTCTGATTCACCCTCCAGACTTCACCTTCTCCTTCTCCTTCTTCTACTTCTTCTGCTTCACTCTCCAGACTTCACCTTTTCCTTCTCCTTCTTCTGCTTCTTCTGATTCACCCTCCAGACTTCACCTTCGCCTTCTCCTTCTTCTGCTTCTTCTGATTCACCCTCCAGACTTCACCTCTCCTTCTCCTTCTTCTGCTTCTTCTGATTCACCCTCCAGACTTCACCTTCTCCTTCACCTTCTTCTGCTTCTTCTGATTCACCCTGCAGACTTCACCATCTCCTTCTCTTTCTTCTGCTTCTTCTGATTCACCCTCCAGACTTCACCTTCTCCTTCTCCTTCTTCTACTTCTTCTGATTCACCCTCCAGACTTCACCTTCTCCTTCTCCTTCTTCTACTTCTTCTGATTCATCCTCCAGACTTCTCCTTCTCCTTCTCCTTCTTCTGCTTCCTCTGATTCACCCTCCTGACTTCACCTTCTCCTTCTCCTTCTTCGACTTCTTCTGATTCACCCACCAGACTTCACCTTCTCCTTCTCCTTCTTCTGGTTCTTCTGATTCACCATCCAGACTTCACCTTCTCCTTCTCCTTCTTCTGCTTCTTCTGATTCACCCTCCAGACTTCACCTTCTCCTTCTCCTTCTTCTACTTCTTCTGCTTCACACTCCAGACTTCACCTTCTCCTTCTCCTTCTTCTGCTTCTTCTGATTCACCCTCCTGACTTCACCTTCTCCTTCTCCTTCTTCTGCTTCTTCTGATACACCCTCCATACTTCACATTCTCCTTCTCCTTCTTCAACTTCTTCTGATTCACCCTCCAGACTTCACCTTCTCCTTCTCCTTCTTCTGCTTCTTCTGATTCACCCTCCTGACTTCACCTTCTCCTTCTCCTTCTTCTACTTCTTGTGATTCACCCTCCTGACTTCACCTTCTCCTTCTTCTTCTTCTACTTCTTCTGCTTCACCCTCCTGACTTCACCTTCTCCTTCTCCTTCTTCTGCTTCTTCTGATTCACCCTCCAGAATTCACCTTCTCCTTCTCCTCCTTCTACTTCTTCTGCTTCTCCCTCCGGACTTCACCTTCTCCTTCTCCTTCTTCTGCTTCTTCTGATTCACCCTCCTGACTTCACCTTCTCCTTCTCCTTCTTCTGCTTCTTCTGATTCACCCTCCAGACTTCACCATCTCCTTCTCCTTCTTCTGCTTCTTCTGATTCACCCTCCAGACTTCACCTTCTCCTTCTCCTTCTTCTGCTTCTTCTGATTCACCCTCCAGACTTCACCTTCTCCTTCTCCTTCTTCTGCTTCTTCTGATTCACCCTCCAGACTTCACCTTCTCCTTCTCCTTCTTCTGCTTCTTCTGATTCACCCTCCAGACTTCACCTTCTCCTTCTTCTACTTCTTCTGATTCACCCTCCAGACTTCACCTTCTCCTTCTCCTTCTTCTGCTTCTTCTGCTTCACCCTCCAGACTTCACCTTCTCCATCTCCTTCTTCTGCTTCTTCTGCTTCACCCTCCTGACTTCACCTTCTCCTTCTCCTTCTTCAACTTCTTCTGATTCACCCTCCAGACTTCACCTTCTCCTTCTCCTTCTACTGCTTCTTCTGCTTCACCCTCCAGACTTCACCTTCTCCTTCTCCTTCTTCTGTTTTTCTGCTTCGCCCTCCAGACTTCACCTTCTCCTTCTCCTTCTTCTGCTTCTTCTGCTTCACCCTTTAGACTTCACCTTCTACTTCTCCTTCTTCTGCTTCTTCTGCTTCACCCTCCTGACATCACCTTCTCCTTCTCCTTCTTCTACTTCTTATGATTCACCCTCCAGACTTCACCTTCTCCTTCTCCTTCTTCTGCTTCTTCTGCTTCACCCTCCAGACTTCACCTTCTCCTTCTCCTTCTTCTGCTTCTTCTGCTGCGCCCTCCAGACTTCACCTTCTCCTTCTCCTTCTTCTGCTTCTTCTGCTTCACCCTCCTGACTTCACCTTCTCCTTCTCCTTCTTCTTCTTCTTCTGCTTCACCCCCCTGACTTCACCTTCTCCTTCTCCTTCTTTTGCTTCTTCTGATTCACCCTTCTAACTTCACCTTCTCCTTCTCCTTCTTCTGCTTCTTCTGATTCACCCTCCTGACTTCACCTTCTCCTTCTCCTTCTTCTGCTTCTTCTGATTCACCCTCCAGACTTCACCTTCTCCTTCTCCTTCTTCTGCTTCTTCTGATTCACCCTCCAGACTTAACTTTCTCCTTCTCCTTCTTCTGCTTCTTCTGATTCACCCTCCAGACCTCACCTTCTCCTTCTCCTTCTTCTACTTCTTCTGATTCACCCTCCAGACTTCATCTTCTCCTTCTCCTTCTTCTGCTTCTTCTGATTCACCCTCCAGACTTCACCTTCTCCTTCTCCTTCTTCTGCTTCTTCTGATTCACCCTCCAGACTTCACCTTCTCCTTATCCTTCTTCTACTTCTTCTGATTCACCCTCCAGACTTCACCTTCTCCTTCTCCTTCTTCTACTTCTTCTGATTCACCCTCCAGTCTTCACCTTCTCCTTCTCCTTCTTCTGCTTCTTCTGCTTCACCCTCCAGACTTCACCTTCTCCTTCTCTTTCTTCTGCTTCTTCTGATTCACCGTCCAGACTTCACCTTCTCCTTCTTCTGATTCTTCTGATTCACCCTCCAGACTTCACCTTCTCCTTCTCCTTCTTCTGCTTCTTCTGATTCACCCTCCTGACTTCACCTACTCCTTCTCCTTCTTCTACTTCTTCTGATTCACCCTCCTGACTTCACCTTCTCCTTCTCCTTCTTCTACTTCTCCTGCTTCACCCTCCAGAGTTCACCTTCTCCTTCTCCTTCTTCTACTTCTTCTGATTCACCCTCCAGACTTCACCTTCTCCTTCTCCTTCTTATGCTTCTTCTGATTCACCCTCCAGACTTCACCTTCTCCTTCTCCGTATTCTGCTTCTTCTGATTCACCCTCCAGACTTCTCCTTCTCCTTCTCCTTCTTCTGCTTCTTCTGATTGACCCTCCAGACTTCACCTTCTCCTTCTCCTTCTTCTGCTTCTCCTGATTCACCCTCCAGACTTCACCTTCTCCTTCTCCTTCTTCTACTTCTTCTGATTCACCCTCCAGACTTCATCTTCTCCTTCTCCTTCTTCTGCTTCTTCTGATTCACCCTCCAGACTTTACCTTCTCCTTCTCCTTCTTCTGCTTCTTCTGATTCACCCTCCAGACTTCATCTTCTCCTTCTCCTTCTTCTACTTCTTCTGATTCACCCTCCAGACTTCACCTTCTCCTTCTCCTTCTTCTACTTCTTCCGATTCACCCTCCAGACTTCACCTTCTCCTTCTCCTTCTTCTGCTTCTTCTGCTTCACCCTCCAGACTTCACCTTCTCCTTCTCCTTCTTCTGCTTCTTCTGCTGCGCCCTCCAGACTTCACCTTCTCCTTCTCCTTCTTCTGCTTCTCCTGCTTCACCCTCCTGACTTCACCTTCTCCTTCTCCTTCTTCTACTTCTTCTGCTTCACCCCCCTGACTTCACCTTCTCCTTCTCCTTCTTTTGCTTCTTCTGATTCACCCTCCTAACTTCACCTTCTCCTGCTCCTTCTTCTGCTTCTTCTGATTCACTCTCCTGACTTCACCTTCTCCTTCACCTTCTTCTGCTTCTTCTGATTCACCATCCAGACTTCACCTTCTCCTTCTCCTTCTTCTGCTTCTTCTGATTCACCCTCCAGAATTCACTTTCTCCTTCTCCTTCTTCTGCTTCTTCTGATTCACCCTCCAGACCTCACCTTCTCCTTCTCCTTCTTCTAATTCTTCTGATTCACCCTCCAGACTTCATCTTCTCCTTCTCCTTCTTCTGCTTCTTCTGATTCACCCTCCAGACTTCACCTTCTCCTTCTCCTTCTTCTGCTTCTTCTGCTTCACCCTCCAGACTTCACCTTCTCCTTCTCTTTCTTCTGCTTCTTCTGATTCACCCTCCAGACTTCACCTTCTCCTTCTCCTTCTTCTGATTCTTCTGATTCACCCTCCAGACTTCACCTGCTCCATCTCCTTCTTCTGCTTCTTCTGATTCACCCTCCTGACTTCACCTTCTCCTTCTCCTTCTTCTACTTCTTCTGATTCACCCTCCTGACTTCACCTTCTCCTTCTCCTTCTTCTACTTCCTCTGCTTCACCCTCCAGACTTCACCTTCTCCTTCTCCTTCTTCTACTTCTGCTGATTCACCCTCCAGACTTCACCTTCTCCTTCTCCTTCTTCTGCTTCTTCTGATTCACCCTCCAGACTTCACCTTCTCCTTCTCCTTCTTCTGCTTCTTCTGATTCACCCTCCTGACTTCACCTTCTCCTTCTCCTTCTTCTGCTTCTTCTGATTCACCCTCCAGACTTCACCTTCTCCTTCTCCTTCTTCTACTTCTTCTGATTCACCCTCCAGACTTCACCTTCTCATTCTCCTTCCTCTGCTTCCTCTGATTCACCCTCCAGACTTCACCTTCTCCTTCTCCTTCTTCTGCTTCTTCTGATTCACCCTCCAGACTTCAACTTCTCCTTCTCCTTCTTCTGCTTCTTCTGATTCACCCTCCAGACTTCACCTTCTCCTTCTTCTACATCTTCTGATTCACCCTCCAGACTTCACCTTCTCCTTCTCCTTCTGCTTCTTCTGATTCACCCTCCAGACTTCACCTTCTCCTTCTCCTTCGTCTACTTTTTCTGATTTACCCTCCAGGCTTCACCTTTTCCTTCTCCTTCTTCTGCTTCTTCTGATTCACCCTCCAGACTTCTCCTTCGCCTTCTCCTTCTTCTACTTCTTCTGATTCACCCTCCTGACTTCACCTTCTCCTTCTCCTTCTTCTACTTCTTCTGCTTCACCCTCCTGACTTCACCTTCTCCTTCTCCTTCTTCTGCTTCCTCTGATTCACCCTCCAGACTTCACCTTCCCCTTCTCCTTCTTCTGCTTCTTCTGTTTCACCCTCCAGACTTCACCTTCTCCTTCTCCTTCTTCTACTTCTTCTGATTCACATTCCAGACTTCACCTTCTCCTTCTCCATCTTCTACTTCTTCTGATTCACCCTCCAGGCTTCACCTTCTCCTTCTCCTTCTTCTGCTTCTTCTGATTCACCCTCCTGACTTCACCTTCTCCTTCTTCTTCTTCTGCTTTTTCTGATTCACCCTCCAGACTTCACCTTCTCCTTCTCCTTCTTCTGCTTCCTCTGATTCACCCTCCAGACTTCAACTTCTCCTTCTCCTTCTTCTGCTTCTTCTGATTCACCCTCCAGACTTCACCTTCTCCTTCTCCTTCTTCTACTTCTTCTGATTCACCCTCCAGACTTTACCTTCTCCTTCTCCTTCTTCTGCTTCTTCTGATTCACCATCCAGACTTCACCTTCGCCTTCTCCTTCTTCTACTTCTTCTGATTCACCCTCCAGACTTCACCTTCTCCTTCTCCTTCTTCTACTTCTTCTGCTTCACACTCCTGACTTCACCTTCTCCTTATCCTTCTTCTGCTTCTTCTGATTCACCCTCCAGACTTCACCTTCTCCTTCTCCTTCTTCTACTCTTCTGCTTCTCCCTCCAGACTTCACCTTCTCCTTCTCCTTCTTCTGCTTCTTCTGATTCACCCTCCTGACTTCACCTTCTCCTTCTCCTTCTTCTGCTTCTTCTGATTCACCCTCCATACTTCACCTTCTCCTTCTCCTTCTTCTACTTCTTCTGATTCACCCTCCTGACTTCACCTTCTCCTTCTCCTTCTTCTACTTCTTCTGATTCACCCTCCAGACTTCATCTTCTCCTTCTCCTTCTTCTGCTTCTTCTGATTCACCCTCCTGACTTCACCTTCTCCTTCTCCTTCTTCTACTTCTTCTGATTCACCCTCCTGACTTCACCTACTCCTTCTCCTTCTTCTACTTCTTCTGCTTCACCCTCCTGACTTCACCTTCTCCTTCTCCTTCTTCTGCTTCTTCTGATTCACCCTCCAGACTTCACCTTCTCCTTCTCCTTCTTCTCCTTCTTCTGCTTCTCCCTCCAGACTTCACCTTCTCCTTCTCCTCCTTCTGCTTCTTCTGATTCACCCTCCTGACTTCACCTTCTCCTTCTCCTTCTTCTGCTTCTTCTGATTCACCCTCCATACTTCACCTTCTCCTTCTCCTTCTTCTACTTCTTCTGCTTCACCCTCCAGACTTCACCTTCTCCTTCTCCTTCTTCTACTTCTTCTGCTTCACCCTCCTGACTTCACCTTCTCCTTCTCCTTCTTCTGCTTCCTCTGATTCACCCTCCAGACTTCACCTTCTCCTTCTCCTTCTTGTGCTTCTTCTGACTCACCCTCCTGACTTCACCTTCTCCTTCTCCTTTTTCTGCTTCTTCTGATTCACCCTCCAGACTTCACCTTCTCCTTCTCCTTCTTCTACTTCTTCTGATTCACCCTCCTGACTTTACCTTCTCCTTCTCCTTCTTCGACTTCTTCTGCTTCACCCTCCTGACTTCACCTTCTCCTTCTCCTTCTTCTGTGTCTTCTGATTCACCCTCCAGACTTCATCTTCTCCTTCTCCTTCTTCTACTTCTTCTGCTTCACCCTCCAGACTTTACCTTTTCCTTCTCCTTCTTCTGCTTCTTCTGATTCACCCTCCAGACTTCACCTTCGCCTTCTCCATCTTCTGCTTCCTCTGATTCACCCTCCAGACTTCACCTTCTACTTCTCCTTCTTCTACGTCTTCTGATTCACCCTCCAGACTTCACCTTCTCCTTCTCCTTCTTCTGCTTCCTCTGATTCACCCTCCAGGCTTCACCTTCTCCTTCTCCTTCTTCTGCTTCTTCTGATTCACCCTCCAGACTTCACCTTCTCCTTCTCCTTCTTCTACCTCTTCTGATTCACCCTCCAGACTTTACCTTCTCCTTCTCCATCTTCTGCTTCTTCTGATTCACCCTCCAGTCCTCACCTTCGCCTTCTCCTTCTTCTACTTCTTCTGATTCACCCTCCTGACTTCACCTTCTCCTTCTCCTTCTTCTACTTCTTCTGCTTCACCCTCCTGACTTCACCTTCTCCTTCTCCTTCTTCTGCTTCCTCTGATTCACCCTCCAGGCTTCACCTTCTACTTCTCCCTCTTCTGCTTCTTCTGATTCCCCCTCCAGACATCACCTTCTCCTTTTCCTTCGTCTACTTCTTCTGATTCACCCTCCAGACTTCACCTTCTCCTTCTCCTTCTTCTACTTCTTCTGATTCACCCTCCTGACTTCACCTTCGCCTCCTCCTTCTTCTACTTCTTCTGCTTCTCCCTCCAGACTTCACCTTCTCCTTCTCCTTCTTCTACTTCTTCTGATCCACCCTCCAGACTTCACCTTCTCCTTCTCCTTCTTCTGCTTCTTCTGATTCACCCTCCTGACTTAACCTTCTCCTTCTCCTTCTTCTGCTTCTTCTGATTCACCCTCCAGACTTCACCTTCTCCTTCTCCTTCTTCTGCTTCTTCTGATTCACCCTCCAGACTTCACCTTCTCCTTCTCCTTCTTCTACATCTTCTGATTCACCCTCCAGACATCACCTTCTCCTTCTCCTTCCTCTGCTTCTTCTGATTCACCCTCCTGACTTCACCTTCTCCTTCTCCTTCTTCTGCTTCCTCTGATTCACCCTCCAGACTTCACCTTCTCCTTCTCCTTCTTCTGCTTCTTCTGATTCACCCTCCAGACTTCACCTTCTCCTTCTCCTTCTTCTACTTCTTCTGATTCACCCTCCAGACTTCACCTTCTCCTTCTCCTTCTTCTACTTCTTCTGCTTCACCCCCCTGACTTCACCTTCTCCTTCTCCTTCTTTTGCTTCTTCTGATTCACCCTCCTAACTTCACCTTCTCCTGCTCCTTCTTCTGCTTCTTCTGATTCACTCTCCTGACTTCACCTTCTCCTTCACCTTCTTCTGCTTCTTCTGATTCACCATCCAGACTTCACCTTCTCCTTCTTCTTCTGCTTCTTCTGATTCACCCTCCAGAATTCACTTTCTCCTTCTCCTTCTTCTGCTTCTTCTGCTTCACCCTCCAGACTTCACCTTCTCCTTCTCCTTCTTCTAATTCTTCTGATTCACCCTCCAGACTTCATCTTCTCCTTCTCCTTCTTCTGCTTCTTCTGATTCACCCTCCAGACTTCACCTTCTCCTTCTCCTTCTTCTGCTTCTTCTGCTTCACCCTCCAGACTTCACCTTCTCCTTCTCTTTCTTCTGCTTCTTCTGATTCACCCTCCAGACTTCACCTTCTCCTTCTCCTTCTTCTGATTCTTCTGATTCACCCTCCAGACTTCACCTGCTCCATCTCCTTCTTCTGCTTCTTCTGATTCACCCTCCTGACTTCACCTTCTCCTTCTCCTTCTTCTACTTCTTCTGATTCACCCTCCTGACTTCACCTTCTCCTTCTCCTTCTTCTACTTCCTCTGCTTCACCCTCCAGACTTCACCTTCTCCTTCTCCTTCTTCTACTTCTGCTGATTCACCCTCCAGACTTCACCTTCTCCTTCTCCTTCTTCTGCTTCTTCTGATTCACCCTCCAGACTTCACCTTCTCCTTCTCCTTCTTCTGCTTCTTCTGATTCACCCTCCTGACTTCACCTTCTCCTTCTCCTTCTTCTGCTTCTTCTGATTCACCCTCCAGACTTCACCTTCTCCTTCTCCTTCTTCTACTTCTTCTGATTCACCCTCCAGACTTCACCTTCTCATTCTCCTTCCTCTGCTTCCTCTGATTCACCCTCCAGACTTCACCTTCTCCTTCTCCTTCTTCTGCTTCTTCTGATTCACCCTCCAGACTTCAACTTCTCCTTCTCCTTCTTCTGCTTCTTCTGATTCACCCTCCAGACTTCACGTTCTCCTTCTTCTACATCTTCTGATTCACCCTCCAGACTTCACCTTCTCCTTCTCCTTCTGCTTCTTCTGATTCACCCTCCAGACTTCACCTTCTCCTTCTCCTTCGTCTACTTTTTCTGATTTACCCTCCAGGCTTCACCTTTTCCTTCTCCTTCTTCTGCTTCTTCTGATTCACCCTCCAGACTTCTCCTTCGCCTTCTCCTTCTTCTACTTCCTCTGATTCACCCTCCTGACTTCACCTTCTCCTTCTCCTTCTTCTACTTCTTCTGCTTCACCCTCCTGACTTCACCTTCTCCTTCTCCTTCTTCTGCTTCCTCTGATTCACCCTCCAGACTTCACCTTCCCCTTCTCCTTCTTCTGCTTCTTCTGTTTCACCCTCCAGACATCACCTTCTCCTTCTCCTTCTTCTACTTCTTCTGATTCACATTCCAGACTTCACCTTCTCCTTCTCCATCTTCTACTTCTTCTGATTCACCCTCCAGGCTTCACCTTCTCCTTCTCCTTCTTCTGCTTCTTCTGATTCACCCTCCTGACTTCACCTTCTCCTTCTTCTTCTTCTGCTTTTTCTGATTCACCCTCCAGACTTCACCTTCTCCTTCTCCTTCTTCTGCTTCCTCTGATTCACCCTCCAGACTTCAACTTCTCCTTCTCCTTCTTCTGCTTCTTCTGATTCACCCTCCAGACTTCACCTTCTCCTTCTCCTTCTTCTACTTCTTCTGATTCACCCTCCAGACTTTACCTTCTCCTTCTCCTTCTTCTGCTTCTTCTGATTCACCATCCAGACTTCACCTTCGCCTTCTCCTTCTTCTACTTCTTCTGATTCACCCTCCAGACTTCACCTTCTCCTTCTCCTTCTTCTACTTCTTCTGCTTCACACTCCTGACTTCACCTTCTCCTTATCCTTCTTCTGCTTCTTCTGATTCACCCTCCAGACTTCACCTTCTCCTTCTCCTTCTTCTACTCTTCTGCTTCTCCCTCCAGACTTCACCTTCTCCTTCTCCTTCTTCTGCTTCTTCTGATTCACCCTCCTGACTTCACCTTCTCCTTCTCCTTCTTCTACTTCTTCTGATTCACCCTCCTGACTTCACCTTCTCCTTCTCCTTCTTCTACTTCTTCTGATTCACCCTCCAGACTTCATCTTCTCCTTCTCCTTCTTCTGCTTCTTCTGATTCACCCTCCTGACTTCACCTTCTCCTTCTCCTTCTTCTACTTCTTCTGATTCACCCTCCTGACTTCACCTACTCCTTCTCCTTCTTCTACTTCTTCTGCTTCACCCTCCTGACTTCACCTTCTCCTTCTCCTTCTTCTGCTTCTTCTGATTCACCCTCCAGACTTCACCTTCTCCTTCTCCTTCTTCTCCTTCTTCTGCTTCTCCCTCCAGACTTCACCTTCTCCTTCTCCTCCTTCTGCTTCTTCTGATTCACCCTCCTGACTTCACCTTCTCCTTCTCCTTCTTCTGCTTCTTCTGATTCACCCTCCATACTTCACCTTCTCCTTCTCCTTCTTCTACTTCTTCTGCTTCACCCTCCAGACTTCACCTTCTCCTTCTCCTTCTTCTACTTCTTCTGCTTCACCCTCCTGACTTCACCTTCTCCTTCTCCTTCTTCTGCTTCCTCTGATTCACCCTCCAGACTTCACCTTCTCCTTCTCCTTCTTGTGCTTCTTCTGACTCACCCTCCTGACTTCACCTTCTCCTTCTCCTTTTTCTGCTTCTTCTGATTCACCCTCCAGACTTCACCTTCTCCTTCTCCTTCTTCTACTTCTTCTGATTCACCCTCCTGACTTTACCTTCTCCTTCTCCTTCTTCGACTTCTTCTGCTTCACCCTCCTGACTTCACCTTCTCCTTCTCCTTCTTCTGTGTCTTCTGATTCACCCTCCAGACTTCATCTTCTCCTTCTCCTTCTTCTACTTCTTCTGCTTCACCCTCCAGACTTTACCTTTTCCTTCTCCTTCTTCTGCTTCTTCTGATTCACCCTCCAGACTTCACCTTCGCCTTCTCCATCTTCTGCTTCCTCTGATTCACCCTCCAGACTTCACCTTCTACTTCTCCTTCTTCTACGTCTTCTGATTCACCCTCCAGACTTCACCTTCTCCTTCTCCTTCTTCTGCTTCCTCTGATTCACCCTCCAGGCTTCACCTTCTCCTTCTCCTTCTTCTGCTTCTTCTGATTCACCCTCCAGACTTCACCTTCTCCTTCTCCTTCTTCTACCTCTTCTGATTCACCCTCCAGACTTTACCTTCTCCTTCTCCATCTTCTGCTTCTTCTGATTCACCCTCCAGTCCTCACCTTCGCCTTCTCCTTCTTCTACTTCTTCTGATTCACCCTCCTGACTTCACCTTCTCCTTCTCCTTCTTCTACTTCTTCTGCTTCACCCTCCTGACTTCACCTTCTCCTTCTCCTTCTTCTGCTTCCTCTGATTCACCCTCCAGGCTTCACCTTCTACTTCTCCCTCTTCTGCTTCTTCTGATTCCCCCTCCAGACATCACCTTCTCCTTTTCCTTCGTCTACTTCTTCTGATTCACCCTCCAGACTTCACCTTCTCCTTCTCCTTCTTCTACTTCTTCTGATTCACCCTCCTGACTTCACCTTCGCCTCCTCCTTCTTCTACTTCTTCTGCTTCTCCCTCCAGACTTCACCTTCTCCTTCTCCTTCTTCTACTTCTTCTGATCCACCCTCCAGACTTCACCTTCTCCTTCTCCTTCTTCTGCTTCTTCTGATTCACCCTCCTGACTTAACCTTCTCCTTCTCCTTCTTCTGCTTCTTCTGATTCACCCTCCAGACTTCACCTTCTCCTTCTCCTTCTTCTGCTTCTTCTGATTCACCCTCCAGACTTCACCTTCTCCTTCTCCTTCTTCTACATCTTCTGATTCACCCTCCAGACATCACCTTCTCCTTCTCCTTCCTCTGCTTCTTCTGATTCACCCTCCTGACTTCACCTTCTCCTTCTCCTTCTTCTGCTTCCTCTGATTCACCCTCCAGACTTCACCTTCTCCTTCTCCTTCTTCTGCTTCTTCTGATTCACCCTCCAGACTTCACCTTCTCCTTCTCCTTCTTCTACTTCTTCTGATTCACCCTCCAGACTTCACATTCTCCTTCTCCATCTTCTACTTCTTCTGATTCACCCTCCAGACTTCACCTTCTACTTCTCCTTCTTCTGCTTCTTCTGATTCACCCTCCAGACTTCACCTTCTCCTTCTCCTTCGTCTACTTCTTCTGATTCACACTCCAGACTTCACCTTCTCCTTCTACTTCTTCTGCTTCTTCTGATTCACCCTCCAGACTTCACCTTCTCCTTCTCCTTCTTCTACATCTTCTGATTCACCCTCCAGACATCACCTTCTCCTTCTCCTTCCTCTGCCTCTTCTGATTCACCCTCCTGACTTCACCTTCTCCTTCTGCTTCTTCTGCTTCTTCTGCTTCACCCTCCTGACTTCACCTTCGCCTTCTCCCTCTTCTACTTCTTCTGATTCACCCTCCAGACTTCACCTTCTCCTTCTCCTTCTTCTCCTTCTTCTGATTCACCCTCCAGACTTCACCTTCTCCTTCTCCTTCTTCTGCTTCCTCTGATTCACCTTCCTGACTTCACCTTCTCCTTCTCCTTCTTCTACTTCTTCTGATTCACCCTCCTGACTTCACCTTCTCCTTCTCCTTCTTCTGCTTCTTCTGATTCACCCTCCAGAGTTCACCTTCTCCTTCTCCTTCTTCTGATTCACACTCCAGACTTCACCTTCTCCTTCTCCTTCTTCTGCTTCTTCTGATTCACCCTCCAGACTTCACCTTCTCCTTCTCCTTCTTCTGCTTCTTCTGATTCACCCTCCAGACTTCACCTTCTGCTTCTCCTTCTTCTGCTTCTTCTGATTCACCCTCCAGACTTCACCATCTCCTTCTCCTTCCTCTGCTTCTTCTGATTCACCCTCCAGACTTCACCTTCTCCTTCTCCTTCTTCTAATTCTTCTGATTCACCCTCCAGACTTCACCTTCTCCTTCTCCTTCTTCTACTTCTTCTGATTCACCCTTCAGACTTCACCTTCTCCTTCTCCTTCTTCTGCTTCCTCTGATTCACCCTCCTGACTTCACCTTCTCCTTCTCCTTCTTCGACTTCTTCTGATTCACCCTCCAGACCTCACCTTCTCCTTCTCCTTCTTCTACTTCTTCTGATTCACCCTCCTGACTTCACCTTCTCCTTCTCCTTCTTCTACTTCTTCTGCTTCACCCTCCTTACTTCACGGTCTCCTTCTCCTTATTCTGCTTCCTCTGATTCACCCTCCAGACTTCACCTTCTCCTTCTCCTTCTTCTACTTCTTCTGCTTCACCCTCCAGACTTCACCTTCTCCGTCTCCTTCTTCTACTTCTTCTGCTTCACCCTCCTGACTTCACCTTCTACTTCTCCTTCATCTGCTTCCTCTGATTCACCCTCCAGACTTCACCTTCTCCTTCTCCTTTTTGTGCTTCTTCTGACTCACCCTCCTGACTTCACCTTCTCCTTCTCCTTCTTCTGCTTCCTCTGATTCACCCTCCAGACTTCACCTTCTCCTTCTCCTTCTTCTGCTTCTTCTGATTCACCCTCCAGACTTCACCTTCTCCTTCTCCTTCTTCTACCTCTTCTGATTCACCCTCCAGACTTTACCTTCTCCTTCTCCATCTTCTGCTTCTTCTGATACACCCTCCAGACTTCACCTTCGCCTTCTCCTTCTTCTACTTCTTCTGATTCACCCTCCTGACTTCACCTTCTCCTTCTCCTTCTTCTACTTCTTCTGCTTCACCCTCCTGACTTCACCTTCTCCTTCTCCTTCTTCTGCTTCCTCTGATTCACCCTCCAGACTTCATCTTCTCCTTCTCCTTCTTCTGCTTTTTCTGATTCACCCTCCAGACTTCACCTTCTCCTTCTCCTTCTTCTACTTCTTCTGATTCACCCTCCAGACTTCACCTTCTCCTTCTCCATCTTCTACTTCTTCGGATTCACCCTCCAGGCTTCACCTTCTCCTTCTCCTTCTTCTGCTTCTTCTGATTCACCCTCCTGACTTCACCTTCTCCTTCTCCTTTTTCTGCTTCTTCTGATTCACCCTCCAGACTTCACCTTCTCCTTCTCCTTCTTCTACTTCTTCTGATTCACCCTCCTGACTTCACCTTCCCCTTCTCCTTCTTCTACTTCTTCTGCTTCACCCTCCTGACTTCACCTTCTCCTTCTCCTTCTTCTATGTCCTCTGATTCACCCTCCAGACTTCACCTTCTCCTTCTCCTTCTTCTACTTCTTCTGCTTCACTCTCCAGACTTCACCTTTTCCTTCTCCTTCTTCTGCTTCTTCTGATTCACCCTCCAGACTTCACCTTCGCCTTCTCCTTCTTCTGCTTCCTCTGATTCACCCTCCAGACTTCACCTTCTCCTTCTCCTTCTTCTACTTCTTCTGATTCACCCTCCAGACTTCACCTTCTCCTTCTCCTTCTTCTGCTTCCTCTGTTTCACCCTCCAGACTTCAACTTCTCCTTCTCCTTCTTCTGCTTCTTCTGATTCACCCTCCAGACTTCACCTTCTCCTTCTCCTTCTTCTACTTCTTCTGATTCACCCCCCAGACTTCACCTTCTCCTTCTCCTTCTTCTGCTTCTTCTGATTCACCTTCCAGACTTCACCTTCGCCTTCTCCTTCTTCTACTTCTTCTGATTCACCCTCCAGACTTCACCTTCTCCTTCTCCTTCTTCTACTTCTTCTGATTCACCCCCCAGACTTCACCTTCTCCTTCTCCTTCTTCTGCTTCTTCTGATTCACCTTCCAGACTTCACCTTCTCCTTCTCCTTCTTCTACTTCTTCTGCTTCACACTCCTGACTTCACCTTCTCCTTCTCCTTCTTCTGCTTCTTCTGATTCACCCTCCAGACTTCACCTTCTCCTTCTCCTTCTTCTACTTCTTCTGCTTCTCCCTCCAGACTTCACCTTCTCCTTCTCCTTCTTCTGCTTCTTCTGATTCACCCTCATGACTTCACCTTCTCCTTCTGCTTCTTCTGCTTCTTCTGATTCACACTCCAGACTTCACCTTCTCCTTCTCCTTCTTCTGCTTCTTCTGATTCACCCTCCAGACTTCACCTTCTCCTTCTCCTTCTTCTGCTTCTTCTGATTCACCCTCCAGACTTCACCTTCTGCTGCTCCTTCTTCTGCTTCTTCTGATTCACCATCCAGACTTCACCACCTCCTTCTCCTTCCTCTGCTTCTTCTGATTCACTCTCCAGACTTCACCTTCTCCTTCTCCTTCTTCTAATTCTTCTGATTCACCCTCCAGACTTCACCTTCTCCTTCTCCTTCTTCTACTTCTTCTGATTCACCCTCCAGACTTCACCTTCTCCTTCTCCTTCTTCTGCTTCCTCTGATTCACCCTCCAGACTTCACCTTCTCCTTCTCCTTCTTCTACTTCTTCTGCTTCACCCTCCAGACTTCACCTTCTCCGTCTCCTTCTTCTACTTCTTCTGATTCACCCTCCTGACTTCACCTTCTCCTTCTCCTTCTTCTACTTCTTCTGCTTCACCCTCCTTACTTCACGGTCTCCTTCTCCTTCTTCTGCTTCCTCTGATTCACCCTCCAGACTTCACCTTCTCCTTCTCCTTCTTCTACTTCTTCTGCTTCACCCTCCAGACTTCACCTTCTCCGTCTCCTTCTTCTACTTCCTCTGCTTCACCCTCCTGACTTCACCTTCTACTTCTCCTTCTTCTGCTTCCTCTGATTCACCCTCCAGACTTCACCTTCTCCTTCTCCTTCTTGTGCTTCTTCTGACTCACCCTCCTGACTTCACCTTCTCCTTCTCCTTCTTCTGCTTCCTCTGATTCACCCTCCAGACTTCACCTTCTCCTTCTCCTTCTTCTACTTCTTTTGATTCACCCTCCAGACTTCATCTTCTCCTTCTCCTTCTTCTGCTTCCTCTGATTCACCCTCCAGGCTTCACCTTCTCCTTCTCCATCTTCTGCTTCTTCTGATTCACCCTCCAGACTTCACCTTCTCCTTCTCCTTCTTCTACTTCTTCTGATTCACCCTCCTGACTTCACCTTCTCCTTCTCCTTCTTCTACTTCTTCTGCTTCACCCTCCTGACTTCACCTTCTCCTTCTCCTTCTTCTGCTTCCTCTGATTCACCCTCCAGTCTTCATCTTCTCCTTCTCCTTCTTCTGCTTCTTCTGATTCTCCCTCCAGACTTCACCTTCTCCTTCTCCTTCTTCTACTTCTTCTGATTCACTCTCCAGACTTCACCTTCTTCTTCTCCATCTTCTACTTCTTCTGATTCACCCTCCAGGCTTCACCTTCTCCTTATCCTTCTTCTGCTTCTTCTGATTCACCCTCCTGACTTCACCTTCTCCTTCTCCTTTTTCTGTTTCTTCTGATTCACCCTCCAGACTTCACCTTCTCCTTCTCCTTCTTCTACTTCTTCTGATTCACCCTCCTGACTTCACCTTCTCCTTCTCCTTCTTCTACTTCTTCTGCTTCACCCTCCTGACTTCACCTTCTCCTTCTCCTTCTTCTATGTCCTCTGATTCACCCTCCAGACTTCACCTTCTCCTTCTCCTTCTTCTACTTCTTCTGCTTCACTCTCCAGACTTCACCTTTTCCTTCTCCTTCTTCTGCTTCTTCTGATTCACCCTCCAGACTTCACCTTCGCCTTCTCCTTCTTCTGCTTCCTCTGATTCACCCTCCAGACTTCAACTTCTCCTTCTCCTTCTTCTACTTCTTCTGATTCACCCTCCAGACTTCACCTTCTCCTTCTCCTTCTTCTGCTTCCTCTGTTTCACCCTCCAGACTTCAACTTCTCCTTCTCCTTCTTCTGCTTCTTCTGATTCACCCTCCAGACTTCACCTTCTCCTTCTCCTTCTTCTACTTCTTCTGATTCACCCCCCAGACTTCACCTTCTCCTTCTCCTTCTTCTGCTTCTTCTGATTCACCCTCCAGACTTCACCTTCGCCTTCTCCTTCTTCTACTTCTTCTGATTCACCCTCCAGACTTCACCTTCTCCTTCTCCTTCTTCTACTTCTTCTGCTTCACACTCCTGACTTCACCTTCTCCTTCTCCTTCTTCTGCTTCTTCTGATTCACCCTCCAGACTTCACCTTCTCCTTCTCCTTCTTCTACTTCTTCTGCTTCTCCCTCCAGACTTCACCTTCTCCTTCTCCTTCTTCTGCTTCTTCTGATTCACCCTCATGACTTCACCTTCTCCTTCTGCTTCTTCTTCTTCTTCTGATTCACCCTCCATACTTCACCTTCTCCTTCTCCTTCTTCTACTTCTTCTGATTCACCCTCCTGACTTCACCTTCTCCTTCTCCTTCTTCTACTTCTTCTGATTCACCCTCCAGACTTCACCTTCTCCTTCTCCTTCTTCTGCTTCTTCTGATTCACCCTCCTGACTTCTCCTTCTCCTTCTCCTTCTTCTACTTCTTCTGATTCACCCTCCTGACTTCACCTTCTCCTTCTCCTTCTTCTACTTCTTCTGCTTCACCCTACTGACTTCACCTTCTCCTTCTCCTTCTTCTGCTTCTTCTGATTCACCCTCCAGACTTCACCTTCTCCTTCTCCTTCTTCTACTTCTTCTGCTTCTCCCTCCAGACTTCACCTTCTCCTTCTCCTTCTTCTGCTTCTTCTGACTCACCCTCCTGACTTCACCTTCTCCTTCTCCTTCTTCTGCTTCTTCTGATTCACCCTCCAGACTTCACCTTCTCCTTCTCCTTCTTCTACTTCTTCTGATTCACCCACCTGACTTTACCTTCTCCTTCTCCTTCTTCTCCTTCTTCTGCTTCACCCTCCTGACTTCACCTTCTCCTTCTCCTTCTTCTGTGTCCTCTGATTCACCCTCCAGACTTCATCTTCTCCTTCTCCTTCTTCTACCTCTACTGATTCACCCTCCAGACTTTACCTTCTCCTTCTCCATCTTCTGCTTCTTCTGATTCACCCTCCAGACTTCACCTTCGCCTTCTCCATCTTCTACTTCTTCTGATTCACCCTCCTGACTTCACCTTCTCCTTCTCCTTCTTCTACTTCTTCTGCTTCACCCTCCAGACTTCACCTTCTCCGTCTCCTTCTTCTACTTCTTCTGCTTCACCCTCCTGACTTCACCTACTTCTCCTTCTTCTGCTTCCTCTGATTCACCCTCCAGACTTCACCTTCTCCTTCTCCTTCTTGTGCTTCTTCTGACTCACCCTCCTGACTTCACCTTCTCCTTCTCCTTCTTCTGCTTCCTCTGATTCACCCTCCAGACTTCACCTTCTCCTTCTCCTTCTTCTACTTCTTCTGATTCACCCTCCAGACTTCATCTTCTCCTTCTCCTTCTTCTGCTTCCTCTGATTCACCCTCCAGGCTTCACCTTCTCCTTCTCCATCTTCTGCTTCTTCTGATTCACCCTCCAGACTTCACCTTCTCCTTCTCCTTCTTCTACCTCTTCTGATTCACCCTCCAGACTTTACCTTCTCCTTCTCCATCTTCTGCTTCTTCTGATTCACCCTCCAGACTTCACCTTCGCCTCCTCCTTCTTCTACTTCTTCTGATTCACCCTCCTGACTTCACCTTCTCCTTCTCCTTCTTCTACTTCTTCTGCTTCACCCTCCTGACTTCACCTTCTCCTTCTCCTACTTCTGCTTCCTCTGATTCACCCTCCAGACTTCACCTTCTCCTTCTCCTTCTTCTGCTTCTTCTGATTCACCCTCCAGACTTCACCTTCTCCTTCTCCTTCTTCTACTTCTTCTGATTCACCCTCTAGACTTCAACTTCTCCTTCTCCTTCTTCTGCTTCTGCTTCACCCTCCAGACTTCACCTTCTCGTTCTCCGTCTTCTGCTTCTTCTGCTGCGCCCTCCAGACTTCACCTTCTCCTTCTCCTTCTTCTGCTTCTTCTGCTTCACCCACCTGACTTCACCTTCTCCTTCTCCTTCTTCTACTTCTTCTGCTTCACCCCCCTGACTTCACCTTCTCCTTCTCCTTCTTCTGCTTCTTCTGATTCACCCTCCTAACTCCACCTTCTCCTTCTCCTTCTTCTGCTTCTTCTGATTCACCCTCCTGACTTCACCTTCTCCTTCTCCTTCTTCTGCTTCTTTTGATTCACCCTCCAGAATTCACCTTCTCCTTCTCCTTCTTCTGCTTCTTCTGATTCACCCTCCAGACCTCACCTTCTCCTTCTCCTTCTTCTACTTCTTCTGATTCACCCTCCGGACTTCTTCTTCTCCTTCTCCTTCTTCTGCTTCTTCTGATTCACCCTCCAGACTTCACCTTCTCCTTCTCCTTCTTCTGCTTCTTCTGATTCACTCTCCAGACTTCACCTTCTCCTTCTCCTTCTTCTACTTCTTCTGATTCACCCTCCAGACTTCACCTTCTCCTTCTCCTTCTTTTACTTCTTCTGATTCAACCTCCAGTCTTCACCTTCTCCTTCTCCTTCTTCTGCTTCTTCTGATTCTCCCTCCAGACTTCACCTTCTCCTTCTCCTTTTTCTGATTCTTTTGATTCACCCTCCAGACTTCACCTTCTCCTTCTCCTTCTTCTGCTTCTTCTGATTCACCCTCCTGACTTCACCCTCTCCTTCTCCTTCTTCTACTTCTTCTGATTCACCCTCCTGACTTCACCTTCTCCTTCTCCTTCTTCTACTTCTTCTGCTTCACCCTCCAGACTTCACCTTCTCCTTCTCCATCTTCTACTTCTTCTGATTCCCCCTCCAGACTTCAACTTCTCCTTCTCCTTCTTCTGCTTCTTCTGATTCACCCTCCAGACTTCACCTTCTCCTTCTCCTTATTCTGCTTCTTCTGATTCACCCGCCAGACTTCACCTTCTCCTTCTCCTTATTCTGCTTCTTCTGATTCACCCTCCAGACTTCACCTTCTCCTTCTCCTTCTTCTGCTTCTTCTGATTCACCCTCCAGACTTTACCTTCTCCTTCTCCTTCTTCTGCTTTTTCTGATTCACCCTCCAGACTTCACCTTCTCCTTCTCCTTCATCTACTTTTTCTGATTCACCCTCCTGACTTCACCTTCTCCTTCTCCTTCTTCTACTTCTTCTGATTCACCCTCCAGACTTCACCTTCTCCTTCTCCTTCTTCTACTTCTTCTGATTCACCCACCAGACTTCACCTTCTCCTTCTCCTTCTTCTGCTTCTTCTGATTCACCCTCCAGACTTCACCTTCTCCTTCTCCTTCTTCTGCTTCTTCTGATTCACCCTCCAGACTTAACCTTCTCCTTCTCCTTCTTCTGCTTCTTTTGATTCACCCTTCAGACTTCACCTTCTCCTTCTCCTTCTTCTGCTTCTTCTGATTCACCCTCCAGACCTCACCTTCTCCTTCTCCTTCTTCAACTTCTTCTGATTCACCCTCCAGACTTCATCTTCTCCTTCTCCTTCTTTTGCTTCTTCTGATTCACCCTCCAGACTTCACCTTCTACTTCTCCTTCTTCTGCTTCTTCTGATTCACCCTCCAGACTTCGCCTTCTCCTTCTCCTTCTTCTGCTTCTTCTGATTCACCCTCCAGACTTCGCCTTCTCCTTCTCCTTCTTCTACTTCTTCTGATTCACCCTCCAGACTTCACCTTCTCCTTCTCCTTCTTCTACTTCTTCTGATTCACCCTCCAGACTTCACCTTCTCCTTCTCCATCTCCTACTTCTTCTGATTCACCGTCCAGACTTCACCTTCTCCTTCTCCTTCTTCTGCTTCTCCTGATTCACCCTCCTGACTTCACCTTCTCCTTCTCCTTCTTCTGCTTCTTCTGATTCACCCTCCAGACTTCACCTTCTCCTTCTCCTTCTTCTACTTCTTCTGATTCACCCTCCAGACTTCACCTTCTCCTTCTACTTCTTCTGCTTCTTCTGATTCACCCTCCAGACTTCACCTTCTCTTTTTCCTTCTTCTGCTTCTTCTGATTCACCCTCCAGATTTCACCTTCTCCTTCTCCTTCTTCTGCTTCTTCTGATTCACCCTCCAGACTTTACCTTCTCCTTCTCCTTCTTCTGCTTCTTCTGATTCACCCTCCAGACTTCACCTTCTCCTTCTCCTTCATCTACTTCTTCTGATTCACCCTCCAGACTTCATCTTCTCCTTCTCCTTCTTCTGCCTCTTCTGATTCACCCTCCAGACTTCACCTTCTCCTTCTCCTTCTTCTGCTTTTTCTGATTCACCCTCCAGACTTCACCTTCTCCTTCTCCTTCTTCTACTTCTTCTGATTCACCCACCAGACTTCACCTTCTCCTTCTCCTTCTTCTGCTTCTTTTGATTCACCCTTCAGACTTCACCGTCTTCTTCTCCTTCTTCTGCTTCTTCTGATTCACCCTCCAGACCTCACCTTCTCCTTCTCCTTCTTCAACTTCTTCTGATTCACCCTCCAGACTTCATCTTCTCCTTCTCCTTCTTTTGCTTCTTCTGATTCACCCTCCAGACATCACCTTCTCCTTCTCCTTCTTATGCTTCTTCTGATTCACCCTCCAGACTTCACCTTCTCCTTCTCCTTCTTCTGCTTCTTCTGATTAACCCTCCAGACTCACCTTCTCCTTCTCCTTCTTCTACTTCTTCTGATTCACCCTCCAGACTTCACCTTCTCCTTCTTCTGCTTCTTCTGATTCACCCTCCAGACTTCACCTTCTCCTTCTCCTTCTTCTACTTCTTCTGATTCACCCTCCAGACTTCATCTTCTCCTTCTCCTTCTTCTGCTTCTTCTGATTCACCCTCCACACTTCACCATCTCCTTCTCCTTCTTCTGCTTCTTCTGATTCACCCTCCAGACTTCACCTTCTCCTTCTCCTTCTTCTACTTCTTCTGATTCACCCTCCAGACTTCACCTTCTCCTTCTCCTTCTTCTGCTTCTTCTGACTCACCCTCCAGACTTCACCTTCTCCTGCTACTTCTCCTGCTTCTTCTGATTCACCCTCCAGACTTCACCTTCTCCTTTTCCTTCTTCTGCTTCTTCTGATTCACCCTCCAGACTTCACCTTCTCCTTCTCCTTCTTCTGCTTCTTCTGATTAACCCTCCAGACTCACCTTCTCCTTCTCCTTCTTCTACTTCTTCTGATTCACCCTCCAGACTTCACCTTCTCCTTCTCCTTCTTCTGCTTCTTCTGATTCACCCTCCAGACTTCACCTTCTCCTTCTCCTTCGTCTACTTCTTCTGATTCACCCTCCAGACTTCACCTTCTCCTTCTCCTTCTTCTACTTCTTCTGATTCACCCTCCAGACTTCACCTTCTCCTTCTCCTTCTTCTGCTTCTTCTGATTCACCCTCCAGACTTCACCTTCTCCTTCTCCTTCTTCTACTTCTTCTGATTCACCCTCCAGACTTCACCTTCTCCTTCTCCTTCTTCTACTTCATCTGATTCACCCTCCAGACTTCACCTTCTCCTTCTCCTTCTTCTACTTCTTCTGCTTCTCCCTCCAGACTTCACCTTCTCCTTCTCCTTCTTCTGCTTCTTCTGATTCACCCTCCAGACTTCACCTTCTCCTTCTCCTTCTTCTACTTCTCCTGATTCACCCTCCAGACTTCACCTTCTCCTTCTCCTTCTTCTACTTCTTCTGATTCACCCTCTAGACTTCAACTTCTCCTTCTCCTTCTTCTGCTTCTGCTTCACCCTCCAGACTTCACCTTCTCGTTCTCCGTCTTCTGCTTCTTCTGCTGCGCCCTCCAGACTTCACCTTCTCCTTCTCCTTCTTCTGCTTCTTCTGCTTCACCCACCTGACTTCACCTTCTCCTTCTCCTTCTTCTACTTCTTCTGCTTCACCCCCCTGACTTCACCTTCTCCTTCTCCTTCTTCTGCTTCTTCTGATTCACCCTCCTAACTCCACCTTCTCCTTCTCCTTCTTCTGCTTCTTCTGATTCACCCTCCTGACTTCACCTTCTCCTTCTCCTTCTTCTGCTTCTTTTGATTCACCCTCCAGAATTCACCTTCTCCTTCTCCTTCTTCTGCTTCTTCTGATTCACCCTCCAGACCTCACCTTCTCCTTCTCCTTCTTCTACTTCTTCTGATTCACCCTCCGGACTTCTTCTTCTCCTTCTCCTTCTTCTGCTTCTTCTGATTCACCCTCCAGACTTCACCTTCTCCTTCTCCTTCTTCTGCTTCTTCTGATTCACTCTCCAGACTTCACCTTCTCCTTCTCCTTCTTCTACTTCTTCTGATTCACCCTCCAGACTTCACCTTCTCCTTCTCCTTCTTTTACTTCTTCTGATTCAACCTCCAGTCTTCACCTTCTCCTTCTCCTTCTTCTGCTTCTTCTGATTCTCCCTCCAGACTTCACCTTCTCCTTCTCCTTTTTCTGATTCTTTTGATTCACCCTCCAGACTTCACCTTCTCCTTCTCCTTCTTCTGCTTCTTCTGATTCACCCTCCTGACTTCACCCTCTCCTTCTCCTTCTTCTACTTCTTCTGATTCACCCTCCTGACTTCACCTTCTCCTTCTCCTTCTTCTACTTCTTCTGCTTCACCCTCCAGACTTCACCTTCTCCTTCTCCATCTTCTACTTCTTCTGATTCCCCCTCCAGACTTCAACTTCTCCTTCTCCTTCTTCTGCTTCTTCTGATTCACCCTCCAGACTTCACCTTCTCCTTCTCCTTATTCTGCTTCTTCTGATTCACCCGCCAGACTTCACCTTCTCCTTCTCCTTATTCTGCTTCTTCTGATTCACCCTCCAGACTTCACCTTCTCCTTCTCCTTCTTCTGCTTCTTCTGATTCACCCTCCAGACTTTACCTTCTCCTTCTCCTTCTTCTGCTTTTTCTGATTCACCCTCCAGACTTCACCTTCTCCTTCTCCTTCATCTACTTTTTCTGATTCACCCTCCTGACTTCACCTTCTCCTTCTCCTTCTTCTACTTCTTCTGATTCACCCTCCAGACTTCACCTTCTCCTTCTCCTTCTTCTACTTCTTCTGATTCACCCACCAGACTTCACCTTCTCCTTCTCCTTCTTCTGCTTCTTCTGATTCACCCTCCAGACTTCACCTTCTCCTTCTCCTTCTTCTGCTTCTTCTGATTCACCCTCCAGACTTAACCTTCTCCTTCTCCTTCTTCTGCTTCTTTTGATTCACCCTTCAGACTTCACCTTCTCCTTCTCCTTCTTCTGCTTCTTCTGATTCACCCTCCAGACCTCACCTTCTCCTTCTCCTTCTTCAACTTCTTCTGATTCACCCTCCAGACTTCATCTTCTCCTTCTCCTTCTTTTGCTTCTTCTGATTCACCCTCCAGACTTCACCTTCTACTTCTCCTTCTTCTGCTTCTTCTGATTCACCCTCCAGACTTCGCCTTCTCCTTCTCCTTCTTCTGCTTCTTCTGATTCACCCTCCAGACTTCGCCTTCTCCTTCTCCTTCTTCTACTTCTTCTGATTCACCCTCCAGACTTCACCTTCTCCTTCTCCTTCTTCTACTTCTTCTGATTCACCCTCCAGACTTCACCTTCTCCTTCTCCATCTCCTACTTCTTCTGATTCACCGTCCAGACTTCACCTTCTCCTTCTCCTTCTTCTGCTTCTCCTGATTCACCCTCCTGACTTCACCTTCTCCTTCTCCTTCTTCTGCTTCTTCTGATTCACCCTCCAGACTTCACCTTCTCCTTCTCCTTCTTCTACTTCTTCTGATTCACCCTCCAGACTTCACCTTCTCCTTCTACTTCTTCTGCTTCTTCTGATTCACCCTCCAGACTTCACCTTCTCTTTTTCCTTCTTCTGCTTCTTCTGATTCACCCTCCAGATTTCACCTTCTCCTTCTCCTTCTTCTGCTTCTTCTGATTCACCCTCCAGACTTTACCTTCTCCTTCTCCTTCTTCTGCTTCTTCTGATTCACCCTCCAGACTTCACCTTCTCCTTCTCCTTCATCTACTTCTTCTGATTCACCCTCCAGACTTCATCTTCTCCTTCTCCTTCTTCTGCCTCTTCTGATTCACCCTCCAGACTTCACCTTCTCCTTCTCCTTCTTCTGCTTTTTCTGATTCACCCTCCAGACTTCACCTTCTCCTTCTCCTTCTTCTACTTCTTCTGATTCACCCACCAGACTTCACCTTCTCCTTCTCCTTCTTCTGCTTCTTTTGATTCACCCTTCAGACTTCACCGTCTTCTTCTCCTTCTTCTGCTTCTTCTGATTCACCCTCCAGACCTCACCTTCTCCTTCTCCTTCTTCAACTTCTTCTGATTCACCCTCCAGACTTCATCTTCTCCTTCTCCTTCTTTTGCTTCTTCTGATTCACCCTCCAGACATCACCTTCTCCTTCTCCTTCTTATGCTTCTTCTGATTCACCCTCCAGACTTCACCTTCTCCTTCTCCTTCTTCTGCTTCTTCTGATTAACCCTCCAGACTCACCTTCTCCTTCTCCTTCTTCTACTTCTTCTGATTCACCCTCCAGACTTCACCTTCTCCTTCTTCTGCTTCTTCTGATTCACCCTCCAGACTTCACCTTCTCCTTCTCCTTCTTCTACTTCTTCTGATTCACCCTCCAGACTTCATCTTCTCCTTCTCCTTCTTCTGCTTCTTCTGATTCACCCTCCACACTTCACCATCTCCTTCTCCTTCTTCTGCTTCTTCTGATTCACCCTCCAGACTTCACCTTCTCCTTCTCCTTCTTCTACTTCTTCTGATTCACCCTCCAGACTTCACCTTCTCCTTCTCCTTCTTCTGCTTCTTCTGACTCACCCTCCAGACTTCACCTTCTCCTGCTACTTCTCCTGCTTCTTCTGATTCACCCTCCAGACTTCACCTTCTCCTTTTCCTTCTTCTGCTTCTTCTGATTCACCCTCCAGACTTCACCTTCTCCTTCTCCTTCTTCTGCTTCTTCTGATTAACCCTCCAGACTCACCTTCTCCTTCTCCTTCTTCTACTTCTTCTGATTCACCCTCCAGACTTCACCTTCTCCTTCTCCTTCTTCTGCTTCTTCTGATTCACCCTCCAGACTTCACCTTCTCCTTCTCCTTCGTCTACTTCTTCTGATTCACCCTCCAGACTTCACCTTCTCCTTCTCCTTCTTCTACTTCTTCTGATTCACCCTCCAGACTTCACCTTCTCCTTCTCCTTCTTCTGCTTCTTCTGATTCACCCTCCAGACTTCACCTTCTCCTTCTCCTTCTTCTACTTCTTCTGATTCACCCTCCAGACTTCACCTTCTCCTTCTCCTTCTTCTACTTCATCTGATTCACCCTCCAGACTTCACCTTCTCCTTCTCCTTCTTCTACTTCTTCTGCTTCTCCCTCCAGACTTCACCTTCTCCTTCTCCTTCTTCTGCTTCTTCTGATTCACCCTCCAGACTTCACCTTCTCCTTCTCCTTCTTCTACTTCTCCTGATTCACCCTCCAGACTTCACCTTCTCCTTCTCCTTCTTCTACTTCTTCTGATTCACCCTCCAGACTTCACCTTCTCCTTCTCCTTCTTCTACTTCTTATGATTCACCCTCCTGACTTCACCTTCTCCTTCTCCTTCTTCTGCTCCTTCTGCTTCACCCTCCAGACTTCACCTTCTCCTTCTCTTTCTTCTGCTTCTTCTGATTCACCCTCCAGACTTCACCTTCTCCTTCTCCTTCTTCTGCTTCTTCTGATTCACCCTCCAGACTTCACCTTCTCCTTCTCCTTCTTCTACTTCTTCTGATTCACCCTCCTGACTTCACCTTCTCCTTCACCTTCTTCTACTTCTTCTGCTTCACCCTCCAGACTTCACCTTCTGCTTCTCCTTCTTCTACTTCTTCTGATTCACCCGCCAGACTTCACCTTCTCCTTCTCCTTATTCTGCTTCTCCTGATTCACCCTCCAGACTTCACCTTCTCCTTCTCCTTCTTCTGCTTCTTCTGAATAACCCTCCTGACTTACCTTCTCCTTCTCCTTCTTCTGCTTCTTCTGATTCACCCTCCAGACTTCACCTTCTCCTTCTCCTTCATCTACTTCTTCTGATTCACCCTCCAGACTTCATCTTCTCCTTCTCCTTCATCTGCTTCTTCTGATTCACCCTCCAGACTTCACCTTCTCCTTCTCCTTCTTCTGCTTTTTCTGATTCACCCTCCTGACTTCACCTTCTCCTTCTCCTTCTTCTACTTCTTCTGATTCACCCTCCAGACTTCACCTTCTCCTTCTCCTTCTTCTACTTCTTCTGATTCACCCACCAGTCTTCACCTTCTCCTTCTCCTTCTTCTGCTTCTTCTGATTCACCCTCCAGACTTCACCTTCTCCTTCTCCTTCTTCTGCTTCTTCTGATTCACCCTCCAGACTTCACCTTCTCCTTCTCCTTCTTCTGCTTCTTTTGATTCACCCTTCAGACTTCGCCTTCTCCTTCTCCTTCTTCTGCTTCTTCTGATTCACCCTCCAGACCTCACCTTCTCCTTCTCCTTCTTCTACTTCTTCTGATTCACCCTCCAGACTTCATCTTCTCCTTCTCCTTCTTTTGCTTCTTCTGATTCACCCTCCAGACTTCACCTTCTCCTTCTCCTTCTTCTGCTTCTTCTGATTCACCCTCCAGACTTCGCCTTCTCCTTCTCCTTCTTCTACTTCTTCTGATTCAGCCTCCAGACTTCACCTTCTCCTTCTCCTTCTTCTACTTCTTCTGATTCACCCTCCAGTCTTCATCTTCTCCTTCTCCTTCTTCTGCTTCTTCTGATTCTCCCTCCAGACTTCACCTTCTCCTTCTCCTTCTTCTGCTTCTCCTGGTTCACCCTCCTGACTTCACCTTCTCCTTCTCCTTCTTCTGCTTCTTCTGATTCACCCTCCAGACTTCACCTTCTCCTTCTCCTTCTTCTACTTCTTCTGATTCACTCTCCAGACTTCACCTTCTCCTGCTACTTCTTCTGCTTCTTCTGATTCACCCTCCAGACTTCACCTTCTCCTTTTCCTTCTTCTGTTTCTTCTGATTCATCCTCCAGATTTCACCTTCTCCTTCTCCTTCTTCTGCTTCTTCTGATTCACCCTCCAGACTTCACCTTCTCCTTCTCATTCTTCTGCTTCTTCTGATTCACCCTCCAGACTTCACCTTCTCCTTCACCTTCTTCTACTTCTTCTGATTCACCCTCCAGACTTTACCTTCTCCTTCTCCTTCTTCTGCTTCTTCTGATTCACCATCCAGACTTCACCTTCTCCTTCTCCTTCGTCTACTTCTTCTGATTCACCCTCCAGACTACACCTTCTCCTTCTCCTTCTTCTACTTCTTCTGATTCACCCTCCAGACTTCACCTTCTCCTTCTCCTTCTTCTGCTTCTTCTGATTCACCCTCCAGACTTCACCTTCTCCTTCTCCTTCTTCTACTTCTTCTGATTCACCCTCCAAACTTCACCTTCTCCTTCTCCTTCTTCTACTTCTTCTGCTTCTCCCTCCAGACTTCACCTTCTCCTTCTCCTTCTTCTGCTTCTTCTGATTCAGCCTCCAGACTTCACCTTCTCCTTCTCCTTCTTCTACTTCTTCTGATTCACCCTCCAGACTTCACCTTCTCCTTCTCCTTCTTCTACTTCTTCTGATTCACCCTCCAGACTTCACCTTCTCCTTCTCCTTCTTCTACTTCTTATGATTCACCCTCCTGACTTCACCTTCTCCTTCTCCTTCTTCTGCTTCTTCTGCTTCACCCTCCAGACTTCACCTTCTCCTTCTCCTTCTTCTGCTTCTTCTGCTTCACCCTCCAGACTTCACCTTCTCCTTCTCCTTCTTCTGCTTCTTCTGCTTCACCCTCCAGACCTCACCTTCTCCTTCTCCTTCTTCTACTTCTTCTGATTCACCCTCCTGACTTCACCTTCTCCTTCTCCTTCTTCTACTTCTTCTGCTTCACCCACCAGACTTCACCTTCTCCTTCTCCTTCTTCTGCTTCTCCTGATTCACCCTCCTGACTTCACCTTCTCCTTCTCCTTCTTCTGCTTCTTCTGATTCACCCTCCAGACTTCACCTTCTCCTTCTCCTTCTTCTACTTCTTCTGATTCACCCTCCAGACTTCACCTTCTCCTGCTACTTCTTCTGCTTCTTCTGATTCACCCTCCAGACTTCACCTTCTCCTTTTCCTTCTTCTGCTTCTTCTGATTCATCCTCCAGATTTCACCTTCTCCTTCTCCTTCTTCTGCTTCTTCTGATTCACCCTCCAGACTTCACCTTCTCCTTCTCATTCTTCTGCTTCTTCTGATTCACCCTCCAGACTTCACCTTCTCCTTCACCTTCTTCTACTTCTTCTGATTCACCCTCCAGACTTCACCTTCTCCTTCTCCTTCTTCTGCTTCTTCTGATTCACCATCCAGACTTCACCTTCTCCTTCTCCTTCGTCTACTTCTTCTGATTCACCCTCCAGACTACACCTTCTCCTTCTCCTTCTTCTACTTCTTCTGATTCACCCTCCAGACTTCACCTTCTCCTTCTCCTTCTTCTGCTTCTTCTGATTCACCCTCCAGACTTCACCTTCTCCTTCTCCTTCTTCTACTTCTTCTGATTCACCCTCCAAACTTCACCTTCTCCTTCTCCTTCTTCTACTTCTTCTGCTTCTCCCTCCAGACTTCACCTTCTCCTTCTCCTTCTTCTACTTCTTCTGATTCACCCTCCAGACTTCACCTTCTCCTTCTCCTTCTTCTACTTCTTCTGATTCACCCTCCAGACTTCACCTTCTCCTTCTCCTTCTTCTACTTCTTATGATTCACCCTCCTGACTTCACCTTCTCCTTCTCCTTCTTCTGCTTCTTCTGCTTCACCCTCCAGACTTCACCTTCTCCTTCTCCTTCTTCTGCTTCTTCTGCTTCACCCTCCAGACTTCACCTTCTCCTTCTCCTTCTTCTGCTTCTTCTGCTTCACCCTCCAGACCTCACCTTCTCCTTCTCCTTCTTCTACTTCTTCTGATTCACCCTCCTGACTTCACCTTCTCCTTCTCCTTCTTCTACTTCTTCTGCTTCACCCTCCAGACTTCACCTTCTCCTTCTCCTTCTTCTGCTTCTTCTGATTCACCCTCCAGACTTCACCTTCTCCTTCTCCTTCTTCTGCTTCTTCTGATTCACCCTCCAGACTTCACCTTCTCCTTCTCCTTCTTCTACTTCTTCTGATTCACCCTCCAAACTTCACCTTCTCCTTCTCCTTCTTCTACTTCTTCTGCTTCTCCCTCCAGACTTCACCTTCTCCTTCTCCTTCTTCTGCTTCTTCTGATTCAGCCTCCAGACTTCACCTTCTCCTTCTCCTTCTTCTACTTCTTCTGATTCACCCTCCAGACTTCACCTTCTCCTTCTCCTTCTTCTACTTCTTCTGATTCACCCTCCAGACTTCACCTTCTCCTTCTTCTACTTCTTATGATTCACCCTCCTGACTTCACCTTCTCCTTCTCCTTCTTCTGCTTCTTCTGCTTCACCCTCCAGACTTCACCTTCTCCTTCTCCTTCTTCTGCTTCTTCTGCTTCAACCTCCAGACTTCACCTTCTCCTTCTCCTTCTTCTGCTTCTTCTGCTTCACCCTCCAGACCTCACCTTCTCCTTCTCCTTCTTCTACTTCTTCTGATTCACCCTCCTGACTTCACCTTCTCCTTCTCCTTCTTCTACTTCTTCTGCTTCACCCACCAGACTTCACCTTCTCCTTCTCCTTCTTCTGCTTCTCCTGATTCACCCTCCTGACTTCACCTTCTCCTTCTCCTTCTTCTGCTTCTTCTGATTCACCCTCCAGACTTCACCTTCTCCTTCTCCTTCTTCTACTTCTTCTGATTCACCCTCCTGACTTCACCTTCTCCTTCACCTTCTTCTACTTCTTCTGCTTCACCCTCCAGACTTCACCTTCTGCTTCTCCTTCTTCTACTTCTTCTGATTCACCCGCCAGACTTCACCTTCTCCTTCTCCTTACTCTGCTTCTCCTGATTCACCCTCCAGACTTCACCTTCTCCTTCTCCTTCTTCTGCTTCTTCTGAATAACCCTCCTGACTTACCTTCTCCTTCTCCTTCTTCTGCTTCTTCTGATTCACCCTCCAGACTTCACCTTCTCCTTCTCCTTCATCTACTTCTTCTGATTCACCCTCCAGACTTCATCTTCTCCTTCTCCTTCATCTGCTTCTTCTGATTCACCCTCCAGACTTCACCTTCTCCTTCTCCTTCTTCTGCTTTTTCTGATTCAGCCTCCTGACTTCACCTTCTCCTTCTCCTTCTTCTACTTCTTCTGATTCACCCTCCAGACTTCACCTTCTCCTTCTCCTTCTTCTACTTCTTCTGATTCACCCACCAGTCTTCACCTTCTCCTTCTCCTTCTTCTGCTTCTTCTGATTCACCCTCCAGACTTCACCTTCTCCTTCTCCTTCTTCTGCTTCTTCTGATTCACCCTCCAGACTTCACCTTCTCCTTCTCCTTCTTCTGCTTCTTTTGATTCACCCTTCAGACTTCGCCTTCTCCTTCTCCTTCTTCTGCTTCTTCTGATTCACCCTCCAGACCTCACCTTCTCCTTCTCCTTCTTCTACTTCTTCTGATTCACCCTCCAGACTTCATCTTCTCCTTCTCCTTCTTTTGCTTCTTCTGATTCACCCTCCAGACTTCACCTTCTCCTTCTCCTTCTTCTGCTTCTTCTGATTCACCCTCCAGACTTCGCCTTCTCCTTCTCCTTCTTCTACTTCTTCTGATTCAGCCTCCAGACTTCACCTTCTCCTTCTCCTTCTTCTACTTCTTCTGATTCACCCTCCAGTCTTCATCTTCTCCTTCTCCTTCTTCTGCTTCTTCTGATTCTCCCTCCAGACTTCACCTTCTCCTTCTCCTTCTTCTGCTTCTCCTGATTCACCCTCCTGACTTCACCTTCTCCTTCTCCTTCTTCTGCTTCTTCTGATTCACCCTCCAGACTTCACCTTCTCCTTCTCCTTCTTCTACTTCTTCTGATTCACTCTCCAGACTTCACCTTCTCCTGCTACTTCTTCTGCTTCTTCTGATTCACCCTCCAGACTTCACCTTCTCCTTTTCCTTCTTCTGTTTCTTCTGATTCATCCTCCAGATTTCACCTTCTCCTTCTCCTTTTTCTGCTTCTTCTGATTCACCCTCCAGACTTCACCTTCTCCTTCTCCTTCTTCTGCTTCTTCTGCTTCACCCTCCAGACCTCACCTTCTCCTTCTCCTTCTTCTACTTCTTCTGATTCACCCTCCTGACTTCACCTTCTCCTTCTCCTTCTTCTACTTCTTCTGCTTCACCCACCAGACTTCACCTTCTCCTTCTCCTTCTTCTGCTTCTCCTGATTCACCCTCCTGACTTCACCTTCTCCTTCTCCTTCTTCTGCTTCTTCTGATTCACCCTCCAGACTTCACCTTCTCCTTCTCCTTCTTCTACTTCTTCTGATTCACCCTCCTGACTTCACCTTCTCCTTCACCTTCTTCTACTTCTTCTGCTTCACCCTCCAGACTTCACCTTCTGCTTCTCCTTCTTCTACTTCTTCTGATTCACCCGCCAGACTTCACCTTCTCCTTCTCCTTACTCTGCTTCTCCTGATTCACCCTCCAGACTTCACCTTCTCCTTCTCCTTCTTCTGCTTCTTCTGAATAACCCTCCTGACTTACCTTCTCCTTCTCCTTCTTCTGCTTCTTCTGATTCACCCTCCAGACTTCACCTTCTCCTTCTCCTTCATCTACTTCTTCTGATTCACCCTCCAGACTTCATCTTCTCCTTCTCCTTCATCTGCTTCTTCTGATTCACCCTCCAGACTTCACCTTCTCCTTCTCCTTCTTCTGCTTTTTCTGATTCAGCCTCCTGACTTCACCTTCTCCTTCTCCTTCTTCTACTTCTTCTGATTCACCCTCCAGACTTCACCTTCTCCTTCTCCTTCTTCTACTTCTTCTGATTCACCCACCAGTCTTCACCTTCTCCTTCTCCTTCTTCTGCTTCTTCTGATTCACCCTCCAGACTTCACCTTCTCCTTCTCCTTCTTCTGCTTCTTCTGATTCACCCTCCAGACTTCACCTTCTCCTTCTCCTTCTTCTGCTTCTTTTGATTCACCCTTCAGACTTCGCCTTCTCCTTCTCCTTCTTCTGCTTCTTCTGATTCACCCTCCAGACCTCACCTTCTCCTTCTCCTTCTTCTACTTCTTCTGATTCACCCTCCAGACTTCATCTTCTCCTTCTCCTTCTTTTGCTTCTTCTGATTCACCCTCCAGACTTCACCTTCTCCTTCTCCTTCTTCTGCTTCTTCTGATTCACCCTCCAGACTTCGCCTTCTCCTTCTCCTTCTTCTACTTCTTCTGATTCAGCCTCCAGACTTCACCTTCTCCTTCTCCTTCTTCTACTTCTTCTGATTCACCCTCCAGTCTTCATCTTCTCCTTCTCCTTCTTCTGCTTCTTCTGATTCTCCCTCCAGACTTCACCTTCTCCTTCTCCTTCTTCTGCTTCTCCTGATTCACCCTCCTGACTTCACCTTCTCCTTCTCCTTCTTCTGCTTCTTCTGATTCACCCTCCAGACTTCACCTTCTCCTTCTCCTTCTTCTACTTCTTCTGATTCACTCTCCAGACTTCACCTTCTCCTGCTACTTCTTCTGCTTCTTCTGATTCACCCTCCAGACTTCACCTTCTCCTTTTCCTTCTTCTGTTTCTTCTGATTCATCCTCCAGATTTCACCTTCTCCTTCTCCTTTTTCTGCTTCTTCTGATTCACCCTCCAGACTTCACCTTCTCCTTCTCATTCTTCTGCTTCTTCTGATTCACCCTCCAGACTTCACCTTCTCCTTCACCTTCTTCTACTTCTTCTGATTCACCCTCCAGACTTCACCTTCTCCTTCTCCTTCTTCTGCTTCTTCTGATTCACCATCCAGACTTCACCTTCTCCTTCTCCTTCGTCTACTTCTTCTGATTCACCCTCCAGACTACACCTTCTCCTTCTCCTTCTTCTACTTCTTCTGATTCACCCTCCAGACTTCACCTTCTCCTTCTCCTTCTTCTGCTTCTTCTGATTCACCCTCCAGACTTCACCTTCTCCTTCTCCTTCTTCTACTTCTTCTGATTCACCCTCCAATCTTCACCTTCTCCTTCTCCTTCTTCTACTTCTTCTGCTTCTCCCTCCAGACTTCACCTTCTCCTTCTCCTTCTTCTGCTTCTTCTGATTCAGCCTCCAGACTTCACCTTCTCCTTCTCCTTCTTCTACTTCTTCTGATTCACCCTCCAGACTTCACCTTCTCCTTCTCCTTCTTCTACTTCTTCTGATTCACCCTCCAGACTTCACCTTCTCCTTCTCCTTCTTCTACTTCTTATGATTCACCCTCCTGACTTCACCTTCTCCTTCTCCTTCTTCTGCTTCTTCTGCTTCACCCTCCAGACTTCACCTTCTCCTTCTCCTTCTTCTGCTTCTTCTGCTTCACCCTCCAGACTTCACCTTCTCCTTCTCCTTCTTCTGCTTCTTCTGCTTCACCCTCCAGACCTCACCTTCTCCTTCTCCTTCTTCTACTTCTTCTGATTCACCCTCCTGACTTCACCTTCTCCTTCTCCTTCTTCTACTTCTTCTGCTTCACCCACCAGACTTCACCTTCTCCTTCTCCTTCTTCTGCTTCTCCTGATTCACCCTCCTGACTTCACCTTCTCCTTCTCCTTCTTCTGCTTCTTCTGATTCACCCTCCAGACTTCACCTTCTCCTTCTCCTTCTTCTACTTCTTCTGATTCACCCTCCAGACTTCACCTTCTCCTGCTACTTCTTCTGCTTCTTCTGATTCACCCTCCAGACTTCACCTTCTCCTTTCCCTTCTTCTGCTTCTTCTGATTCATCCTCCAGATTTCACCTTCTCCTTCTCCTTCTTCTGCTTCTTCTGATTCACCCTCCAGACTTCACCTTCTCCTTCTCATTCTTCTGCTTCTTCTGATTCACCCTCCAGACTTCACCTTCTCCTTCACCTTCTTCTACTTCTTCTGATTCACCCTCCAGACTTCACCTTCTCCTTCTCCTTCTTCTGCTTCTTCTGATTCACCATCCAGACTTCACCTTCTCCTTCTCCTTCGTCTACTTCTTCTGATTCACCCTCCAGACTACACCTTCTCCTTCTTCTACTTCTTCTGATTCACCCTCCAGACTTCACCTTCTCCTTCTCCTTCTTCTGCTTCTTCTGATTCACCCTCCAGACTTCACCTTCTCCTTCTCCTTCTTCTACTTCTTCTGATTCACCCTCCAAACTTCACCTTCTCCTTCTCCTTCTTCTACTTCTTCTGCTTCTCCCTCCAGACTTCACCTTCTCCTTCTCCTTCTTCTACTTCTTCTGATTCACCCTCCAGACTTCACCTTCTCCTTCTCCTTCTTCTACTTCTTCTGATTCACCCTCCAGACTTCACCTTCTCCTTCTCCTTCTTCTACTTCTTATGATTCACCCTCCTGACTTCACCTTCTCCTTCTCCTTCTTCTGCTTCTTCTGCTTCACCCTCCAGACTTCACCTTCTCCTTCTCCTTCTTCTGCTTCTTCTGCTTCACCCTCCAGACTTCACCTTCTCCTTCTCCTTCTTCTGCTTCTTCTGCTTCACCCTCCAGACCTCACCTTCTCCTTCTCCTTCTTCTACTTCTTCTGATTCACCCTCCTGACTTCACCTTCTCCTTCTCCTTCTTCTACTTCTTCTGCTTCACCCTCCAGACTTCACCTTCTCCTTCTCCTTCTTCTGCTTCTTCTGATTCACCCTCCAGACTTCACCTTCTCCTTCTCCTTCTTCTGCTTCTTCTGATTCACCCTCCAGACTTCACCTTCTCCTTCTCCTTCTTCTACTTCTTCTGATTCACCCTCCAAACTTCACCTTCTCCTTTTCCTTCTTCTACTTCTTCTGCTTCTCCCTCCAGACTTCACCTTCTCCTTCTCCTTCTTCTGCTTCTTCTGATTCAGCCTCCAGACTTCACCTTCTCCTTCTCCTTCTTCTACTTCTTCTGATTCACCCTCCAGACTTCACCTTCTCCTTCTCCTTCTTCTACTTCTTCTGATTCACCCTCCAGACTTCACCTTCTCCTTCTCCTTCTTCTACTTCTTATGATTCACCCTCCTGACTTCACCTTCTCCTTCTCCTTCTTCTGCTTCTTCTGCTTCACCCTCCAGACTTCACCTTCTCCTTCTCCTTCTTCTGCTTCTTCTGCTTCAACCTCCAGACTTCACCTTCTCCTTCTCCTTCTTCTGCTTCTTCTGCTTCACCCTCCAGACCTCACCTTCTCCTTCTCCTTCTTCTACTTCTTCTGATTCACCCTCCTGACTTCACCTTCTCCTTCTCCTTCTTCTACTTCTTCTGCTTCACCCACCAGACTTCACCTTCTCCTTCTCCTTCTTCTGCTTCTCCTGATTCACCCTCCTGACTTCACCTTCTCCTTCTCCTTCTTCTGCTTCTTCTGATTCACCCTCCAGACTTCACCTTCTCCTTCTCCTTCTTCTACTTCTTCTGATTCACCCTCCAGACTTCACCTTCTCCTGCTACTTCTTCTGCTTCTTCTGATTCACCCTCCAGACTTCACCTTCTCCTTTTCCTTCTTCTGCTTCTTCTGATTCATCCTCCAGATTTCACCTTCTCCTTCTCCTTCTTCTGCTTCTTCTGATTCACCCTCCAGACTTCACCTTCTCCTTCTCATTCTTCTGCTTCTTCTGATTCACCCTCCAGACTTCACCTTCTCCTTCACCTTCTTCTACTTCTTCTGATTCACCCTCCAGTCTTCACCTTCTCCTTCTCCTTCTTCTGCTTCTTCTGATTCACCATCCAGACTTCACCTTCTCCTTCTCCTTCGTCTACTTCTTCTGATTCACCCTCCAGACTACACCTTCTCCTTCTCCTTCTTCTACTTCTTCTGATTCACCCTCCAGACTTCACCTTCTCCTTCTCCTTCTTCTGCTTCTTCTGATTCACCCTCCATACTTCACCTTCTCCTTCTCCTTCTTCTACTTCTTCTGATTCACCCTCCAAACTTCACCTTCTCCTTCTCCTTCTTCTACTTCTTCTGCTTCTCCCTCCAGACTTCACCTTCTCCTTCTCCTTCTTCTGCTTCTTCTGATTCAGCCTCCAGACTTCACCTTCTCCTTCTCCTTCTTCTACTTCTTCTGATTCACCCTCCAGACTTCACCTTCTCCTTCTCCTTCTTCTACTTCTTCTGATTCACCCTCCAGACTTCACCTTCTCCTTCTCCTTCTTCTACTTCTTATGATTCACCCTCCTGACTTCACCTTCTCCTTCTCCTTCTTCTGCTTCTTCTGCTTCACCCTCCAGACTTCACCTTCTCCTTCTCCTTCTTCTGCTTCTTCTGCTTCACCCTCCAGACCTCACCTTCTCCTTCTCCTTCTTCTGCTTCTTCTGCTTCACCCTCCAGACCTCACCTTCTCCTTCTCCTTCTTCTACTTCTTCTGATTCACCCTCCTGACTTCACCTTCTCCTTCTCCTTCTTCTACTTCTTCTGCTTCACCCTACAGACTTCACCTTCTCCTTCTCCTTCTTCTGCTTCTTCTGATTCACCCTCCAGACTTCACCTTCTCCTTCTCCTTCTTCTGCTTCTTCTGATTCACCCGCCAGACTTCACCTTCTCCTTCTCCTTATTCTGCTTCTCCTGATTCACCCTCCAGACTTCACCTTCTCCTTCTCCTTCTTCTGCTTCTTCTGAATCACCCTCCTGACTTCACCTTCTCCTTCTCCTTCTTCTGCTTCTTCTGATTCACCCTCCCGACTTCACCTTCTCCTGCTACTTCTTCTGCTTCTTCTGATTCACCCTCCAGACTTCACCTTCTCCTTTTCCTTCTTCTGCTTCTTCTGATTCATCCTCCAGATTTCACCTTCTCCTTCTCCTTCTTCTGCTTCTTCTGATTCACCCTCCAGACTTCACCTTCCCCTTCTCATTCTTCTGCTTCTTCTGATTCACCCTCCAGACTTCACCTTCTCCTTCACCTTCTTCTACTTCTTCTGATTCACCCTCCAGACTTCACCTTCTCCTTCTCCTTCTTCTGCTTCTTCTGATTCACCATCCAGACTTCACCTTCTCCTTCTCCTTCGTCTACTTCTTCTGATTCACCCTCCAGACTACACCTTCTCCTTCTCCTTCTTCTACTTCTTCTGATCCACCCTCCAGACTTCACCTTCTCCTTCTCCTTCTTCTGCTTCTTCTGATTCACCCTCCAGACTTCACCTTCTCCTTCTCCTTCTTCTACTTCTTCTGATTCACCCTCCAGACTACACCTTCTCCTTCTCCTTCTTCTACTTCTTCTGATTCACCCTCCAGACTTCACCTTCTCCTTCTCCTTCTTCTGCTTCTTCTGATTCACCCTCCAGACTTCACCTTCTCCTTCTCCTTCTTCTACTTCTTCTGATTCACCCTCCAAACTTCACCTTCTCCTTCTCCTTCTTCTACTTCTTCTGCTTCTCCCTCCAGACTTCACCTTCTCCTTCTCCTTCTTCTGCTTCTTCTGATTCAGCCTCCAGACTTCACCTTCTCCTTCTCCTTCTTCTACTTCTTCTGATTCACCCTCCAGACTTCACCTTCTCCTTCTCCTTCTTCTACTTCTTCTGATTCACCCTCCAGACTTCACCTTCTCCTTCTCCTTCTTCTACTTCTTATGATTCACCCTCCTGACTTCACCTTCTCCTTCTCCTTCTTCTGCTTCTTCTGCTTCACCCTCCAGACTTCACCTTCTCCTTCTCCTTCTTCTGCTTCTTCTGCTTCACCCTCCAGACCTCACCTTCTCCTTCTCCTTCTTCTGCTTCTTCTGATTCACCCTCCAGACTTCACCTTCTCCTTCTCCTTCTTCTACTTCTTCTGATTCACCCTCCAAACTTCACCTTCTCCTTCTCCTTCTTCTACTTCTTCTGCTTCTCCCTCCAGACTTCACCTTCTCCTTCTCCTTCTTCTGCTTCTTCTGATTCAGCCTCCAGACTTCACCTTCTCCTTCTCCTTCTTCTACTTCTTCTGATTCACCCTCCAGACTTCACCTTCTCCTTCTCCTTCTTCTGCTTCTTCTGATTCACCATCCAGACTTCACCTTCTCCTTCTCCTTCGTCTACTTCTTCTGATTCACCCTCCAGACTACACCTTCTCCTTCTCCTTCTTCTACTTCTTCTGATCCACCCTCCAGACTTCACCTTCTCCTTCTCCTTCTTCTGCTTCTTCTGATTCACCCTCCAGACTTCACCTTCTCCTTCTCCTTCTTCTACTTCTTCTGATTCACCCTCCAGACTACACCTTCTCCTTCTCCTTCTTCTACTTCTTCTGATTCACCCTCCAGACTTCACCTTCTCCTTCTCCTTCTTCTGCTTCTTCTGATTCACCCTCCAGACTTCACCTTCTCCTTCTCCTTCTTCTACTTCTTCTGATTCACCCTCCAAACTTCACCTTCTCCTTCTCCTTCTTCTACTTCTTCTGCTTCTCCCTCCAGACTTCACCTTCTCCTTCTCCTTCTTCTGCTTCTTCTGATTCAGCCTCCAGACTTCACCTTCTCCTTCTCCTTCTTCTACTTCTTCTGATTCACCCTCCAGATTTCACCTTCTCCTTCTCCTTCTTCTACTTCTTCTGATTCACCCTCCAGACTTCACCTTCTCCTTCTCCTTCTTCTACTTCTTATGATTCACCCTCCTGACTTCACCTTCTCCTTCTCCTTCTTCTGCTTCTTCTGCTTCACCCTCCAGACTTCACCTTCTCCTTCTCCTTCTTCTGCTTCTTCTGCTTCACCCTCCAGACCTCACCTTCTCCTTCTCCTTCTTCTGCTTCTTCTGCTTCACCCTCCAGACCTCACCTTCTCCTTCTCCTTCTTCTACTTCTTCTGATTCACCCTCCTGACTTCACCTTCTCCTTCTCCTTCTTCTACTTCTTCTGCTTCACCCTACAGACTTCACCTTCTCCTTCTCCTTCTTCTGCTTCTTCTGATTCACCCTCCAGACTTCACCTTCTCCTTCTCCTTCTTCTGCTTCTTCTGATTCACCCGCCAGACTTCACCTTCTCCTTCTCCTTATTCTGCTTCTCCTGATTCACCCTCCAGACTTCACCTTCTCCTTCTCCTTCTTCTGCTTCTTCTGAATCACCCTCCTGACTTCACCTTCTCCTTCTCCTTCTTCTGCTTCTTCTGATTCACCCTCCCGACTTCACCTTCTCCTGCTACTTCTTCTGCTTCTTCTGATTCACCCTCCAGACTTCACCTTCTCCTTTTCCTTCTTCTGCTTCTTCTGATTCATCCTCCAGATTTCACCTTCTCCTTCTCCTTCTTCTGCTTCTTCTGATTCACCCTCCAGACTTCACCTTCCCCTTCTCATTCTTCTGCTTCTTCTGATTCACCCTCCAGACTTCACCTTCTCCTTCACCTTCTTCTACTTCTTCTGATTCACCCTCCAGACATCACCTTCTCCTTCTCCTTCTTCTGCTTCTTCTGATTCACCATCCAGACTTCACCTTCTCCTTCTCCTTCGTCTACTTCTTCTGATTCACCCTCCAGACTACACCTTCTCCTTCTCCTTCTTCTACTTCTTCTGATCCACCCTCCAGACTTCACCTTCTCCTTCTCCTTCTTCTGCTTCTTCTGATTCACCCTCCAGACTTCACCTTCTCCTTCTCCTTCTTCTACTTCTTCTGATTCACCCTCCAAACTTCACCTTCTCCTTCTCCTTCTTCTACTTCTTCTGCTTCTCCCTCCAGACTTCACCTTCTCCTTCTCCTTCTTCTGCTTCTTCTGATTCAGCCTCCAGACTTCACCTTCTCCTTCTCCTTCTTCTACTTCTTCTGATTCACCCTCCAGACTACACCTTCTCCTTCTCCTTCTTCTACTTCTTCTGATTCACCCTCCAGACTTCACCTTCTTCTTCTCCTTCTTCTACTTCTTATGATTCACCCTCCTGACTTCACCTTCTCCTTCTCCTTCTTCTGCTTCTTCTGCTTCACCCTCCGGACTTCACCTTCTCCTTCTCCTTCTTCTGCTTCTTCTGCTTCACCCTCCAGACTTCACCTTCTCCTTCTCCTTCTTCTGCTTCTTCTGCTTCACCCTCCAGACCTCACCTTCTCCTTCTCCTTCTTCTACTTCTTCTGATTCACCCTCCTGACTTCACCTTCTCCTTCTCCTTCTTCTACTTCTTCTGCTTCACCCTCCAGACTTCACCTTCTCCTTCTCCTTCTTCTGCTTCTTCTGATTCACCCTCCAGACTTCACCTTCTCCTTCTCCTTCTTCTGCTTCTTCTGATTCACCCGCCAGACTTCACCTTCTCCTTCTCCTTATTCTGCTTCTCCTGATTCACCCTCCAGACTTCACCTTCTCCTTCTCCTTCTTCTGCTTCTTCTGAATCACCCTCCTGACTTACCTTCTCCTTCTCCTTCTTCTGCTTCTTCTGATTCACCCTCCAGACTTCACCTTCTCCTTCTCCTTCTTCTGCTTCTTCTGATTCACCCTCCAGACTTCACCTTCTCCTTCTCCTTCTTCTGCTTCTTTTGATTCACCCTTCAGACTTCACCTTCGCCTTCTCCTTCTTCTGCTTCTTCTGATTCACCCTCCAGACCTCACCTTCTCCTTCACCTTCTTCTACTTCTTCTGCTTCACCCTCCAGACTTCACCTTCTGCTTCTCCTTCTTCTACTTCTTCTGATTCACCCTCCAGACTTCACCTTCTCCTTCTCCTTATTCTGCTTCTCCTGATTCACCCTCCAGACTTCACCTTCTCCTTCTCCTTCTTCTACTTCTTCTGATTCACCCTCCAGACTTCACCTTCTCCTTCTCCTTCTTCTACTTCTTCTGATTCACCCTCCAGACCTCACCTTCTCCTTCACCTTCTTCTACTTCTTCTGCTTCACCCTCCAGACTTCACCTTCTGCTTCTCCTTCTTCTACTTCTTCTGATTCACCCTCCAGACTTCACCTTCTCCTTCTCCTTCTTCTGCTTCATCTGATTCACCCGCCAGACTTCACCTTCTCCTTCTCCTTATTCTGCTTCTCCTGATTCACCCTCCAGACTTCACCTTCTCCTTCTCCTTCTTCTGCTTCTTCTGAATCACCCTCCTGACTTACCTTCTCCTTCTCCTTCTTCTGCTTCTTCTGATTCACCCTCCAGACTTCACCTTCTCCTTCTCCTTCATCTACTTCTTCTGATTCACCATCCAGACTTCATCTTCTCCTTCTCCTTCATCTGCTTCTTCTGATTCACCCTCCAGACTTCACCTTCTCCTTCTCCTTCTTCTGCTTTTTCTGATTCACCCTCCTGACTTCACCTTCTCCTTCTCCTTCTTCTACTTCTTCTGATTCACCCTCCAGACTTCACCTTCTCCTTCTCCTTCTTCTACTTCTTCTGATTCACCCACCAGACTTCACCTTCTCCTTCTCCTTCTTCTGCTTCTTCTGATTCACCCTCCAGACTTCACCTTCTCCTTCTCCTTCTTCTGCTTCTTCTGATTCACCCTCCAGACTTCACCTTCTCCTTCTCCTTCTTCTGCTTCTTTTGATTCACCCTTCAGACTTCTCCTTCTCCTTCTTCTGCTTCTTCTGATTCACCCTCCAGACCTCACCTTCTCCTTCTCCTTCTTCTACTTCTTCTGATTCACCCTCCAGACTTCATCTTCTCCTTCTCCTTCGTCTACTTCTTCTGATTCACCCTCCAGACTACACCTTCTCCTTCTCCTTCTTCTACTGCTTCTGATTCACCCTCCAGACTTCACCTTCTCCTTCTCCTTCTTCTGCTTCTTCTGATTCACCCTCCAGACTTCACCTTCTCCTTCTCCTTCTTCTACTTCTTCTGATTCACCCTCCAAACTTCACCTTCTCCTTCTCCTTCTTCTACTTCTTCTGCTTCTACCTCCAGACTTCACCTTCTCCTTCTCCTTCTTCTGCTTCTTCTGATTCAGCCTCCAGACTTCACCTTCTCCTTCTCCTTCTTCTACTTCTTCTGATTCACCCTCCAGACTTCACCTTCTCCTTCTCCTTCTTCTACTTCTTCTGATTCACCCTCCAGACTTCACCTTCTCCTTCTCCTTCTTCTACTTCTTATGATTCACCCTCCTGACTTCACCTTCTCCTTCTCCTTCTTCTGCTTCTTCTGCTTCACCCTCCAGACTTCACCTTCTCCTTCTCCTTCTTCTGCTTCTTCTGCTTCACCCTCCAGACCTCACCTTCTCCTTCTCCTTCTTCTGCTTCTTCTGCTTCACCCTCCAGACCTCACCTTCTCCTTCTCCTTCTTCTACTTCTTCTGATTCACCCTCCTGACTTCACCTTCTCCTTCTCCTTCTTCTACTTCTTCTGCTTCACCCTACAGACTTCACCTTCTCCTTCTCCTTCTTCTGCTTCTTCTGATTCACCCTCCAGACTTCACCTTCTCCTTCTCCTTCTTCTGCTTCTTCTGATTCACCCGCCAGACTTCACCTTCTCCTTCTCCTTATTCTGCTTCTCCTGATTCACCCTCCAGACTTCACCTTCTCCTTCTCCTTCTTCTGCTTCTTCTGAATCACCCTCCTGACTTCACCTTCTCCTTCTCCTTCTTCTGCTTCTTCTGATTCACCCTCCCGACTTCACCTTCTCCTGCTACTTCTTCTGCTTCTTCTGATTCACCCTCCAGACTTCACCTTCTCCTTTTCCTTCTTCTGCTTCTTCTGATTCATCCTCCAGATTTCACCTTCTCCTTCTCCTTCTTCTGCTTCTTCTGATTCACCCTCCAGACTTCACCTTCCCCTTCTCATTCTTCTGCTTCTTCTGATTCACCCTCCAGACTTCACCTTCTCCTTCACCTTTTTCTACTTCTTCTGATTCACCCTCCAGACTTCACCTTCTCCTTCTCCTTCTTCTGCTTCTTCTGATTCACCATCCAGACTTCACCTTCTCCTTCTCCTTCGTCTACTTCTTCTGATTCACCCTCCAGACTACACCTTCTCCTTCTCCTTCTTCTACTTCTTCTGATCCACCCTCCAGACTTCACCTTCTCCTTCTCCTTCTTCTGCTTCTTCTGATTCACCCTTCAGACTTCACCTTCTCCTTCTCCTTCTTCTACTTCTTCTGATTCACCCTCCAAACTTCACCTTCTCCTTCTCCTTCTTCTACTTCTTCTGCTTCTCCCTCCAGACTTCACCTTCTCCTTCTCCTTCTTCTGCTTCTTCTGATTCAGCCTCCAGACTTCACCTTCTCCTTCTCCTTCTTCTACTTCTTCTGATTCACCCTCCAGACTACACCTTCTCCTTCTCCTTCTTCTACTTCTTCTGATTCACCCTCCAGACTTCACCTTCTTCTTCTCCTTCTTCTACTTCTTATGATTCACCCTCCTGACTTCACCTTCTCCTTCTCCTTCTTCTGCTTCTTCTGCTTCACCCTCCAGACTTCACCTTCTCCTTCTCCTTCTTCTGCTTCTTCTGCTTCACCCTCCAGACTTCACCTTCTCCTTCTCCTTCTTCTGCTTCTTCTGCTTCACCCTCCAGACCTCACCTTCTCCTTCTCCTTCTTCTACTTCTTCTGATTCACCCTCCTGACTTCACCTTCTCCTTCTCCTTCTTCTACTTCTTCTGCTTCACCCTCCAGACTTCACCTTCTCCTTCTCCTTCTTCTGCTTCTTCTGATTCACCCTCCAGACTTCACCTTCTCCTTCTCCTTCTTCTGCTTCTTCTGATTCACCCGCCAGACTTCACCTTCTCCTTCTCCTTATTCTGCTTCTCCTGATTCACCCTCCAGACTTCACCTTCTCCTTCTCCTTCTTCTGCTTCTTCTGAATCACCCTCCTGACTTACCTTCTCCTTCTCCTTCTTCTGCTTCTTCTGATTCACCCTCCAGACTTCACCTTCTCCTTCTCCTTCTTCTGCTTCTTCTGATTCACCCTCCAGACTTCACCTTCTCCTTCTCCTTCTTCTGCTTCTTTTGATTCACCCTTCAGACTTCACCTTCGCCTTCTCCTTCTTCTGCTTCTTCTGATTCACCCTCCAGACCTCACCTTCTCCTTCACCTTCTTCTACTTCTTCTGCTTCACCCTCCAGACTTCACCTTCTGCTTCTCCTTCTTCTACTTCTTCTGATTCACCCTCCAGACTTCACCTTCTCCTTCTCCTTATTCTGCTTCTCCTGATTCACCCTCCAGACTTCACCTTCTCCTTCTCCTTCTTCTACTTCTTCTGATTCACCCTCCAGACTTCACCTTCTCCTTCTCCTTCTTCTACTTCTTCTGATTCACCCTCCAGACCTCACCTTCTCCTTCACCTTCTTCTACTTCTTCTGCTTCACCCTCCAGACTTCACCTTCTGCTTCTCCTTCTTCTACTTCTTCTGATTCACCCTCCAGACTTCACCTTCTCCTTCTCCTTCTTCTGCTTCATCTGATTCACCCGCCAGACTTCACCTTCTCCTTCTCCTTATTCTGCTTCTCCTGATTCACCCTCCAGACTTCACCTTCTCCTTCTCCTTCTTCTGCTTCTTCTGAATCACCCTCCTGACTTACCTTCTCCTTCTCCTTCTTCTGCTTCTTCTGATTCACACTCCAGACTTCACCTTCTCCTTCTCCTTCATCTACTTCTTCTGATTCACCATCCAGACTTCATCTTCTCCTTCTCCTTCATCTGCTTCTTCTGATTCACCCTCCAGACTTCACCTTCTCCTTCTCCTTCTTCTGCTTTTTCTGATTCACCCTCCTGACTTCACCTTCTCCTTCTCCTTCTTCTACTTCTTCTGATTCACCCTCCAGACTTCACCTTCTCCTTCTCCTTCTTCTACTTCTTCTGATTCACCCACCAGACTTCACCTTCTCCTTCTCCTTCTTCTGCTTCTTCTGATTCACCCTCCAGACTTCACCTTCTCCTTCTCCTTCTTCTGCTTCTTCTGATTCACCCTCCAGACTTCACCTTCTCCTTCTCCTTCTTCTGCTTCTTTTGATTCACCCTTCAGACTTCTCCTTCTCCTTCTTCTGCTTCTTCTGATTCACCCTCCAGACCTCACCTTCTCCTTCTCCTTCTTCTACTTCTTCTGATTCACCCTCCAGACTTCATCTTCTCCTTCTCCTTCTTTTGCTTCTTCTGATTCACCCTCCAGACTTCACCTTCTCCTTCTCCTTCTTCTGCTTCTTCTGATTCACCCTCCAGACTTCGCCTTCTCCTTCTCCTTCTTCTACTTCTTCTGATTCACCCTCCAGACTTCACCTTCTCCTTCTCCTTCTTCTACTTCTTCTGATTCACCCTCCAGTCTTCATCTTCTCCTTCTCCTTCTTCTGCTTCTTCTGATTCACCCTCCAGACTTCACCTTCTCCTTCTCCTTCTTCTGCTTCTCCTGATTCACCCTCCTGACTTCACCTTCTCCTTCTCCTTCTTCTGCTTCTTCTGATTCACCCTCCAGACTTCACCTTCTCCTTCTCCTTCTTCTACTTCTTCTGATTCACCCTCCAGACTTCACCTTCTCCTGCTACTTTTTCTGCTTCTTCTGATTCACCCTCCAGACTTCACCTTCTCCTTTTCCTTCTTCTGCTTCTTCTGATTCATCCTCCAGATTTCACCTTCTCCTTCTCCTTCTTCTGCTTCTCCTGATTCACCCTCCAGACTTCACCTTCTCCTTCTCATTCTTCTGCTTCTTCTGATTCACCCTCCAGACTTCACCTTCTCCTTCACCTTCTTCTACTTCTTCTGATTCACCCTCCAGACTTCACCTTCTCCTTCTCCTTCTTCTGCTTCTTCTGATTCACCATCCAGACTTCACCTTCTCCTTCTCCTTCGTCTACTTCTTCTGATTCACCCTCCAGACTACACCTTCTCCTTCTCCTTCTTCTACTTCTTCTGATTCACCCTCCAGACTTCACCTTCTCCTTCTCCTTCTTCTGCTTCTTCTGATACACCCTCCAGACTTCACCTTCTCCTTCTCCTTCTTCTACTTCTTCTGATGCACCCTCCAAACTTCACCTTCTCCTTCTCCTTCTTCTACTTCTTCTGCTTCTCCCTCCAGACTTCACCTTCTCCTTCTCCTTCTTCTGCTTCTTCTGATTCAGCCTCCAGACTTCACCTTCTCCTTCTCCTTCTTCTACTTCTTCTGATTCACCCTCCTGACTTCACCTTCTCCTTCTCCTTCTTCTACTTCTTCTGATTCACCCTCCAGACTTCACCTTCTCCTTCTCCTTCTTCTACTTCTTCTGATTCACCCACCAGACTTCACCTTCTCCTTCTCCTTCTTCTGCTTCTTCTGATTCACCCTCCAGACTTCACCTTCTCCTTCTCCTTCTTCTGCTTCTTCTGATTCACCCTCCAGACTTCACCTTCTCCTTCTCCTTCTTCTGCTTCTTTTGATTCACCCTTCAGACTTCGCCTTCTCCTTCTCCTTCTTCTGCTTCTTCTGATTCACCCTCCAGACCTCACCTTCTCCTTCTCCTTCTTCTACTTCTTCTGATTCACCCTCCAGACTTCATCTTCTCCTTCTCCTTCTTTTGCTTCTTCTGATTCACCCTCCAGACTTCACCTTCTCCTTCTCCTTCTTCTGCTTCTTCTGATTCACCCTCCAGACTTCGCCTTCTCCTTCTCCTTCTTCTACTTCTTCTGATTCACCCTCCAGACTTCACCTTCTCCTTCTCCTTCTTCTACTTCTTCTGATTCACCCTCCAGTCTTCATCTTCTCCTTCTCCTTCTTCTGCTTCTTCTGATTCACCCTCCAGACTTCACCTTCTCCTTCTCCTTCTTCTGCTTCTCCTGATTCACCCTCCTGACTTCACCTTCTCCTTCTCCTTCTTCTGCTTCTTCTGATTCACCCTCCAGACTTCACCTTCTCCTTCTCCTTCTTCTACTTCTTCTGATTCACCCTCCAGACTTCACCTTCTCCTGCTACTTTTTCTGCTTCTTCTGATTCACCCTCCAGACTTCACCTTCTCCTTTTCCTTCTTCTGCTTCTTCTGATTCACCCTCCAGACTTCACCTTCTCCTTCTCATTCTTCTGCTTCTTCTGATTCACCCTCCAGACTTCACCTTCTTCTACTTCTTCTGATTCACCCTCCAGACTTCACCTTCTCCTTCTCCTTCTTCTGCTTCTTCTGATTCACCCTCCAGACTTCACCTTCTCCTTCTCCTTCTTCTACTTCTTCTGATTCACCCTCCAGACTACACCTTCTCCTTCTCCTTCTTCTACTTCTTCTGATTCACCCTCCAGACTTCACCTTCTCCTTCTCCTTCTTCTGCTTCTTCTGATTCACCCTCCAGGCTTCACCTTCTCCTTCTCCTTCTTCTACTTCTTCTGATTCACCCTCCAAACTTCACCTTCTCCTTCTCCTTCTTCTACTTCTTCTGCTTCTCCCTCCAGACTTCACCTTCTCCTTCTCCTTCTTCTGCTTCTTCTGATTCAGCCTCCAGACTTCACCTTCTCCTTCTCCTTCTTCTACTTCTTCTGATTCACCCTCCAGACTTCACCTTCTCCTTCTCCTTCTTCTACTTCTTCTGATTCACCCTCCAGACTTCACCTTCTCCTTCTCCTTCTTCTAATTCTTATGATTCACCCTCCTGACTTCACCTTCTCCTTCTCCTTCTTCTGCTTCTTCTGCTTCACCCTCCAGACTTCACCTTCTCCTTCTCCTTCTTCTGCTTCTTCTGCTTCACCCTCCAGACTTCACCTTCTCCTTCTCCTTCTTCTGCTTCTTCTGCTTCACCCTCCAGACCTCACCTTCTCCTTCTCCTTCTTCTACTTCTTCTGATTCACCCTCCTGACTTCACCTTCTCCTTCTCCTTCTTCTGCTTCTTCTGATTCACCCGCCAGACTTCACCTTCTCCTTCTCCTTATTCTGCTTCTCCTGATTCACCCTCCAGACTTCACCTTCTCCTTCTCCTTCTTCTGCTTCTTCTGAATCACCCTCCTGACTTACCTTCTCCTTCTCCTTCTTCTGCTTCTTCTGATTCACCCTCCAGACTTCACCTTCTCCTTCTCCTTCTTCTGCTTCTTCTGATTCACCCTCCAGACTTCACCTTCTCCTTCTCCTTCTTCTGCTTCTTTTGATTCACCCTTCAGACTTCACCTTCGCCTTCTCCTTCTTCTGCTTCTTCTGATTCACCCTCCAGACCTCACCTTCTCCTTCTCCTTCTTCTACTTCTTCTGATTCACCCTCCAGACTTCATCTTCTCCTTCTCCTTCTTTTGCTTCTTCTGATTCACCCTCCAGACTTCACCTTCTCCTTCTCCTTCTTCTGCTTCTTCTGATTCACCCTCCAGACTTCGCCTTCTCCTTCTCCTTCTTCTACTTCTTCTGATTCACCCTCCAGACTTCACCTTCTCCTTCTCCTTCTTCTACTTCTTCTGATTCACCCTCCAGTCTTCATCTTCTCCTTCTCCTTCTTCTGCTTCTTCTGATTCACCCTCCAGACTTCACCTTCTCCTTCTCCTTCTTCTGCTTCTCCTGATTCACCCTCCTGACTTCACCTTCTCCTTCTCCTTCTTCTGCTTCTTCTGATTCACCCTCCAGACTTCACCTTCTCCTTCTCCTTCTTCTACTTCTTCTGATTCACCCTCCAGACTTCACCTTCTCCTGCTACTTCTTCTGCTTCTTCTGATTCACCCTCCAGACTTCACCTTCTCCTTTTCCTTCTTCTGCTTCTTCTGATTCACCCTCCAGATTTCACCTTCTCCTTCTCCTTCTTCTGCTTCTTCTGATTCACCCTCCAGACTTCACCTTCTCCTTCTCCTTCTGCTTCTTCTGATTCACCCTCCAGACTTCACCTTCTCCTTCACCTTCTTCTACTTCTTCTGATTCACCCTCCAGTCTTCACCTTCTCCTTCTCCTTCTTCTGCTTCTTCTGATTCACCCTCCAGACTTCACCTTCTCCTTCTCCTTCTTCTACTTCTTCTGATTCACCCTCCTGACTTACCTTCTCCTTCTCCTTCTTCTGCTTCTTCTGATTCACCCTCCAGACTTCACCTTCTCCTTCTCCTTCTTCTGCTTCTTCTGATTCACCCTCCAGACTTCACCTTCTCCTTCTCCTTCTTCTGCTTCTTTTGATTCACCCTTCAGACTTCACCTTCGCCTTATCCTTCTTCTGCTTCTTCTGATTCACCCTCCAGACCTCACCTTCTCCTTCTCCTTCTTCTACTTCTTCTGATTCACCCTCCAGACTTCATCTTCTCCTTCTCGTTCTTTTGCTTCTTCTGATTCACCCTCCAGACTTCACCTTCTCCTTCTCCTTCTTCTGCTTCTTCTGATTCACCCTCCAGACTTCGCCTTCTCCTTCTCCTTCTTCTACTTCTTCTGATTCACCCTCCAGACTTCACCTTCTCCTTCTCCTTCTTCTACTTCTTCTGATTCACCCTCCAGTCTTCATCTTCTCCTTCTCCTTCTTCTGCTTCTTCTGATTCACCCTCCAGACTTCACCTTCCCCTTCTCCTTCTTCTGCTTCTCCTGATTCACCCTCCTGACTTCACCTTCTCCTTCTCCTTCTTCTGCTTCTTCTGATTCACCCTCCAGACTTCACCTTCTCCTTCTCCTTCTTCTACTTCTTCTGATTCACCCTCCAGACTTCACCTTCTCCTGCTACTTCTTCTGCTTCTTCTGATTCACCCTCCAGACTTCACCTTCTCCTTTTCCTTCTTCTGCTTCTTCTGATTCACCCTCCAGATTTCACCTTCTCCTTCTCCTTCTTCTGCTTCTTCTGATTCACCCTCCAGACTTCACCTTCTCCTTCTCCTTCTGCTTCTTCTGATTCACCCTCCAGACTTCACCTTCTCCTTCACCTTCTTCTACTTCTTCTGATTCACCCTCCAGACTTCACCTTCTCCTTCTCCTTCTTCTGCTTCTTCTGATTCACCCTCCAGACTTCACCTTCTCCTTCTCCTTCGTCTACTTCTTCTGATTCACCCTCCAGACTACACCTTCTCCTTCTCCTTCTTCTACTTCTTCTGATTCACCCTCCAGACTTCACCTTCTCCTTCTCCTTCTTCTGCTTCTTCTGATTCACCCTCCAGACTTCACCTTCTCCTTCTCCTTCTTCTACTTCTTCTGATTCACCCTCCAGACTTCACCGTCTCCTTCTCCTTCTTCTACTTCTTCTGCTTCTCCCTCCAGACTTCACCTTCTCCTTCTCCTTCTTCTGCTTCTTCTGATTCACCCTCCAGACTTCACCTTCTCCTTCTCCTTCTTCTACTTCTTCTGATTCACCCTCCAGACTTCACCTTCTCCTTCTCCTTCTTCTATTTCTTCTGATTCACCCTCCAGACTTCACCTTCTCCTTCTCCTTCTTCTTCTTCTTATGATTCACCCTCCTGACTTCACCTTCTCCTTCTCCTTCTTCTGCTTCTTCTGCTCCACCCTCCAGACTTCACCTTCTTCTTCTCCTTCTTCCGCTTCTTCTGCTTCACCCTCCAGACTTCACCTTCTCCTTCTCCTTCTTCTGCTTCTTCTGCTTCTCCCTCCTGACTTCACCTTCTCCTTCTCCTTCTTCTACTTCTTCTGATTCACCCTCCAGACTTCACCTTCTCCTTCTCCTTCTTCTGCTTCACCCTCCTGACTTCACCTTCTCCTTCTCCTTCTTCTGCTTCTTCTGATTCACCCTCCTGACTTCACCTTCTCCTTCTCCTTCTTCTGCTTCTTCTGATTCACCCTCCAGACTTCACCTTCTCCTTCTCCTTCTTCTGCTTCTTCTGATTCACCCTCCAGACTTCACCTTCTCCTTCTCCTTCTTCTGCTTCTTCTGATTCACCTTCCAGACCTCACCTTCTCCTTCTCCTTCTTCTACTTCTTCTGATTCACCCTCCAGACTTCACCTTCTCCTTCTCCTTCTTCTGCTTTTTCTGATTCACCCTCCAGACCTCACCTTCTACTTCTCCTTCTTCTACTTCTTCTGATTCACCCTCCAGACTTCATCTTCTCCTTCTCCTTCTTCTGCTTCTTCTGATTCACTCTCCAGACTCCACCTTCTCCTTCTCCTTCTTCTACTTCTTCTGATTCACCCTCCAGACTTCACCTTCTCCTTCTCCTTCTTCTACTTCTTCTGATTCACCCTCCAGTCTTCACCTTCTCCTTCTCCTTCTTCTGCTTCTTCTGATTCACCCTTCAGACTTCACCTTCTTCTTCTCCTTCTTCTGCTTCTTCTGATTCACCCTCCAGACCTCACCTTCTCCTTCTCCTTCCTCAACTTCTTCTGATTCACCCTCCAGTCTTCACCTTCTCCTTCTCTTTCTTCTGCTTCTCCTGATTCACCCTCCTGACTTCACCTTCTGCTTCTCCTTATTCTGCTTCTTCTGATTCACCCTCCAGACTTCACCTTCTCCTTCTCCTTCTTCTACTTCTTCTGATTCACCCTCCAGACTTCACCTTCTCCTTCTACTTCTTCTGCTTCTTCTGATTCACCCTCCAGACTTCACCTTCTCTTTTTCCTTCTTCTGCTTCTTCTGAATCACCCTCCAGACTTCACCTTCTCCTTCTCCTTCTTCTGCTTCTTCTGATTCACCCTCCAGACTTCACCTTCTCCTTCTCCTTCTTCTACTTCTTCTGATTCACCCTCCAGACTTCATCTTCTCCTTCTCCTTCTTCTGCTTCTTCTGATTCACCCTCCACACTTCACCTTCTCCTTCTCCTTCTTCTGCTTCTTCTGATTCACCCTCCAGACTACACCTTCTCCTTCTCCTTCTTCTACTTCTTCTGATTCACCCTCCAGACTTCACCTTCTCCTTCTCCTTCTTCTGCTTCTTCTGACTCACCCTCCAGACTTCACCTTCTCCTGCTACTTCTCCTGCTTCTTCTGATTCACCCTCCAGACTTCACCTTCTCCTTCTCTTTCTTCTACTTCTTCTGATTCACCCTCCAGACTTCACCTTCTCCTTCTCCTTCTTCTGCTTCTTCTGATTCACCCTCCAGACTTCACCTTCTCCTTCTCCTTCTTCTACTTCTTCTGATTCACCCTCCAGACTTCACCTTCTCCTTCTCCTTCTTCTACTTCTTCTGATTCACCATCCAGACTTCACCTTCTCCTTCTCCTTCTTCTACTTCTTCTGCTTCTCCCTCCAGACTTCACCTTCTCCTTCTCCTTCTTCTGCTTCTTCTGATTCACCCTCCAGACTTCACCTTCTCCTTCTCCTTCTTCTACTTCTCCTGATTCACCCTCCAGACTTCACCTTCTCCTTCTCCTTCTTCTACTTCTTCTGATTCACCCTCCAGACTTCAACTTATCCTTCTCCTTCTTCTACTTCTTATGATTCACCCTCCTGACTTCACCTTCTCCTTCTCCTTCTTCTGCTCCTTCTGCTTCACCCTCCAGATTTCACCTTCTCCTTCTCTTTCTTCTGCTTCTTCTGATTCACCCTCCAGACTTCACCTTCTCCTTCTCCTTCTTCTGATTCTTTTGATTCACCCTCCAGACTTCACCTTCTCCTTCTCCTTCTTCTGCTTCTTCTGATTCACCCTCCTGACTTCAACTTCTCCTTCTCCTTCTTCTACTTCTTCTGATTCACCCTCCTGACTTCACCTTCTCCTTCTCCTTCTTCTACTTCTTCTGCTTCACCCTCCAGACTTCTCCTTCTCCTTCTCCTTCTTCTACTTCTTCTGATTCACCCTCCAGACTTCCCCTTCTCCTTCTCCTTCTTCTGCTTCTTCTGATTCACCCGCCAGACTTCACCTTCTCCTTCTCCTTATTCTGCTTCTCCTGATTCACCCTCCAGACTTCACCTTCTCCTTCTCCTTCTTCTGCTTCTTTTGAATCACCCTCCTGACTTACCTTCTCCTTCTCCTTCTTCTGCTTCTTCTGATTCACCCTCCAGACTTCAACTTCTCCTTCTCCTTCATCTACTTCTTCTGATTCACCCTCCAGACTTCATCTTCTCCTTCTCCTTCTTCCGCTTCTTCTGATTTACCCTCCAGACTTCACCTTCTCCTTCTCCTTCTTCTGCTTTTTCTGATTCACCCTCCTGACTTCACCTTCTCCTTCTCCTTCTTCTACTTCTTCTGATTCACCCTCCAGACTTCACCTTCTCCTTCTCCTGCTTCTACTTCTTCTGATTCACCCACCAGACTTCACCTTCTCCTTCTCCTTCTTCTGCTTCTTCTGATTCACCCTCCAGACTTCACCTTCTCCTTCTCCTTCTTCTGCTTCTTCTGATTCACCCTCCAGACTTCACCTTCTCCTTCTCCTTCTTCTGCTTCTTTTGATTCACCCTTCAGACTTCACCTTCTCCTTCTCCTTCTTTTGCTTCTTCTGATTCACCCTCCAGACCTCACCTTCTCCTTCTCCTTCTTCTACTTCTTCTGATTCACCCTCCAGACTTCATCTTCTCCTTCTCCTTCTTTTGCTTCTTCTGATTGACCCTCCAGACTTCACCTTCTCCTTCTCCTTCTTCTGCTTCTTCTGATTCACCCTCCAGACTTCGCCTTCTCCTTCTCCTTCTTCTACTTCTTCTGATTCACCCTCCAGACTTCACCTTCTCCTTCTCCTTCTTCTACTTCTTCTGATTCACCCTCCAGTCTTCATCTTCTCCTTCTCCTTCTTCTGCTTCTTCTGATTCACCCTCCAGACTTCACCTTCTCCTTCTCCTTCTTCTGCTTCTTCTGATTCACCCTCCAGACTTCACCTTCTCCTTCTCCTTCTTCTACTTCTTCTGATTCACCCTCCAGACTTCACCTTCTCCTGCTACTCCTTCTGCTTCATCTGATTCACCCTCCAGACTTCACCTTCTCCTTTTCCTTCTTCTGCTTCTTCTGATTCACCCTCCAGATTTCACCTTCTCCTTCTCCTTCTTCTGCTTCTTCTGATTCACCCTCCAGACTTCACCTTCTCCTTCTCCTTCTTCTGCTTCTTCTGATTCACCCTCCAGACTTCACCTTCTCCTTCACCTTCTTCTACTTCTTCTGATTCACCCTCCAGACTTCACCTTCTCCTTCTCCTTCTTCTGCTTCTTCTGATTCACCCTCCAGACTTCACCTTCTCCTTCTCCTTCGTCTACTTCTTCTGATTCACCCTCCAGACTTCACCTTCTCCTTCTCCTTCGTCTACTTCTTCTGATTCACCCTCCAGACTTCACCTTCTCCTTCTCCTTCTTCTGCTTCTTCTGATTCACCCTCCAGACTTCACCTTCTCCTTCACCTTCTTCTACTTCTTCTGATTCACCCTCCAGACTTCACCTTCTCCTTCTCCTTCTTCTGCTTCTTCTGATTCACCCTCCAGACTTCACCTTCTCCTTCTCCTTCGTCTACTTCTTCTGATTCACCCTCCAGACTACACCTTCTCCTTCTCCTTCTTCTACTTCTTCTGATTCATCCTCCAGACTTCACCTTCTCCTTCTCCTTCTTCTGCTTCTTCTGATTCACCCTCCAGACTTCACCTTCTCCTTCTCCTTCTTCTACTTCTTCTGATTCACCCTCCAGAATTCACCTTCTCCTTCTCCTTCTTCTACTTCTTCTGATTCACCCTCCAATCTTCACCTTCTCCTTCTCCTTCTTCTGCGTCTTCTGATTCACCCTCCTGACTTCACCTTCTCCTTCTCCTTATTCTGCTTCTTCTGATTCACCCTCCAGACTTCACCTTCTCCTTCTCCTTCTTCTACTTCTTCTGATTCACCCTCCAGACTTCACCTTCTCCTTCTACTTCTTCTGCTTCTTCTGATTCACCCTCCAGACTTCCCCTTCTCTTTTTCCTTCTTCTGCTTCTTCTGATTCACCCTCCAGTCTTCACCTTCTCCTTCTCCTTCTTCTACTTCTTCTGATTCACCCTCCAGTCTTCACCTTCTCCTTCTCCTTCTTCTGCTTCTTCTGATTCACCCTTCAGACTTCACCTTCTTCTTCTCCTTCTTCTGCTTCTTCTGATTCACCCTCCAGACCTCACCTTCTCCTTCTCCTTCATCAACTTCTTCTGACTCACCCTCCAGTCTTCACCTTCTCCTTCTCCTTCTTCTGCGTCTTCTGATTCACCCTCCAGACTTCACCTTCTCCTTCTCCTTCTTCTGCTTCTCCTGATTCACCCTCCTGACTTCACCTTCTCCTTCTCCTTATTCTGCTTCTTCTGATTCACCCTCCAGACTTCACCTTCTCCTTCTCCTTCTTCTACTTCTTCTGATTCACCCTCCAGACTTCACCTTCTCCTTCTACTTCTTCTGCTTCTTCTGATTCACCCTCCAGACTTCACCTTCTCTTTTTCCTTCTTCTGCTTCTTCTGATTCACCCTCCAGATTTCACCTTCTCCTTCTCCTTCTTCTGCTTCTTCTGATTCACCCTCCAGACTTCACCTTCTCCTTCTCCTTCTTCTACTTCTTCTGATTCACTCTCCAGACTTCATCTTCTCCTTCTCCTTCTTCTGCTTCTTCTGATTCACCCTCCACACTTCACCTTCTCCTTCTCCTTCTTCTGCTTCTTCTGATTCACCCTCCAGACTACACCTTCTCCTTCTCCTTCTTCTACTTCTTCTGATTCACCCTCCAGACTTCACCTTCTCCTTCTCCTTCTTCTGCTTCTTCTGACTCACCCTCCAGACTTCACCTTCTCCTGCTACTTCTCCTGCTTCTTCTGATTCATCCTCCAGACTTCACCTTCTCCTTCTCTTTCTTCTACTTCTTCTGATTCACCCTCCAGACTTCACCTTCTCCTTCTCCTTCTTCTGCTTCTTCTGATTCACCCTCCAGACTTCACCTTCTCCTTCTCCTTCTTCTACTTCTTCTGATTCACCCTCCAGACTTCACCTTCTCCTTCTCCTTCTTCTACTTCTTCTGATTCACCATCCAGACTTCACCTTCTCCTTCTCCTTCTTCTACTTCTTCTGCTTCTCCCTCCAGACTTCACCTTCTCCTTCTCCTTCTTCTGCTTCTTCTGATTCACCCTCCAGACTTCACCTTCTCCTTCTCCTTCTTCTACTTCTCCTGATTCACCCTCCAGACTTCACCTTCTCCTTCTCCTTCTTCTACTTCTTCTGATTCACCCTCCAGACTTCAACTTCTCCTTCTCCTTCTTCTACTTCTTATGATTCACCCTCCTGACTTCACCTTCTCCTTCTCCTTCTTCTGCTCCTTCTGCTTCACCCTCCAGATTTCACCTTCTCCTTCTCTTTCTTCTGCTTCTTCTGATTCACCCTCCAGACTTCACCTTCTCCTTCTCCTTCTTCTGATTCTTTTGATTCACCCTCCAGACTTCACCTTCTCCTTCTCCTTCTTCTGCTTCTTCTGATTCACCCTCCTGACTTCAACTTCTCCTTCTCCTTCTTCTACTTCTTCTGATTCACCCTCCTGACTTCACCTTCTCCTTCTCCTTCTTCTACTTCTTCTGCTTCACCCTCCAGACTTCACCTTCTCCTTCTCCTTCTTCTACTTCTTCTGATTCACCCTCCAGACTTCCCCTTCTCCTTCTCCTTCTTCTGCTTCTTCTGATTCACTCGCCAGACTTCACCTTCTCCTTCTCCTTATTCTGCTTCTCCTGATTCACCCTCCAGACTTCACCTTCTCCTTCTCCTTCTTCTGCTTCTTTTGAATCACCCTCCTGACTTACCTTCTCCTTCTCCTTCTTCTGCTTCTTCTGATTCACCCTCCAGACTTCAACTTCTCCTTCTCCTTCATCTACTTCTTCTGATTCACCCTCCAGACTTCATCTTCTCCTTCTCCTTCTTCTGCTTCTTCTGATTTACCCTCCAGACTTCACCTTCTCCTTCTCCTTCTTCTGCTTTTTCTGATTCACCCTCCTGACTTCACCTTCTCCTTCTCCTTCTTCTACTTCTTCTGATTCACCCTCCAGACTTCACCTTCTCCTTCTCCTGCTTCTACTTCTTCTGATTCACCCACCAGACTTCACCTTCTCCTTCTCCTTCTTCTGCTTCTTCTGATTCACCCTCCAGACTTCACCTTCTCCTTCTCCTTCTTCTGCTTCTTCTGATTCACCCTCCAGACTTCACCTTCTCCTTCTCCTTCTTCTGCTTCTTTTGATTCACCCTTCTGACTTCACCTTCTCCTTCTCCTTCTTTTGCTTCTTCTGATTCACCCTCCAGACCTCACCTTCTCCTTCTCCTTCTTCTACTTCTTCTGATTCATCCTCCAGACTTCATCTTCTCCTTCTCCTTCTTTTGCTTCTTCTGATTGACCCTCCAGACTTCACCTTCTCCTTCTCCTTCTTCTGCTTCTTCTGATTCACCCTCCAGACTTCGCCTTCTCCTTCTCCTTCTTCTACTTCTTCTGATTCACCCTCCAGACTTCACCTTCTCCTTCTCCTTCTTCTACTTCTTCTGATTCACCCTCCAGTCTTCATCTTCTCCTTCTCCTTCTTCTGCTTCTTCTGATTCACCCTCCAGACTTCACCTTCTCCTTCTCCTTCTTCTGCTTCTTCTGATTCACCCTCCAGACTTCACCTTCTCCTTCTCCTTCTTCTACTTCTTCTGATTCACCCTCCAGACTTCACCTTCTCCTGCTACTCCTTCTGCTTCATCTGATTCACCCTCCAGACTTCACCTTCTCCTTTTCCTTCTTCTGCTTCTTCTGATTCACCCTCCAGATTTCACCTTCTCCTTCTCCTTCTTCTGCTTCTTCTGATTCACCCTCCAGACTTCACCTTCTCCTTCTCCTTCTTCTGCTTCTTCTGATTCACCCTCCAGACTTCACCTTCTCCTTCACCTTCTTCTGCTTCTTCTGATTCACCCTCCAGACTTCACCTTCTCCTTCACCTTCTTCTACTTCTTCTGATTCACCCTCCAGACTTCACCTTCTCCTTCTCCTTCTTCTGCTTCTTCTGATTCACCCTCCAGACTTCACCTTCTCCTTCTCCTTCGTCTACTTCTTCTGATTCACCCTCCAGACTTCACCTTCTCCTTCTCCTTCGTCTACTTCTTCTGATTCACCCTCCAGACTTCACCATCTCCTTCTCCTTCTTCTGCTTCTTCTGATTCACCCTCCAGACTTCACCTTCTCCTTCACCTTCTTCTACTTCTTCTGATTCACCCTCCAGACTTCACCTTCTCCTTCTCCTTCTTCTGCTTCTTCTGATTCACCCTCCAGACTTCACCTTCTCCTTCTCCTTCGTCTACTTCTTCTGATTCACCCTCCAGACTACACCTTCTCCTTCTCCTTCTTCTACTTCTTCTGATTCATCCTCCAGACTTCACCTTCTCCTTCTCCTTCTTCTGCTTCTTCTGATTCACCCTCCAGACTTCACCTTTTCCTTCTCCTTCTTCTACTTCTTCTGATTCACCCTCCAGAATTCACCTTCTCCTTCTCCTTCTTCTACTTCTTCTGATTCACCCTCCAATCTTCACCTTCTCCTTCTCCTTCTTCTGCGTCTTCTGATTCACCCTCCTGACTTCACCTTCTCCTTCTCCTTATTCTGCTTCTTCTGATTCACCCTCCAGACTTCACCTTCTCCTTCTCCTTCTTCTACTTCTTCTGATTCACCCTCCAGACTTCACCTTCTCCTTCTACTTCTTCTGCTTCTTCTGATTCACCCTCCAGACTTCCCCTTCTCTTTTTCCTTCTTCTGCTTCTTCTGATTCACCCTCCAGTCTTCACCTTCTCCTTCTCCTTCTTCTACTTCTTCTGATTCACCCTCCAGTCTTCACCTTCTCCTTCTCCTTCTTCTGCTTCTTCTGATTCACCCTTCAGACTTCACCTTCTTCTTCTCCTTCTTCTGCTTCTTCTGATTCACCCTCCAGACCTCACCTTCTCCTTCTCCTTCATCAACTTCTTCTGACTCACCCTCCAGTCTTCACCTTCTCCTTCTCCTTCTTCTGCGTCTTCTGATTCACCCTCCAGACTTCACCTTCTCCTTCTCCTTCTTCTGCTTCTCCTGATTCACCCTCCTGACTTCACCTTCTCCTTCTCCTTATTCTGCTTCTTCTGATTCACCCTCCAGACTTCACCTTCTCCTTCTCCTTCTTCTACTTCTTCTGATTCACCCTCCAGACTTCACCTTCTCCTTCTACTTCTTCTGCTTCTTCTGATTCACCCTCCAGACTTCACCTTCTCTTTTTCCTTCTTCTGCTTCTTCTGATTCACCCTCCAGATTTCACCTTCTCCTTCTCCTTCTTCTGCTTCTTCTGATTCACCCTCCAGACTTCACCTTCTCCTTCTCCTTCTTCTACTTCTTCTGATTCACTCTCCAGACTTCATCTTCTCCTTCTCCTTCTTCTGCTTCTTCTGATTCACCCTCCACACTTCACCTTCTCCTTCTCCTTCTTCTGCTTCTTCTGATTCACCCTCCAGACTACACCTTCTCCTTCTCCTTCTTCTACTTCTTCTGATTCACCCTCCAGACTTCACCTTCTCCTTCTCCTTCTTCTGCTTCTTCTGACTCACCCTCCAGACTTCACCTTCTCCTGCTACTTCTCCTGCTTCTTCTGATTCATCCTCCAGACTTCACCTTCTCCTTCTCTTTCTTCTACTTCTTCTGATTCACCCTCCAGACTTCACCTTCTCCTTCTCCTTCTTCTGCTTCTTCTGATTCACCCTCCAGACTTCACCTTCTCCTTCTCCTTCTTCTACTTCTTCTGATTCACCCTCCAGACTTCACCTTCTCCTTCTCCTTCTTCTACTTCTTCTGATTCACCATCCAGACTTCACCTTCTCCTTCTCCTTCTTCTACTTCTTCTGCTTCTCCCTCCAGACTTCACCTTCTCCTTCTCCTTCTTCTGCTTCTTCTGATTCACCCTCCAGACTTCACCTTCTCCTTCTCCTTCTTCTACTTCTCCTGATTCACCCTCCAGACTTCACCTTCTCCTTCTCCTTCTTCTACTTCTTCTGATTCACCCTCCAGACTTCAACTTCTCCTTCTCCTTCTTCTACTTCTTATGATTCACCCTCCTGACTTCACCTTCTCCTTCTCCTTCTTCTGCTCCTTCTGCTTCACCCTCCAGATTTCACCTTCTCCTTCTCTTTCTTCTGTTCTTCTGATTCACCCTCCAGACTTCACCTTCTCCTTCTCCTTCTTCTGATTCTTTTGATTCACCCTCCAGACTTCACCTTCTCCTTCTCCTTCTTCTGCTTCTTCTGATTCACCCTCCTGACTTCAACTTCTCCTTCTCCTTCTTCTACTTCTTCTGATTCACCCTCCTGACTTCACCTTCTCCTTCTCCTTCTTCTACTTCTTCTGCTTCACCCTCCAGACTTCACCTTCTCCTTCTCCTTCTCTACTTCTTCTGATTCACCCTCCAGACTTCCCCTTCTCCTTCTCCTTCTTCTGCTTCTTCTGATTCACCCGCCAGACTTCACCTTCTCCTTCTCCTTATTCTGCTTCTCCTGATTCACCCTCCAGACTTCACCTTCTCCTTCTCCTTCTTCTGCTTCTTTTGAATCACCCTCCTGACTTACCTTCTCCTTCTCCTTCTTCTGCTTCTTCTGATTCACCCTCCAGACTTCAACTTCTCCTTCTCCTTCATCTACTTCTTCTGATTCACCCTCCAGACTTCATCTTCTCCTTCTCCTTCTTCTGCTTCTTCTGATTTACCCTCCAGACTTCACCTTCTCCTTCTCCTTCTTCTGCTTTTTCTGATTCACCCTCCTGACTTCACCTTCTCCTTCTCCTTCTTCTACTTCTTCTGATTCACCCTCCAGACTTCACCTTCTCCTTCTCCTGCTTCTACTTCTTCTGATTCACCCACCAGACTTCACCTTCTCCTTCTCCTTCTTCTGCTTCTTCTGATTCACCCTCCAGACTTCACCTTCTCCTTCTCCTTCTTCTGCTTCTTCTGATTCACCCTCCAGATTCACCTTCTCCTTCTCCTTCTTCTGCTTCTTTTGATTCACCCTTCTGACTTCACCTTCTCCTTCTCCTTCTTTTGCTTCTTCTGATTCACCCTCCAGACCTCACCTTCTCCTTCTCCTTCTTCTACTTCTTCTGATTCATCCTCCAGACTTCATCTTCTCCTTCTCCTTCTTTTGCTTCTTCTGATTGACCCTCCAGACTTCACCTTCTCCTTCTCCTTCTTCTGCTTCTTCTGATTCACCCTCCAGACTTCGCCTTCTCCTTCTCCTTCTTCTACTTCTTCTGATTCACCCTCCAGACTTCACCTTCTCCTTCTCCTTCTTCTACTTCTTCTGATTCACCCTCCAGTCTTCATCTTCTCCTTCTCCTTCTTCTGCTTCTTCTGATTCACCCTCCAGACTTCACCTTCTCCTTCTCCTTCTTCTGCTTCTTCTGATTCACCCTCCAGACTTCACCTTCTCCTTCTCCTTCTTCTACTTCTTCTGATTCACCCTCCAGACTTCACCTTCTCCTGCTACTCCTTCTGCTTCATCTGATTCACCCTCCAGACTTCACCTTCTCCTTTTCCTTCTTCTGCTTCTTCTGATTCACCCTCCAGATTTCACCTTCTCCTTCTCCTTCTTCTGCTTCTTCTGATTCACCCTCCAGACTTCACCTTCTCCTTCTCCTTCTTCTGCTTCTTCTGATTCACCCTCCAGACTTCACCTTCTCCTTCACCTTCTTCTACTTCTTCTGATTCACCCTCCAGACTTCACCTTCTCCTTCTCCTTCTTCTGCTTCTTCTGATTCACCCTCCAGACTTCACCTTCTCCTTCTCCTTCGTCTACTTCTTCTGATTCACCCTCCAGACTTCACCTTCTCCTTCTCCTTCGTCTACTTCTTCTGATTCACCCTCCAGAGTTCACCTTCTCCTTCTCCTTCTTCTGCTTCTTCTGATTCACCCTCCAGACTTCACCTTCTCCTTCACCTTCTTCTACTTCTTCTGATTCACCCTCCAGACTTCACCTTCTCCTTCTCCTTCTTCTGCTTCTTCTGATTCACCCTCCAGACTTCACCTTCTCCTTCTCCTTCGTCTACTTCTTCTGATTCACCCTCCAGACTACACCGTCTCCTTCTCCTTCTTCTACTTCTTCTGATTCATCCTCCAGACTTCACCTTCTCCTTCTCCTTCTTCTGCTTCTTCTGATTCACCCTCCAGACTTCACCTTCTCCTTCTCCTTCTTCTACTTCTTCTGATTCACCCTCCAGAATTCACCTTCTCCTTCTCCTTCTTCTACTTCTTCTGATTCACCCTCCAATCTTCACCTTCTCCTTCTCCTTCTTCTGCGTCTTCTGATTCACCCTCCAGACTTCACCTTCTCCTTCTCCTTCTCCTGCTTCTCCTGATTCACCCTCCTGACTTCACCTTCTCCTTCTCCTTATTCTGCTTCTTCTGATTCACCCTCCAGACTTCACCTTCTCCTTCTCCTTCTTCTACTTCTTCTGATTCACCCTCCAGACTTTACCTTCTCCTTCTACTTCTTCTGCTTCTTCTGATTCACCCTCCAGACTTCCCCTTCTCTTTTTCCTTCTTCTGCTTCTTCTGATTCACCCTCCAGATTTCACCTTCTCCTTCTCCTTCTTCTGCTTCTTCTGATTCACCCTCCAGACTTCACCTTCTCCTTCTCCTTCTTCTACTTCTTCTGATTCATCCTCCAGACTTCATCTTCTCCTTCTACTTCTTCTGCTTCTTCTGATTCACCCTCCACACTTCACCTTCTCCTTCTCCTTCTTCTGCTTCTTCTGATTCACCCTCCAGACTACACCTTCTCCTTCTCCTTCTTCTACTTCTTCTGATTCACCCTCCAGACTTCACCTTCTCCTTCTCCTTCTTCTGCTTCTTCTGACTCACCATCCAGACTTCACCTTCTCCTGCTACTTCTCCTGCTTCTTCTGATTCACCCTCCAGACTTCACCTTCTCCTTCTCCTTCTTCTACTTCTTCTGATTCACCCTCCAGACTTCACCTTCTCCTTCTCCTTCTTCTGCTTCTTCTGATTCACCCTCCAGACTTCACCTTCTCCTTCTCCTTCTTCTACTTCTTCTGATTCACCCTCCAGACTTCACCTTCTCCTTCTCCTTCTTCTACTTCTTCTGATTCACCCTCCAGACTTCACCTTCTCCTTCTCCTTCTTCTACTTCTTATGATTCACCCTCCTGACTTCACCTTCTCCTTCTCCTTCTTCTGCTCCTTCTGCTTCACCCTCCAGATTTCACCTTCTCCTTCTCTTTCTTCTGCTTCTTCTGATTCACCCTCCAGACTTCACCTTCTCCTTCTCCTTCTTCTACTTCTTCTGATTCACCCTCCAGTCTTCATCTTCTCCTTCTCCTTCTTCTGCTTCTTCTGATTCACCCTCCAGACTTCACCTTCTCCTTCTCCTTCTTCTGCTTCTCCTGATTCACCCTCCTGACTTCACCTTCTCCTTCTCCTTCTTCTGCTTCTTCTGATTCACCCTCCAGACTTCACCTTCTCCTTCTCCTTCTTCTACTTCTTCTGATTCACCCTCCAGACTTCACCTTCTCCTGCTACTTCTTCTGCTTCTTCTGATTCACCCTCCAGACTTCACCTTCTCCTTTTCCTTCTTCTGCTTCTTCTGATTCACCCTCCAGATTTCACCTTCTCCTTCTCCTTCTTCTGCTTCTTCTGATTCACCCTCCAGACTTCACCTTCTCCTTCTCCTTCTGCTTCTTCTGATTCACCCTCCAGACTTCACCTTCTCCTTCACCTTCTTCTACTTCTTCTGATTCACCCTCCAGTCTTCACCTTCTCCTTCTCCTTCTTCTGCTTCTTCTGATTCACCCTCCAGACTTCACCTTCTCCTTCTCCTTCGTCTACTTCTTCTGATTCACCCTCCAGACTTCACCTTCTCCTTCTCCTTCTTCTGCTTCTTCTGATTCACCCTCCAGACTTCACCTTCTCCTTCTCCTTCTTCTACTTCTTCTGATTCACCCTCCAGACTTCACCTTCTCCTTCTCCTTCTTCTACTTCTTCTGCTTCTCCCTCCAGACTTCACCTTCTCCTTCTCCTTCTTCTGCTTCTTCTGATTCACCCTCCAGACTTCACCTCCTCCTTCTCCTTCTTCTACTTCTTCTGATTCACCCTCCAGACTTCACCTTCTCCTTCTCCTTCTTCTACTTCTTCTGATTCACCCTCCAGACTTCACCTTCTCCTTCTCCTTCTTCTACTCCTTATGATTCACCCTCCTGACTTCACCTTCTCCTTCTCCTTCTTCTGCTTCTTCTGCTCCACCCTCCAGACTTCACCTTCTTCTTCTCCTTCTTCTGCTTCTTCTGCTTCACCCTCCAGACTTCACCTTCTCCTTCTCCTTCTTCTGCTTCTTCTGCTTCTCCCTCCTGACTTCACCTTCTCCTTCTCCTTCTTCTACTTCTTCTGATTCACCCTCCAGACTTCACCTTCTCCTTCTCCTTCTTCTGCTTCACCCTCCTGACTTCACCTTCTCCTTCTCCTTCTTCTGCTTCTTCTGATTCACCCTCCTGACTTCACCTTCTCCTTCTCCTTCTTCTGCTTCTTCTGATTCACCCTCCAGACTTCACCTTCTCCTTCTCCTTCTTCTGCTTCTTCTGATTCACCCTCCAGACTTCACCTTCTCCTTCTCCTTCTTCTGCTTCTTCTGATTCACCCTCCAGACCTCACCTTCTCCTTCTCCTTCTTCTACTTCTTCTGATTCACCCTCCAGACTTCACCTTCTCCTTCTCCTTCTTCTGCTTCTTCTGATTCACCCTCCAGACCTCACCTTCTCCTGTTCCTTCTTCTACTTCTTCTGATTCACCCTCCAGACTTCATCTTCTCCTTCTTCTGCTTCTTCTGATTCACTCTCCAGACTTCACCTTCTCCTTCTCCTTCTTCTACTTCTTCTGATTCACCCTCCAGACTTCACCTTCTCCTTCTCCTTCTTCTACTTCTTCTGATTCACCCTCCAGTCTTCACCTTCTCCTTCTCCTTCTTCTGCTTCTTCTGATTCACCCTTCAGACTTCACCTTCTTCTTCTCCTTCTTCTGCTTCTTCTGATTCACCCTCCAGACCTCACCTTCTACTTCTCCTTCATCAATTTCTTCTGATTCACCCTCCAGACTTCATCTTCTCCTTCTCCTTCTTTTGCTTCTTCTGATTCACCCTCCAGACTTCACCTTCTCCTTCTCCTTCTTCTGCTTCTTCTGTTTCACACTCCAGACTTCGCCTTCTCCTTCTCCTTCTTCTACTTCTTCTGATTCACCCTCCAGACTTCACCTTCTCCTTCTCCTTCTTCTACTTCTTCTGATTCACCCTCCTGACTTACCTTCTCCTTCTCCTTCTTCTGCTTCTTCTGATTCACCCTCCAGACTTCACCTTCTCCTTCTCCTTCTTCTGCTTCTTCTGATTCACCCTCCAGACTTCACCTTCTCCTTCTCCTTCTTCTGCTTCTTTTGATTCACCCTTCAGACTTCACCTTCGCCTTATCCTTCTTCTGCTTCTTCTGATTCACCCTCCAGACCTCACCTTCTCCTTCTCCTTCTTCTACTTCTTCTGATTCACCCTCCAGACTTCATCTTCTCCTTCTCGTTCTTTTGCTTCTTCTGATTCACCCTCCAGACTTCACCTTCTCCTTCTCCTTCTTCTGCTTCTTCTGATTCACCCTCCAGACTTCGCCTTCTCCTTCTCCTTCTTCTACTTCTTCTGATTCACCCTCCAGACTTCACCTTCTCCTTCTCCTTCTTCTACTTCTTCTGATTCACCCTCCAGTCTTCATCTTCTCCTTCTCCTTCTTCTGCTTCTTCTGATTCACCCTCCAGACTTCACCTTCCCCTTCTCCTTCTTCTGCTTCTCCTGATTCACCCTCCTGACTTCACCTTCTCCTTCTCCTTCTTCTGCTTCTTCTGATTCACCCTCCAGACTTCACCTTCTCCTTCTCCTTCTTCTACTTCTTCTGATTCACCCTCCAGACTTCACCTTCTCCTGCTACTTCTTCTGCTTCTTCTGATTCACCCTCCAGACTTCACCTTCTCCTTTTCCTTCTTCTGCTTCTTCTGATTCACCCTCCAGATTTCACCTTCTCCTTCTCCTTCTTCTGCTTCTTCTGATTCACCCTCCAGACTTCACCTTCTCCTTCTCCTTCTGCTTCTTCTGATTCACCCTCCAGACTTCACCTTCTCCTTCACCTTCTTCTACTTCTTCTGATTCACCCTCCAGACTTCACCTTCTCCTTCTCCTTCTTCTGCTTCTTCTGATTCACCCTCCAGACTTCACCTTCTCCTTCTCCTTCGTCTACTTCTTCTGATTCACCCTCCAGACTACACCTTCTCCTTCTCCTTCTTCTACTTCTTCTGATTCACCCTCCAGACTTCACCTTCTCCTTCTCCTTCTTCTGCTTCTTCTGATTCACCCTCCAGACTTCACCTTCTCCTTCTCCTTCTTCTACTTCTTCTGATTCACCCTCCAGAATTCACCGTCTCCTTCTCCTTCTTCTACTTCTTCTGCTTCTCCCTCCAGACTTCACCTTCTCCTTCTCCTTCTTCTGCTTCTTCTGATTCACCCTCCAGACTTCACCTTCTCCTTCTCCTTCTTCTACTTCTTCTGATTCACCCTCCAGACTTCACCTTCTCCTTCTCCTTCTTCTATTTCTTCTGATTCACCCTCCAGACTTCACCTTCTCCTTCTCCTTCTTCTTCTTCTTATGATTCACCCTCCTGACTTCACCTTCTCCTTCTCCTTCTTCTGCTTCTTCTGCTCCACCCTCCAGACTTCACCTTCTTCTTCTCCTTCTTCCGCTTCTTCTGCTTCACCCTCCAGACTTCACCTTCTCCTTCTCCTTCTTCTGCTTCTTCTGCTTCTCCCTCCTGACTTCACCTTCTCCTTCTCCTTCTTCTACTGCTTCTGATTCACCCTCCAGACTTCACCTTCTCCTTCTCCTTCTTCTGCTTCACCCTCCTGACTTCACCTTCTCCTTCTCCTTCTTCTGCTTCTTCTGATTCACCCTCCTGACTTCACCTTCTCCTTCTCCTTCTTCTGCTTCTTCTGATTCACCCTCCAGACTTCACCTTCTCCTTCTCCTTCTTCTGCTTCTTCTGATTCACCCTCCAGACTTCACCTTCTCCTTCTCCTTCTTCTGCTTCTTCTGATTCACCTTCCAGACCTCACCTTCTCCTTCTCCTTCTTCTACTTCTTCTGATTCACCCTCCAGACTTCACCTTCTCCTTCTCCTTCTTCTGCTTCTTCTGATTCACCCTCCAGACCTCACCTTCTACTTCTCCTTCTTCTACTTCTTCTGATTCACCCTCCAGACTTCATCTTCTCCTTCTCCTTCTTCTGCTTCTTCTGATTCACTCTCCAGACTCCACCTTCTCCTTCTCCTTCTTCTACTTCTTCTGATTCACCCTCCAGACTTCACCTTCTCCTTCTCCTTCTTCTACTTCTTCTGATTCACCCTCCAGTCTTCACCTTCTCCTTCTCCTTCTTCTGCTTCTCCTGATTCACCCTCCTGACTTCACCTTCTGCTTCTCCTTATTCTGCTTCTTCTGATTCACCCTCCAGACTTCACCTTCTCCTTCTCCTTCTTCTACTTCTTCTGATTCACCCTCCAGACTTCACCTTCTCCTTCTACTTCTTCTGCTTCTTCTGATTCACCCTCCAGACTTCACCTTCTCTTTTTCCTTCTTCTGCTTCTTCTGAATCACCCTCCAGACTTCACCTTCTCCTTCTCCTTCTTCTGCTTCTTCTGATTCACCCTCCAGACTTCACCTTCTCCTTCTCCTTCTTCTACTTCTTCTGATTCACCCTCCAGACTTCATCTTCTCCTTCTCCTTCTTCTGCTTCTTCTGATTCACCCTCCACACTTCACCTTCTCCTTCTCCTTCTTCTGCTTCTTCTGATTCACCCTCCAGACTACACCTTCTCCTTCTCCTTCTTCTACTTCTTCTGATTCACCCTCCAGACTTCACCTTCTCCTTCTCCTTCTTCTGCTTCTTCTGACTCACCCTCCAGACTTCACCTTCTCCTGCTACTTCTCCTGCTTCTTCTGATTCACCCTCCAGACTTCACCTTCTCCTTCTCTTTCTTCTACTTCTTCTGATTCACCCTCCAGACTTCACCTTCTCCTTCTCCTTCTTCTGCTTCTTCTGATTCACCCTCCAGACTTCACCTTCTCCTTCTCCTTCTTCTACTTCTTCTGATTCACCCTCCAGACTTCACCTTCTCCTTCTCCTTCTTCTACTTCTTCTGATTCACCATCCAGACTTCACCTTCTCCTTCTCCTTCTTCTACTTCTTCTGCTTCTCCCTCCAGACTTCACCTTCTCCTTCTCCTTCTTCTGCTTCTTCTGATTCACCCTCCAGACTTCACCTTCTCCTTCTCCTTCTTCTACTTCTCCTGATTCACCCTCCAGACTTCACCTTCTCCTTCTCCTTCTTCTACTTCTTCTGATTCACCCTCCAGACTTCACCTTCTCCTTCTCCTTCTTCTACTCCTTATGATTCACCCTCCTGACTTCACCTTCTCCTTCTCCTTCTTCTGCTTCTTCTGCTCCACCCTCCAGACTTCACCTTCTTCTTCTCCTTCTTCTGCTTCTTCTGCTTCACCCTCCAGACTTCACCTTCTCCTTCTCCTTCTTCTGCTTCTTCTGCTTCTCCCTCCTGACTTCACCTTCTCCTTCTCCTTCTTCTACTTCTTCTGATTCACCCTCCAGACTTCACCTTCTCCTTCTCCTTCTTCTGCTTCACCCTCCTGACTTCACCTTCTCCTTCTCCTTCTTCTGCTTCTTCTGATTCACCCTCCTGACTTCACCTTCTCCTTCTCCTTCTTCTGCTTCTTCTGATTCACCCTCCAGACTTCACCTTCTCCTTCTCCTTCTTCTGCTTCTTCTGATTCACCCTCCAGACTTCACCTTCTCCTTCTCCTTCTTCTGCTTCTTCTGATTCACCCTCCAGACCTCACCTTCTCCTTCTCCTTCTTCTACTTCTTCTGATTCACCCTCCAGACTTCACCTTCTCCTTCTCCTTCTTCTGCTTCTTCTGATTCACCCTCCAGACCTCACCTTCTCCTGTTCCTTCTTCTACTTCTTCTGATTCACCCTCCAGACTTCATCTTCTCCTTCTTCTGCTTCTTCTGATTCACTCTCCAGACTTCACCTTCTCCTTCTCCTTCTTCTACTTCTTCTGATTCACCCTCCAGACTTCACCTTCTCCTTCTCCTTCTTCTACTTCTTCTGATTCACCCTCCAGTCTTCACCTTCTCCTTCTCCTTCTTCTGCTTCTTCTGATTCACCCTTCAGACTTCACCTTCTTCTTCTCCTTCTTCTGCTTCTTCTGATTCACCCTCCAGACCTCACCTTCTACTTCTCCTTCATCAACTTCTTCTGATTCACCCTCCAGACTTCATCTTCTCCTTCTCCTTCTTTTGCTTCTTCTGATTCACCCTCCAGACTTCACCTTCTCCTTCTCCTTCTTCTGCTTCTTCTGTTTCACCCTCCAGACTTCGCCTTCTCCTTCTCCTTCTTCTACTTCTTCTGATTCACCCTCCAGACTTCACCTTCTCCTTCTCCTTCTTCTACTTCTTCTGATTCACCCTCCTGACTTACCTTCTCCTTCTCCTTCTTCTGCTTCTTCTGATTCACCCTCCAGACTTCACCTTCTCCTTCTCCTTCTTCTGCTTCTTCTGATTCACCCTCCAGACTTCACCTTCTCCTTCTCCTTCTTCTGCTTCTTTTGATTCACCCTTCAGACTTCACCTTCGCCTTATCCTTCTTCTGCTTCTTCTGATTCACCCTCCAGACCTCACCTTCTCCTTCTCCTTCTTCTACTTCTTCTGATTCACCCTCCAGACTTCATCTTCTCCTTCTCGTTCTTTTGCTTCTTCTGATTCACCCTCCAGACTTCACCTTCTCCTTCTCCTTCTTCTGCTTCTTCTGATTCACCCTCCAGACTTCGCCTTCTCCTTCTCCTTCTTCTACTTCTTCTGATTCACCCTCCAGACTTCACCTTCTCCTTCTCCTTCTTCTACTTCTTCTGATTCACCCTCCAGTCTTCATCTTCTCCTTCTCCTTCTTCTGCTTCTTCTGATTCACCCTCCAGACTTCACCTTCCCCTTCTCCTTCTTCTGCTTCTCCTGATTCACCCTCCTGACTTCACCTTCTCCTTCTCCTTCTTCTGCTTCTTCTGATTCACCCTCCAGACTTCACCTTCTCCTTCTCCTTCTTCTACTTCTTCTGATTCACCCTCCAGACTTCACCTTCTCCTGCTACTTCTTCTGCTTCTTCTGATTCACCCTCCAGACTTCACCTTCTCCTTTTCCTTCTTCTGCTTCTTCTGATTCACCCTCCAGATTTCACCTTCTCCTTCTCCTTCTTCTGCTTCTTCTGATTCACCCTCCAGACTTCACCTTCTCCTTCTCCTTCTGCTTCTTCTGATTCACCCTCCAGACTTCACCTTCTCCTTCACCTTCTTCTACTTCTTCTGATTCACCCTCCAGACTTCACCTTCTCCTTCTCCTTCTTCTGCTTCTTCTGATTCACCCTCCAGACTTCACCTTCTCCTTCTCCTTCGTCTACTTCTTCTGATTCACCCTCCAGACTACACCTTCTCCTTCTCCTTCTTCTACTTCTTCTGATTCACCCTCCAGACTTCACCTTCTCCTTCTCCTTCTTCTGCTTCTTCTGATTCACCCTCCAGACTTCACCTTCTCCTTCTCCTTCTTCTACTTCTTCTGATTCACCCTCCAGAATTCACCGTCTCCTTCTCCTTCTTCTACTTCTTCTGCTTCTCCCTCCAGACTTCACCTTCTCCTTCTCCTTCTTCTGCTTCTTCTGATTCACCCTCCAGACTTCACCTTCTCCTTCTCCTTCTTCTACTTCTTCTGATTCACCCTCCAGACTTCACCTTCTCCTTCTCCTTCTTCTATTTCTTCTGATTCACCCTCCAGACTTCACCTTCTCCTTCTCCTTCTTCTTCTTCTTATGATTCACCCTCCTGACTTCACCTTCTCCTTCTCCTTCTTCTGCTTCTTCTGCTCCACCCTCCAGACTTCACCTTCTTCTTCTCCTTCTTCCGCTTCTTCTGCTTCACCCTCCAGACTTCACCTTCTCCTTCTCCTTCTTCTGCTTCTTCTGCTTCTCCCTCCTGACTTCACCTTCTCCTTCTCCTTCTTCTACTGCTTCTGATTCACCCTCCAGACTTCACCTTCTCCTTCTCCTTCTTCTGCTTCACCCTCCTGACTTCACCTTCTCCTTCTCCTTCTTCTGCTTCTTCTGATTCACCCTCCTGACTTCACCTTCTCCTTCTCCTTCTTCTGCTTCTTCTGATTCACCCTCCAGACTTCACCTTCTCCTTCTCCTTCTTCTGCTTCTTCTGATTCACCCTCCAGACTTCACCTTCTCCTTCTCCTTCTTCTGCTTCTTCTGATTCACCTTCCAGACCTCACCTTCTCCTTCTCCTTCTTCTACTTCTTCTGATTCACCCTCCAGACTTCACCTTCTCCTTCTCCTTCTTCTGCTTCTTCTGATTCACCCTCCAGACCTCACCTTCTACTTCTCCTTCTTCTACTTCTTCTGATTCACCCTCCAGACTTCATCTTCTCCTTCTCCTTCTTCTGCTTCTTCTGATTCACTCTCCAGACTCCACCTTCTCCTTCTCCTTCTTCTACTTCTTCTGATTCACCCTCCAGACTTCACCTTCTCCTTCTCCTTCTTCTACTTCTTCTGATTCACCCTCCAGTCTTCACCTTCTCCTTCTCCTTCTTCTGCTTCTCCTGATTCACCCTCCTGACTTCACCTTCTGCTTCTCCTTATTCTGCTTCTTCTGATTCACCCTCCAGACTTCACCTTCTCCTTCTCCTTCTTCTACTTCTTCTGATTCACCCTCCAGACTTCACCTTCTCCTTCTACTTCTTCTGCTTCTTCTGATTCACCCTCCAGACTTCACCTTCTCTTTTTCCTTCTTCTGCTTCTTCTGAATCACCCTCCAGACTTCACCTTCTCCTTCTCCTTCTTCTGCTTCTTCTGATTCACCCTCCAGACTTCACCTTCTCCTTCTCCTTCTTCTACTTCTTCTGATTCACCCTCCAGACTTCATCTTCTCCTTCTCCTTCTTCTGCTTCTTCTGATTCACCCTCCACACTTCACCTTCTCCTTCTCCTTCTTCTGCTTCTTCTGATTCACCCTCCAGACTACACCTTCTCCTTCTCCTTCTTCTACTTCTTCTGATTCACCCTCCAGACTTCACCTTCTCCTTCTCCTTCTTCTGCTTCTTCTGACTCACCCTCCAGACTTCACCTTCTCCTGCTACTTCTCCTGCTTCTTCTGATTCACCCTCCAGACTTCACCTTCTCCTTCTCTTTCTTCTACTTCTTCTGATTCACCCTCCAGACTTCACCTTCTCCTTCTCCTTCTTCTACTTCTTCTGATTCACCCTCCAGACTTCACCTTCTCCTTCTCCTTCTTCTACTTCTTCTGATTCACCATCCAGACTTCACCTTCTCCTTCTCCTTCTTCTACTTCTTCTGCTTCTCCCTCCAGACTTCACCTTCTCCTTCTCCTTCTTCTGCTTCTTCTGATTCACCCTCCAGACTTCACCTTCTCCTTCTCCTTCTTCTACTTCTCCTGATTCACCCTCCAGACTTCACCTTCTCCTTCTCCTTCTTCTACTTCTTCTGATTCACCCTCCAGACTTCAACTTATCCTTCTCCTTCTTCTACTTCTTATGATTCACCCTCCTGACTTCACCTTCTCCTTCTCCTTCTTCTGCTCCTTCTGCTTCACCCTCCAGATTTCACCTTCTCCTTCTCTTTCTTCTGCTTCTTCTGATTCACCCTCCAGACTTCACCTTCTCCTTCTCCTTCTTCTGATTCTTTTGATTCACCCTCCAGACTTCACCTTCTCCTTCTCCTTCTTCTGCTTCTTCTGATTCACCCTCCTGACTTCAACTTCTCCTTCTCCTTCTTCTACTTCTTCTGATTCACCCTCCTGACTTCACCTTCTCCTTCTCCTTCTTCTACTTCTTCTGCTTCACCCTCCAGACTTCTCCTTCTCCTTCTCCTTCTTCTACTTCTTCTGATTCACCCTCCAGACTTCCCCTTCTCCTTCTCCTTCTTCTGCTTCTTCTGATTCACCCGCCAGACTTCACCTTCTCCTTCTCCTTATTCTGCTTCTCCTGATTCACCCTCCAGACTTCACCTTCTCCTTCTCCTTCTTCTGCTTCTTTTGAATCACCCTCCTGACTTACCTTCTCCTTCTCCTTCTTCTGCTTCTTCTGATTCACCCTCCAGACTTCAACTTCTCCTTCTCCTTCATCTACTTCTTCTGATTCACCCTCCAGACTTCATCTTCTCCTTCTCCTTCTTCTGCTTCTTCTGATTTACCCTCCAGACTTCACCTTCTCCTTCTCCTTCTTCTGCTTTTTCTGATTCACCCTCCTGACTTCACCTTCTCCTTCTCCTTCTTCTACTTCTTCTGATTCACCCTCCAGACTTCACCTTCTCCTTCTCCTGCTTCTACTTCTTCTGATTCACCCACCAGACTTCACCTTCTCCTTCTCCTTCTTCTGCTTCTTCTGATTCACCCTCCAGACTTCACCTTCTCCTTCTCCTTCTTCTGCTTCTTCTGATTCACCCTCCAGACTTCACCTTCTCCTTCTCCTTCTTCTGCTTCTTTTGATTCACCCTTCAGACTTCACCTTCTCCTTCTCCTTCTTTTGCTTCTTCTGATTCACCCTCCAGACCTCACCTTCTCCTTCTCCTTCTTCTACTTCTTCTGATTCACCCTCCAGACTTCATCTTCTCCTTCTCCTTCTTTTGCTTCTTCTGATTGACCCTCCAGACTTCACCTTCTCCTTCTCCTTCTTCTGCTTCTTCTGATTCACCCTCCAGACTTCGCCTTCTCCTTCTCCTTCTTCTACTTCTTCTGATTCACCCTCCAGACTTCACCTTCTCCTTCTCCTTCTTCTACTTCTTCTGATTCACCCTCCAGTCTTCATCTTCTCCTTCTCCTTCTTCTGCTTCTTCTGATTCACCCTCCAGACTTCACCTTCTCCTTCTCCTTCTTCTGCTTCTTCTGATTCACCCTCCAGACTTCACCTTCTCCTTCTCCTTCTTCTACTTCTTCTGATTCACCCTCCAGACTTCACCTTCTCCTGCTACTCCTTCTGCTTCATCTGATTCACCCTCCAGACTTCACCTTCTCCTTTTCCTTCTTCTGCTTCTTCTGATTCACCCTCCAGATTTCACCTTCTCCTTCTTCTGCTTCTTCTGATTCACCCTCCAGACTTCACCTTCTCCTTCTCCTTCTTCTGCTTCTTCTGATTCACCCTCCAGACTTCACCTTCTCCTTCACCTTCTTCTACTTCTTCTGATTCACCCTCCAGACTTCACCTTCTCCTTCTCCTTCTTCTGCTTCTTCTGATTCACCCTCCAGACTTCACCTTCTCCTTCTCCTTCGTCTACTTCTTCTGATTCACCCTCCAGACTTCACCTTCTCCTTCTCCTTCGTCTACTTCTTCTGATTCACCCTCCAGACTTCACCTTCTCCTTCTCCTTCTTCTGCTTCTTCTGATTCACCCTCCAGACTTCACCTTCTCCTTCACCTTCTTCTACTTCTTCTGATTCACCCTCCAGACTTCACCTTCTCCTTCTCCTTCTTCTGCTTCTTCTGATTCACCCTCCAGACTTCACCTTCTCCTTCTCCTTCGTCTACTTCTTCTGATTCACCCTCCAGACTACACCTTCTCCTTCTCCTTCTTCTACTTCTTCTGATTCATCCTCCAGACTTCACCTTCTCCTTCTTCTGCTTCTTCTGATTCACCCTCCAGACTTCACCTTCTCCTTCTCCTTCTTCTACTTCTTCTGATTCACCCTCCAGAATTCACCTTCTCCTTCTCCTTCTTCTACTTCTTCTGATTCACCCTCCAATCTTCACCTTCTCCTTCTCCTTCTTCTGCGTCTTCTGATTCACCCTCCTGACTTCACCTTCTCCTTCTCCTTCTTCTACTTCTTCTGATTCACCCTCCAGTCTTCATCTTCTCCTTCTCCTTCTTCTGCTTCTTCTGATTCACCCTCCAGACTTCACCTTCTCCTTCTCCTTCTTCTGCTTCTTCTGATTCACCCTCCAGACTTCACCTTCTCCTTCTCCTTCTTCTACTTCTTCTGATTCACCCTCCAGACTTCACCTTCTCCTGCTACTCCTTCTGCTTCATCTGATTCACCCTCCAGACTTCACCTTCTCCTTTTCCTTCTTCTGCTTCTTCTGATTCACCCTCCAGATTTCACCTTCTCCTTCTCCTTCTTCTGCTTCTTCTGATTCACCCTCCAGACTTCACCTTCTCCTTCTCCTTCTTCTGCTTCTTCTGATTCACCCTCCAGACTTCACCTTCTCCTTCACCTTCTTCTACTTCTTCTGATTCACCCTCCAGACTTCACCTTCTCCTTCTCCTTCTTCTGCTTCTTCTGATTCACCCTCCAGACTTCACCTTCTCCTTCTCCTTCGTCTACTTCTTCTGATTCACCCTCCAGACTTCACCTTCTCCTTCTCCTTCGTCTACTTCTTCTGATTCACCCTCCAGACTTCACCTTCTCCTTCTCCTTCTTCTGCTTCTTCTGATTCACCCTCCAGACTTCACCTTCTCCTTCACCTTCTTCTACTTCTTCTGATTCACCCTCCAGACTTCACCTTCTCCTTCTCCTTCTTCTGCTTCTTCTGATTCACCCTCCAGACTTCACCTTCTCCTTCTCCTTCGTCTACTTCTTCTGATTCACCCTCCAGACTACACCTTCTCCTTCTCCTTCTTCTACTTCTTCTGATTCATCCTCCAGACTTCACCTTCTCCTTCTCCTTCTTCTGCTTCTTCTGATTCACCCTCCAGACTTCACCTTCTCCTTCTCCTTCTTCTACTTCTTCTGATTCACCCTCCAGAATTCACCTTCTCCTTCTCCTTCTTCTACTTCTTCTGATTCACCCTCCAATCTTCACCTTCTCCTTCTCCTTCTTCTGCGTCTTCTGATTCACCCTCCTGACTTCACCTTCTCCTTCTCCTTATTCTGCTTCTTCTGATTCACCCTCCAGACTTCACCTTCTCCTTCTCCTTCTTCTACTTCTTCTGATTCACCCTCCAGACTTCACCTTCTCCTTCTACTTCTTCTGCTTCTTCTGATTCACCCTCCAGACTTCCCCTTCTCTTTTTCCTTCTTCTGCTTCTTCTGATTCACCCTCCAGTCTTCACCTTCTCCTTCTCCTTCTTCTACTTCTTCTGATTCACCCTCCAGTCTTCACCTTCTCCTTCTCCTTCTTCTGCTTCTTCTGATTCACCCTTCAGACTTCACCTTCTTCTTCTCCTTCTTCTGCTTCTTCTGATTCACCCTCCAGACCTCACCTTCTCCTTCTCCTTCATCAACTTCTTCTGACTCACCCTCCAGTCTTCACCTTCTCCTTCTCCTTCTTCTGCGTCTTCTGATTCACCCTCCAGACTTCACCTTCTCCTTCTCCTTCTTCTGCTTCTCCTGATTCACCCTCCTGACTTCACCTTCTCCTTCTCCTTATTCTGCTTCTTCTGATTCACCCTCCAGACTTCACCTTCTCCTTCTCCTTCTTCTACTTCTTCTGATTCACCCTCCAGACTTCACCTTCTCCTTCTACTTCTTCTGCTTCTTCTGATTCACCCTCCAGACTTCACCTTCTCTTTTTCCTTCTTCTGCTTCTTCTGATTCACCCTCCAGATTTCACCTTCTCCTTCTCCTTCTTCTGCTTCTTCTGATTCACCCTCCAGACTTCACCTTCTCCTTCTCCTTCTTCTACTTCTTCTGATTCACTCTCCAGACTTCATCTTCTCCTTCTCCTTCTTCTGCTTCTTCTGATTCACCCTCCACACTTCACCTTCTCCTTCTCCTTCTTCTGCTTCTTCTGATTCACCCTCCAGACTGCACCTTCTCCTTCTCCTTCTTCTACTTCTTCTGATTCACCCTCCAGACTTCACCTTCTCCTTCTCCTTCTTCTGCTTCTTCTGACTCACCCTCCAGACTTCACCTTCTCCTGCTACTTCTCCTGCTTCTTCTGATTCACCCTCCAGACTTCACCTTCTCCTTCTCTTTCTTCTACTTCTTCTGATTCACCCTCCAGACTTCACCTTCTCCTTCTCCTTCTTCTGCTTCTTCTGATTCACCCTCCAGACTTCACCTTCTCCTTCTCCTTCTTCTACTTCTTCTGATTCACCCTCCAGACTTCACCTTCTCCTTCTCCTTCTTCTACTTCTTCTGATTCACCATCCAGACTTCACCTTCTCCTTCTCCTTCTTCTACTTCTTCTGCTTCTCCCTCCAGACTTCACCTTCTCCTTCTCCTTCTTCTGCTTCTTCTGATTCACCCTCCAGACTTCACCTTCTCCTTCTCCTTCTTCTACTTCTCCTGATTCACCCTCCAGACTTCACCTTCTCCTTCTCCTTCTTCTACTTCTTCTGATTCACCCTCCAGACTTCAACTTCTCCTTCTCCTTCTTCTACTTCTTATGATTCACCCTCCTGACTTCACCTTCTCCTTCTCCTTCTTCTGCTCCTTCTGCTTCACCCTCCAGATTTCACCTTCTCCTTCTCTTTCTTCTGCTTCTTCTGATTCACCCTCCAGACTTCACCTTCTCCTTCTCCTTCTTCTGATTCTTTTGATTCACCCTCCAGACTTCACCTTCTCCTTCTCCTTCTTCTGCTTCTTCTGATTCACCCTCCTGACTTCAACTTCTCCTTCTCCTTCTTCTACTTCTTCTGATTCACCCTCCTGACTTCACCTTCTCCTTCTCCTTCTTCTACTTCTTCTGCTTCACCCTCCAGACTTCACCTTCTCCTTCTCCTTCTTCTACTTCTTCTGATTCACCCTCCAGACTTCCCCTTCTCCTTCTCCTTCTTCTGCTTCTTCTGATTCACCCGCCAGACTTCACCTTCTCCTTCTCCTTATTCTGCTTCTCCTGATTCACCCTCCAGACTTCACCTTCTCCTTCTCCTTCTTCTGCTTCTTTTGAATCACCCTCCTGACTTACCTTCTCCTTCTCCTTCTTCTGCTTCTTCTGATTCACCCTCCAGACTTCAACTTCTCCTTCTCCTTCATCTACTTCTTCTGATTCACCCTCCAGACTTCATCTTCTCCTTCTCCTTCTTCTGCTTCTTCTGATTTACCCTCCAGACTTCACCTTCTCCTTCTCCTTCTTCTGCTTTTTCTGATTCACCCTCCTGACTTCACCTTCTCCTTCTCCTTCTTCTACTTCTTCTGATTCACCCTCCAGACTTCACCTTCTCCTTCTCCTGCTTCTACTTCTTCTGATTCACCCACCAGACTTCACCTTCTCCTTCTCCTTCTTCTGCTTCTTCTGATTCACCCTCCAGACTTCACCTTCTCCTTCTCCTTCTTCTGCTTCTTCTGATTCACCCTCCAGACTTCACCTTCTCCTTCTCCTTCTTCTGCTTCTTTTGATTCACCCTTCAGACTTCACCTTCTCCTTCTCCTTCTTTTGCTTCTTCTGATTCACCCTCCAGACCTCACCTTCTCCTTCTCCTTCTTCTACTTCTTCTGATTCATCCTCCAGACTTCATCTTCTCCTTCTCCTTCTTTTGCTTCTTCTGATTGACCCTCCAGACTTCACCTTCTCCTTCTCCTTCTTCTGCTTCTTCTGATTCACCCTCCAGACTTCGCCTTCTCCTTCTCCTTCTTCTACTTCTTCTGATTCACCCTCCAGACTTCACCTTCTCCTTCTCCTTCTTCTACTTCTTCTGATTCACCCTCCAGTCTTCATCTTCTCCTTCTCCTTCTTCTGCTTCTTCTGATTCACCCTCCAGACTTCACCTTCTCCTTCTCCTTCTTCTGCTTCTTCTGATTCACCCTCCAGACTTCACCTTCTCCTTCTCCTTCTTCTACTTCTTCTGATTCACCCTCCAGACTTCACCTTCTCCTGCTACTCCTTCTGCTTCATCTGATTCACCCTCCAGACTTCACCTTCTCCTTTTCCTTCTTCTGCTTCTTCTGATTCACCCTCCAGATTTCACCTTCTCCTTCTCCTTCTTCTGCTTCTTCTGATTCACCCTCCAGACTTCACCTTCTCCTTCTCCTTCTTCTGCTTCTTCTGATTCACCCTCCAGACTTCACCTTCTCCTTCACCTTCTTCTACTTCTTCTGATTCACCCTCCAGACTTCACCTTCTCCTTCTCCTTCTTCTGCTTCTTCTGATTCACCCTCCAGACTTCACCTTCTCCTTCTCCTTCGTCTACTTCTTCTGATTCACCCTCCAGACTTCACCTTCTCCTTCTCCTTCGTCTACTTCTTCTGATTCACCCTCCAGAGTTCACCTTCTCCTTCTCCTTCTTCTGCTTCTTCTGATTCACCCTCCAGACTTCACCTTCTCCTTCACCTTCTTCTACTTCTTCTGATTCACCCTCCAGACTTCACCTTCTCCTTCTCCTTCTTCTGCTTCTTCTGATTCACCCTCCAGACTTCACCTTCTCCTTCTCCTTCGTCTACTTCTTCTGATTCACCCTCCAGACTACAACGTCTCCTTCTCCTTCTTCTACTTCTTCTGATTCATCCTCCAGACTTCACCTTCTCCTTCTCCTTCTTCTGCTTCTTCTGATTCACCCTCCAGACTTCACCTTCTCCTTCTCCTTCTTCTACTTCTTCTGATTCACCCTCCAGAATTCACCTTCTCCTTCTCCTTCTTCTACTTCTTCTGATTCACCCTCCAATCTTCACCTTCTCCTTCTCCTTCTTCTGCGTCTTCTGATTCACCCTCCAGACTTCACCTTCTCCTTCTCCTTCTCCTGCTTCTCCTGATTCACCCTCCTGACTTCACCTTCTCCTTCTCCTTATTCTGCTTCTTCTGATTCACCCTCCAGACTTCACCTTCTCCTTCTCCTTCTTCTACTTCTTCTGATTCACCCTCCAGACTTCACCTTCTCCTTCTACTTCTTCTGCTTCTTCTGATTCACCCTCCAGACTTCCCCTTCTCTTTTTCCTTCTTCTGCTTCTTCTGATTCACCCTCCAGATTTCACCTTCTCCTTCTCCTTCTTCTGCTTCTTCTGATTCACCCTCCAGACTTCACCTTCTCCTTCTCCTTCTTCTACTTCTTCTGATTCATCCTCCAGACTTCATCTTCTCCTTCTACTTCTTCTGCTTCTTCTGATTCACCCTCCACACTTCACCTTCTCCTTCTCCTTCTTCTGCTTCTTCTGATTCACCCTCCAGACTACACCTTCTCCTTCTCCTTCTTCTACTTCTTCTGATTCACCCTCCAGACTTCACCTTCTCCTTCTCCTTCTTCTGCTTCTTCTGACTCACCCTCCAGACTTCACCTTCTCCTGCTACTTCTCCTGCTTCTTCTGATTCACCCTCCAGACTTCACCTTCTCCTTCTCCTTCTTCTACTTCTTCTGATTCACCCTCCAGACTTCACCTTCTCCTTCTCCTTCTTCTGCTTCTTCTGATTCACCCTCCAGACTTCACCTTCTCCTTCTCCTTCTTCTACTTCTTCTGATTCACCCTCCAGACTTCACCTTCTCCTTCTCCTTCTTCTACTTCTTCTGATTCACCCTCCAGACTTCACCTTCTCCTTCTCCTTCTTCTACTTCTTATGATTCACCCTCCTGACTTCACCTTCTCCTTCTCCTTCTTCTGCTCCTTCTGCTTCACCCTCCAGATTTCACCTTCTCCTTCTCTTTCTTCTGCTTCTTCTGATTCACCCTCCAGACTTCACCTTCTCCTTCTCCTTCTTCTGATTCTTTTGATTCACCCTCCAGACTTCACCTTCTCCTTCTCCTTCTTCTGCTTCTTCTGATTCACCCTCCTGACTTCACCTTCTCCTTCTCCTTCTTCTACTTCTTCTGATTCACCCTCCTGACTTCACCTTCTCCTTCTCCTTCTTCTACTTCTTCTGCTTCACCCTCCAGACTTCACCTTCTCCTTCTCCTTCTTCTACTTCTTCTGATTCACCCTCCAGACTTCCCCTTCTCCTTCTCCTTCTTCTGCTTCTTCTGATTCACCCGCCAGACTTCACCTTCTCCTTCTCCTTATTCTGCTTCTCCTGATTCACCCTCCAGACTTCACCTTCTCCTTCTCCTTCTTCTGCTTCTTTGGATCACCCTCCTGACTTACCTTCTCCTTCTCCTTCTTCTGCTTCTTCTGATTCACCCTCCAGACTTCACCTTCTCCTTCTCCTTCATCTACTTCTTCTGATTCACCCTCCAGACTTCACCTTCTCCTTCTCCTTCTTCTGCTTCTTCTGATTTACCCTCCAGACTTCACCTTCTCCTTCTCCTTCTTCTGCTTTTTCTGATTCACCCTCCTGACTTCACCTTCTCCTTCTCCTTCTTCTACTTCTTCTGATTCACCCTCCAGACTTCACCTTCTCCTTCTCCTTCTTCTACTTCTTCTGATTCACCCACCAGACTTCACCTTCTCCTTCTCCTTCTTCTGCTTCTTCTGATTCACCCTCCAGACTTCACCTTCTCCTTCTCCTTCTTCTGCTTCTTCTGATTCACCCTCCAGACTTCACCTTCTCCTTCTCCTTCTTCTGCTTCTTTTGATTCACCCTTCAGACTTCACCTTCTCCTTCTCCTTCTTTTGCTTCTTCTGATTCACCCTCCAGACCTCACCTTCTCCTTCTCCTTCTTCTACTTCTTCTGATTCACCCTCCAGACTTCATCTTCTCCTTCTCCTTCTTTTGCTTCTTCTGATTGACCCTCCAGACTTCACCTTCTCCTTCTCCTTCTTCTGCTTCTTCTGATTCACCCTCCAGACTTCGCCTTCTCCTTCTCCTTCTTCTACTTCTTCTGATTCACCCTCCAGACTTCACCTTCTCCTTCTCCTTCTTCTACTTCTTCTGATTCACCCTCCAGTCTTGATCTTCTCCTTCTCCTTCTTCTGCTTCTTCTGATTCACCCTCCAGACTTCACCTTCTCCTTCTCCTTCTTCTGCTTCTCCTGATTCACCCTCCTGACTTCACCTTCTCCTTCTCCTTCTTCTGCTTCTTCTGATTCACCCTCCAGACTTCACCTTCTCCTTCTCCTTCTTCTACTTCTTCTGATTCACCCTCCAGACTTCACCTTCTCCTGCTACTCCTTCTGCTTCATCTGATTCACCCTCCAGACTTCACCTTCTCCTTTTCCTTCTTCTGCTTCTTCTGATTCACCCTCCAGATTTCACCTTCTCCTTCTCCTTCTTCTGCTTCTTCTGATTCACCCTCCAGACTTCACCTTCTCCTTCTCCTTCTTCTGCTTCTTCTGATTCACCCTCCAGACTTCACCTTCTCCTTCACCTTCTTCTACTTCTTCTGATTCACCCTCCAGACTTCACCTTCTCCTTCTCCTTCTTCTGCTTCTTCTGATTCACCCTCCAGACTTCACCTTCTCCTTCTCCTTCGTCTACTTCTTCTGATTCACCCTCCAGACTACACCTTCTCCTTCTCCTTCTTCTACTTCTTCTGATTCATCCTCCAGACTTCACCTTCTCCTTCTCCTTCTTCTGCTTCTTCTGATTCACCCTCCAGACTTCACCTTCTCCTTCTCCTTCTTCTACTTCTTCTGATTCACCCTCCAGACTTCACCTTCTCCTTCTCCTTCTTCTACTTCTTCTGATTCACCCTCCAGACTTCACCTTCTCCTTCTCCTTCTTCTACTTCTTCTGCTTTTCCCTCCAGAGTTCACCTTCTCCTTCTCCTTCTTCTGCTTCTTCTGATTCACCCTCCAGACTTCACCTTCTCCTTCTCCTTCTTCTACTTCTTCTGATTCACCCTCCAGACTTCACCTTCTCCTTCTCCTTCTTCTACTTCTTCTGATTCACCCTCCAGACTTCACCTTCTCCTTCTGCTTCTTCTACTACTTATGATTCACCCTCCTGACTTCACCTTCTCCTTCTCCTCCTTCTGCTTCTTCTGCTTCACCCTCCAGACTTCACCTTCTCCTTCTCCTTCTTCTGCTTCTTCTGCTTCACCCTCCAGACTTCACCTTCTCCTTCTCCTTCTTCTTCTTCTTCTGATTCACCCTCCAGACTTCACCTTCTCCTTCTCCTTCTTCTGCTTCTTCTGCTTCACCCTCCTGACTTCACCTTCGCCTTCTCCTTCTTCTGCTTCTTCTGATTCACCCTCCTGACTTCACCTTCTCCTTCTCCTTCTTCTGATTCTTTTGATTCACCCTCCAGACTTCACCTTCTCCTTCTCCTTCTTCTGCTTCTTCTGATTCACCCTCCAGACTTCACCTTCTCCTTCTCCTTCTTCTACTTCTTCTGATTCACCCTCCAGACTTCACCTTCTCCTTCTCCTTCTTCTACTTCTTCTGATTCACCCTCCAGACTTCACCTTCTCCTTCTCCTTCTTCTACAACTTATGATTCACCCTCCTGACTTCACCTTCTCCTTCTCCTCCTTCTGCTTCTTCTGCTTCACCCTCCAGACTTCACCTTCTCCTTCTCCTTCTTCTGCTTCTTCTGCTTCACCCTCCAGACTTCACCTTCTCCTTCTCCTTCTTCTACTTCTTCTGATTCACCCTCCTGACTTCACCTTCTCCTTCTCCTTCTTCTGATTCTTTTGATTCACCCTCCAGTCTTCACCTTCTCCTTCTCCTTCTTCTGCTTCTTCTGATTCACCCTCCAGACTTCACCTTCTCCTTCTCCTTCTTCTGATTCTTTTGATTCACCCTCCAGACTTCACCTTCTACTTCTCCTTCTTCTGCTTCTTCTGATTCACCCTCCTGACTTCACCCTCTCCTTCTCCTTCTTCTACTTCTTCTGATTCACCCTCCTGACTTCACCTTCTCCTTCTCCTTCATCTACTTCTTCTGCTTCACCCTCCAGACTTCACCTTCTCCTTCTCCTTCTTCTACTTCTTCTGATTCACCCTCCAGACTTCACCTTCTCCTTCTCCTTCTTCTGCTTCTTCTGATTCACCCTCCAGACTTCACCTTCTCCTTCTCCTTATTCTGCTTCTTCTGATTCACCCGCCAGACTTCACCTTCTCCTTCTACTTATTCTGCTTCTTCTGATTCACCCTCCAGACTTCACCTTCTCCTTCTCCTTCTTCTGCTTCTTCTGATTCACCTTCAGACTTTACCTTCTCCTTCTCCTTCTTCTGCTTCTTCTGATTCACCCTCCAGACTTCACCTTCTCCTTCTCCTTCATCTACTTCTTCTGATTCACCCTCCAGACTTCATCTTCTCCTTCTCCTTCTTCTGCTTCTTCTGATTCACCCTCCAGACTTCACCTTCTCCTTCTCCTTCTTCTGCTTTTTCTGATTCACCCTCCTGACTTCACCTTCTCCTTCTCCTTCTTCTACTTCTTCTGATTCACCCTCCAGACTTCACCTCCTCCTTCTCCTTTTTCTACTTCTTCTGATTCACCCACCAGACTTCACCTTCTCCTTCTCCTTCTTCTGCTTCTTCTGATTCACCCTCCAGACTTCACCTTCTCCTTCTCCTTCTTCTGCTTCTTCTGATTCACCCTCCAGACTTCACCTTCTCCTTCTCCTTCTTCTGCTTCTTTTGATTCACCCTTCAGACTTCACCTTCTCCTTCTCCTTCTTCTGCTTCTTCTGATTCACCCTCCAGACCTCACCTTCTCCTTCTCCTTCTACAACTTCTTCTGATTCACCCTCCAGACTTCATCTTCTCCTTCTCCTTCTTTTGCTTCTTCTAATTCACCCTCCAGACTTCACCTTCTCCTTCTCCTTCTTCTGCTTCTTCTGATTCACCCTCCAGACTTCGCCTTCTCCTTCTCCTTCTTCTCCTTCTTCTGATTCACCCTTCAGACTTCACCTTCTCCTTCTCCTTCTTTTGCTTCTTCTGATTCACCCTCCAGACTTCCCCTTCTCCTTCTCCTTCTTCTGCTTCTTCTGATTCACCCGCCAGACTTCACCTTCTCCTTCTCCTTCTTCTGCTTCTTCTGATTCACCCTCCAGACTTCACCTTCTCCTTCTCCTTCTTCTGCTTCATTGATTCACCCTTCAGACTTCACCTTCTCCTTCTCCTTCTTCTGCTTCTTCTGATTCACCCTCCAGACTTCACCTTCTCCTTCTCCTTATTCTGCTTCTCCTGATTCACCCTCCAGACTTCACCTTCTCCTTCTCCTTCTTCTGCTTCTTTTGAATCACCCTCCTGACTTACCTTCTCCTTCTCCTTCTTCTGCTTCTTCTGATTCACCCTCCAGACTTCACCTTCTCCTTCTCCTTCATCTACTTCTTCTGATTCACCCTCCAGACTTCATCTTCTCCTTCTCCTTCTTCTGCTTCTTCTGATTTACCCTCCAGACTTCACCTTCTCCTTCTCCTTCTTCTGCTTTTTCTGATTCACCCTCCTGCCTTCACCTTCTCCTTCTCCTTCTTCTACTTCTTCTGATTCACCCTCCAGACTTCACCTTCTCCTTCTCCTTCTTCTACTTCTTCTGATTCACCCACCAGACTTCACCTTCTCCTTCTCCTTCTTCTGCTTCTTCTGATTCACCCTCCAGACTTCACCTTCTCCTTCTCCTTCTTCTGCTTCTTCTGATTCACCCTCCAGACTTCACCTTCTCCTTCTCCTTCTTCTGCTTCTTTTGATTCACCCTTCAGACTTCACCTTCTCCTTCTCCTTCTTTTGCTTCTTCTGATTCACCCTCCAGACCTCACCTTCTCCTTCTCCTTCTTCTACTTCTTCTGATTCACCCTCCAGACTTCATCTTCTCCTTCTCCTTCTTTTGCTTCTTCTGATTGACCCTCCAGACTTCACCTTCTCCTTCTCCTTCTTTTGCTTCTTCTGATTCACCCTCCTGACTTCGCCTTCTCCTTCTCCTTCTTCTACTTCTTCTGATTCACCCTCCAGACTTCACCTTCTCCTTCTCCTTCTTCTACTTCTTCTGATTCACCCTCCAGTCTTCATCTTCTCCTTCTCCTTCTTCTGCTTCTTCTGATTCACCCTCCAGACTTCACCTTCTCCTTCTCCTTCTTCTGCTTCTCCTGATTCACCCTCCTGACTTCACCTTCTCCTTCTCCTTCTTCTGCTTCTTCTGATTCACCCTCCAGACTTCACCTTCTCCTTCTCCTTCTTCTACTTCTTCTGAATCACCCTCCAGACTTCACCTTCTCCTGCTACTCCTTCTGCTTCATCTGATTCACCCTCCAGACTTCACCTTCTCCTTTTCCTTCTTCTGCTTCTTCTGATTCACCCTCCAGATTTCACCTTCTCCTTCTCCTTCTTCTGCTTCTTCTGATTCACCCTCCAGACTTCACCTTCTCCTTCTCCTTCTTCTGCTTCTTCTGATTCACCCTCCAGACTTCACCTTCTCCTTCACCTTCTTCTACTTCTTCTGATTCACCCTCCAGACTTCACCTTCTCCTTCTCCTTCTTCTGCTTCTTCTGATTCACCCTCCAGACTTCACCTTCTCCTTCTCCTTCGTCTACTTCTTCTGATTCACCCTCCAGACTACACCTTCTCCTTCTCCCTCTTCTACTTCTTCTGATTCATCTTCCAGACTTCACCTGCTCCTTCTCCTTCTTCTGCTTCTTCTGATTCACCCTCCAGACTTCACCTTCTCCTTCTCCTTCTTCTACTTCTTCTGATTCACCCTCCAGACTTCACCTTCTCCTTCTCCTTCTTCTACTTCTTCTGATGCACCCTCCAGACTTCACCTTCTCCTTCTCCTTCTTCTACTTCTTCTGCTTCTCCCTCCAGACTTCACCTTCTCCTTCTCCTTCTTCTGCTTCTTCTGATTCACCCTCCAGACTTCACCTTCTCCTTCTCCTTCTTCTACTTCTTCTGATTCACCCTCCAGACTTCACCTTCTCCTTCTCCTTCTTCTACTTCTTCTGATTCACCCTCCAGACTTCACCTTCTCCTTCTCCTTCTTCTACTACTTATGATTCACCCTCCTGACTTCACCTTCTACTTCTCCTCCTTCTGCTTCTTCTGCTTCACCCTCCAGACTTCACCTTCTCCTTCTCCTTCTTCTGCTTCTTCTGCTTCACCCTCCAGACTTCACCTTCTCCTTCTCCTTCTTCTGCTTCTTCTGCTTCACCCTCCTGACTTCACCTTCTCCTTCTCCTTCTTCTTCTTCTTCTGATTCACCCTCCAGACTTCACCTTCTCCTTCTCCTTCTTCTGCTTCTTCTGCTTCACCCTCCTGACTTCACCTTCGCCTTCTCCTTCTTCTGCTTCTTCTGATTCACCCTCCTGACTTCAACTTCTCCTTCTCCTTCTTCTGATTCTTTTGATTCACCCTCCAGACTTCACCTTCTCCTTCTCCTTCTTCTGCTTCTTCTGATTCACCCTCCAGACTTCACCTTCTCCTTCTCCTTCTTCTTCTTCTTCTGATTCACCCTCCAGACTTCACCTTCTCCTTCTCCTTCTTCTGCTTCTTCTGCTTCACCCTCCTGACTTCACCTTCGCCTTCTCCTTCTTCTGCTTCTTCTGATTCACCCTCCTGACTTCAACTTCTCCTTCTCCTTCTTCTGATTCTTTTGATTCACCCTCCAGACTTCACCTTCTCCTTCTCCTTCTTCTGCTTCTTCTTATTCACCCTCCTGACTTCACACTCTCCTTCTCCTTCTTCTACTTCTTCTGATTCACCCTCCTGACTTCACCTTCTCCTTCTCCTTCATCTACTTCTTCTGCTTCACCCTCCAGACTTCACCTTCTCCTTCTCCTTCTTCTACCTCTTCTGATTCACCCTCCAGATTCACCTTCTCCTTCTCCTTCTTCTGCTTCTTCTGATTCACCCTCCAGACTTCACCTTCTCCTTCTCCTTATTCTGCTTCTTCTGATTCACCCGCCAGACTTCACCTTCTCCTTCTCCTTATTCTGCTTCTTCTGATTCACCCTCCAGACTTCACCTTCTCCTTCTCCTTCTTCTGCTTCTTCTGATTCACCTTCAGACTTTACCTTCTCCTTCTCCTTCTTCTGCATCTTCTGATTCACCCTCCAGACTTCACCTTCTCCTTCTCCTTCATCTACTTCTTCTGATTCACCCTCCAGACTTCATCTTCTCCTTCTCCTTCTTCTGCTTCTTCTGATTCACGCTCCAGACTTCACCTTCTCCTTCTCCTTCTTCTGCTTTTTCTGATTCACCCTCCTGACTTCACCTTCTCCTTCTCCTTCTTCTACTTCTTCTGATTCACCCTCCAGACTTCACCTCCTCCTTCTCCTTTTTCTACTTCTTCTGATTCACCCACCAGACTTCACCTTCTCCTTCTCCTTCTTCTGCTTCTTCTGATTCACCCTCCAGACCTCACCTTCTCCTTCTCCTTCTTCTGCTTCTTCTAATTCACCCTCCAGACTTCACCTTCTCCTTCTCCTTCTTCTGCTTCTTTTGATTCACCCTTCAGACTTCACCTTCTCCTTCTCCTTCTTCTGCTTCTTCTGATTCACCCTCCAGACCTCACCTTCTCCTTCTCCTTCTTCAACTTCTTCTGATTCACCCTCCAGACTTCATCTTCTCCTTCTCCTTCTTTTGCTTCTTCTGATTCACCCTCCAGACTTCACCTTCTCCTTCTCCTTCTTCTGCTTCTTCTGATTCACCCTCCAGAGTTCGCCTTCTCCTTCTCCTTCTTCTCCTTCTTCTGATTCACCCTCCAGCCTTCACCTTCTCCTTCTCCTTCTTCTACTTCTTCTGATTCACCCTCCAGTCTTCACCTTCTCCTTCTCCTTCTTCTGCTTCTTCTGATTCACCCTCCAGACTTCACCTTCTCCTTCTCCTTCTTCTGCTTCTCCTGATTCACCCTCCAGACTTCACCTTCTCCTTCTACTTCTTCTGCTTCTTCTGATTCACCCTCCAGACTTCACCTTCTCCTTCTCCTTCTTCTGCTTCTTCTGATTCACCCTCCAGACTTCACCTTCTCCTTCTCCTTCTTCTACTTCTTCTGATTCACCCTCCAGACTTCACCTTCTCCTTCTCCTTCTTCTGCTTCTTCTGATTCACCCTCCAGACTTCACCTTCTCCTTCTCCTTCGTCTACTTCTTCTGATTCACCCTCCAGACTACACCTTCTCCTTCTCCTTTTTCTACTTCTTCTGATTCACCCTCCAGACTTCACCATCTCCTTCTCCTTCTTCTGCTTCCTCTGATTCACCCTCCAGACTTCACCTTCTCCTTCTCCTTCTTCTACTTCTTCTGATTCACCCTGCAGACTTCACCTTCTCCTTCTCCTTCTTCTACTTCTTCTGCTTTTCCCTCCAGACTTCACCTTCTCCTTCTCCTTCTTCTGGTTCTTCTGATTCACCCTCCAGACTTCACCTTCTCCTTCTCCTTCTTCTACTTCTTCTGATTCACCCTCCAGACTTCACCTTCTCCTTCTCCTTCTTCTACTTCTTCTGATTCACCCTCCAGACTTCACCATCTCCTTCTCCTTCTTCTACTTCTTATGATTCACCCTCCTGACTTCACCTTCTCCTTCTCCTTCTTCTGCTTCTTCCGCTTCAACCTCCAGACTTCACCTTCTCCTTCTCCTTCTTCTGCTTCTTCTGCTTCACCCTCCAGACTTCACCTTCTCCTTCTCCTTCTTCTGCTTCTTCTGCTTCACCCTCCTGACTTCACCTTCTCCTTCTCCTTCTTCTGCTTCTTCTGCTTCACCCTCCAGACTTCACCTTCTCCTTCTCCTTCTTCTGCTTCTTCTGCTTCACCCTCCAGACTTCACCTTCTCCTTCTCCTTCTTCTGCTTCTTCTCCTTCACTCTCCAGACTTCACCTTCTCCTTCTCCTTCTTCTGCTTCTTCTGCTTCGCCCTCCAGACTTCACCTTCTCCTTCTCCTTCTTCTGCTTCTTCTGATTCACCCTCCAGACTTCACCTTCTCCTTCTCCTTCTTCTACTTCTTCTGATTCACCCTCCAGACTTCACCTTCTCGTTCTCCTTCTTCTGCTTCTTCTGCTGCGCCCTCCAGACTTCACCTTCTCCTTGTCCTTCTTCTGCTTCTTCTGCTTCACCCTCCTGACTTCATCTTCTCCTTCTCCTTCTTCTACTTCTTCTGCTTCACCCCCCTGACTTCACCTTCTCCTTCTCCTTCTTCTGCTTCTTCTGATTCACCCTCCTAACTTCACCTTCTCCTTCTCCTTCTTCTGCTTCTTCTGCTTCACCCTCCAGACTTCACCTTCTCCTTCTCCTTCTTCTGCTTCTTCTGCTTCACCCTCCTGACTTCACCTTCTCCTTCTCCTTCTTCTACTTCTTCTGATTCACCCTCCAGACTTCACCTTCTCCTTCTCCTTCTTCTGCTTCTTCTGATTCACCCTCCAGACTTCACATTCTCCTTCTCCTTCTTCTACTTCTTCTGATTCACCCTCGAGACTTCATCTTCTCCTTCTCCTTCTTCTGCTTCTTCTGATTCACCCTCCAGACGTCACCTTCTCCTTCTCCTTCTTCTGCTTCTTCTGATTCACCCTCCAGACTTCACCTTTTCCTTCTCCTTCTTCTACTTCTTCTGATTCACCCTCTAGACTTCAACTTCTCCTTCTCCTTCTTCTGCTTCTTCTGCTTCACCCTCCAGACTTCACCTTCTCGTTCTCCTTCTTCTGCTTCTTCTGCTTCACCCTCCTGACTTCACCTTCTCCTTCTCCTTCTTCTACTTCTTCTGCTTCACCCCCCTGACTTCACCTTCTCCTTCTCCTTCTTCTGCTTCTTCTGATTCACCCTCCTAACTTCACCTTCTCCTTCTCCTTCTTCTGCTTCTTCTGATTCACCCTCCTGACTTCACCTTCTCCTTCTCCTTATTCTGCTTCTTCTGATTCACCCTCCAGACTTCACCTTCTCCTTCTCCTTCTTCTGCTTCTTCTGATTCACCCTCCAGACTTCACCTTCTCCTTTTCCTTCTTCTGCTTCTTCTGTTTCACCCTCCAGACCTCACCTTCTCCTTCTCCTTCTTCTACTTCTTCTGATTCACCCTCCAGACTTCATCTTCTCCTTCTCCTTCTTCTGCTTCTTCTGATTCACCCTCCAGACTTCACCTTCTCCTTCTCCTTCTTCTGCTTCTTCTGATTCACCCTCCAGACTTCACCTTCTCCTTCTCCTTCTTCTACTTCTTCGGATTCACCCTCCAGACTTCACCTTCTCCTTCTCCTTCTTCTGCTTCTTCTGATTCACCCTCCAGTCTTCACCTCCTCCTTCTCCTTCTTCTGCTTCTTCTGATTCACCCTCCAGACTTCACCTTCTCCTTCTCCTTCTTCTGATTCTTTTGATTCACCCTCCAGACTTCACCTTCTCCTTCTCCTTCTTCTGCTTCTTCTGATTCACCCTTCTGACTTCACCCTCTCCTTCTCCTTCTTCTACTTCTTCTGATTCACCCTCCTGACTTCATCTTCTCCTTCTCCTTCTTCTACTTCTTCTGCTTCACCCTCCAGACTTCACCTTCTCCTTCTCCTCCTTCTGCTTCTTCTGATTCACCCTCCTGACTTCACCCTCTCCTTCTCCTTCTTCTACTTCTTCTGATTCACCCTCCTGACTTCACCCTCTCCTTCTCCTTCTTCTACTTCTTCTGCTTCACCCTCCTGACTTCACCTTCTCCTTCTCCTTCTTCTACTTCTTCTGCTTCACCCTCCAGACTTCACCTTCTCCTTCTCCTTCTTCTGCTTTTTCTGACTCACCCTCCTGACATCACCTTCTCCTTCTCCTTCTTCTACTTCTTCTGATTCACCCTCCAGACTTCACCTTCTCCTTCTCCTTCTTCTACTTCTTCTGATTCAACCACCAGACTTCACCTTCTCCTTCTCCTTCTTCTGCTTCTTCTGATTCACCCTCCAGACTTCACCTTCTCCTTCTCCTTCTTCTGCTTCTTCTGATTCACCCTCCAGACTTCACCTTCTCCTTCTCCTTCTTCTGCTTCTTTTGATTCACCCTTCAGACTTCACCTTCTCCTTCTCCTTCTTCTGCTTCTTCTGATTCACCCTCCAGACCTCACCTTCTCCTTCTCCTTCTTCAACTTCTTCTGATTCACCCTCCAGACTTCATCTTCTCCTTCTCCTTCTTTTGCTTCTTCTGATTCACCCTCCAGACTTCACCTTCTCCTTCTCCTTCTTCTGCTTCTTCTGATTCACCCTCCAGACTTCGCCTTCTCCTTCTCCTTCTTGAACTTCTTCTGATTCACCCTCCAGACTTCACCTTCTCCTTCTCCTTCTTCTACTTCTTCTGATTCACCCTCCAGTCTTCACCTTCTCCTTCTCCTTTTTCTGCGTCTTCTGATTCACCCTCCAGAATTCACCTTCTCCTTCTCCTTCTTCTGCTTCTCCTGATTCACCCTCCTGACTTCACCTTCTCCTTCTCCTTCTTCTGCTTCTTCTGATTCACCCTCCAGACTTCACCTTCTCCTTCTCCTTCTTGTACTTCTTCTAATTCACCCTCCAGACTTCACCTTCTCCTTCTCCTTCTTCTGCTTCTTCTGATTCACCCTCCAGACTTCACCTTCTCCTTCTCCTTCGTCTACTTCTTCTGATTCACCCTCCAGACTACACCTTCTCCTTCTCCTTCTTCTACTTCTTCTGATTCACCCTCCAAACTTCACCTTCTCCTTCTCCTTCTTCTGCTTCTTCTGCTTCACCCTCCTGACTTCACCTTCGCCTTCTCCTTCTTCTGCTTCTTCTGATTCACCCTCCTGACTTCACCTTCTCCTTCTCCTTCTTCTGATTCTTTTGATTCACCCTCCAGACTTCACCTTCTCCTTCTCCTTCTTCTGCTTCTTCTGATTCACCCTCCAGACTTCACCTTCTCCTTCTCCTTCTTCTACTTCTTCTGATTCACCCTCCTGACTTCACCTTCTCCTTCTCCTTCTTCTGCTTCTTCTGATTTGCCCTCCAGACTTCACCTTCTCCTTCTCCTTCTTCTGCTTTTTCTGATTCACCCTCCTGCCTTCACCTTCTCCTTCTCCTTCTTCTACTTCTTCTGATTCACCCTCCAGACTTCACCTTCTCCTTCTCCTTCTTCTACTTCTTCTGATTCACCCACCAGACTTCACCTTCTCCTTCTCCTTCTTCTGCTTCTTCTGATTCACCCTCCAGACTTCACCTTCTCCTTCTCCTTCTTCTGCTTCTTCTGATTCACCCTCCAGACTTCACCTTCTCCTTCTCCTTCTTCTGCTTCTTTTGATTCACCCTTCAGACTTCACCTTCTCCTTCTCCTTCTTTTGCTTCTTCTGATTCACCCTCCAGACCTCACCTTCTCCTTCTCCTTCTTCTACTTCTTCTGATTCACCCTCCAGACTTCATCTTCTCCTTCTCCTTCTTTTGCTTCTTCTGATTGACCCTCCAGACTTCACCTTCTCCTTCTCCTTCTTTTGCTTCTTCTGATTCACCCTCCTGACTTCGCCTTCTCCTTCTCCTTCTTCTACTTCTTCTGATTCACCCTCCAGACTTCACCTTCTCCTTCTCCTTCTTCTACTTCTTCTGATTCACCCTCCAGTCTTCATCTTCTCCTTCTCCTTCTTCTGCTTCTTCTGATTCACCCTCCAGACTTCACCTTCTCCTTCTCCTTCTTCTGCTTCTCCTGATTCACCCTCCTGACTTCACCTTCTCCTTCTCCTTCTTCTGCTTCTTCTGATTCACCCTCCAGACTTCACCTTCTCCTTCTCCTTCTTCTACTTCTTCTGATTCACCCTCCAGACTTCACCTTCTCCTGCTACTCCTTCTGCTTCATCTGATTCACCCTCCAGACTTCACCTTCTCCTTTTCCTTCTTCTGCTTCTTCTGATTCACCCTCCAGATTTCACCTTCTCCTTCTCCTTCTTCTGCTTCTTCTGATTCACCCTCCAGACTTCACCTTCTCCTTCTCCTTCTTCTGCTTCTTCTGATTCACCCTCCAGACTTCACCTTCTCCTTCACCTTCTTCTACTTCTTCTGATTCACCCTCCAGACTTCACCTTCTCCTTCTCCTTCTTCTGCTTCTTCTGATTCACCCTCCAGACTTCACCTTCTCCTTCTCCTTCGTCTACTTCTTCTGATTCACCCTCCAGACTACACCTTCTCCTTCTCCCTCTTCTACTTCTTCTGATTCATCCTCCAGACTTCACCTGCTCCTTCTCCTTCTTCTGCTTCTTCTGATTCACCCTCCAGACTTCACCTTCTCCTTCTCCTTCTTCTACTTCTTCTGATTCACCCTCCAGACTTCACCTTCTCCTTCTCCTTCTTCTACTTCTTCTGATGCACCCTCCAGACTTCACCTTCTCCTCCTCCTTCTTCTACTTCTTCTGCTTCTCCCTCCAGACTTCACCTTCTCCTTCTCCTTCTTCTGCTTCTTCTGATTCACCCTCCAGACTTCACCTTCTCCTTCTCCTTCTTCTACTTCTTCTGATTAACCCTCCAGACTTCACCTTCTCCTTCTCCTTCTTCTACTTCTTCTGATTCACCCTCCAGACTTCACCTTCTCCTTCTCCTTCTTCTACTACTTATGATTCACCCTCCTGACTTCACCTTCTACTTCTCCTCCTTCTGCTTCTTCTGCTTCACCCTCCAGACTTCACCTTCTCCTTCTCCTTCTTCTGCTTCTTCTGCTTCACCCTCCAGACTTCACCTTCTCCTTCTCCTTCTTCTGCTTCTTCTGCTTCACCCTCCTGACTTCACCTTCTCCTTCTCCTTCTTCTTCTTCTTCTGATTCACCCTCCAGACTTCACCTTCTCCTTCTCCTTCTTCTGCTTCTTCTGCTTCACCCTCCTGACTTCACCTTCGCCTTCTCCTTCTTCTGCTTCTTCTGATTCACCCTCCTGACTTCAACTTCTCCTTCTCCTTCTTCTGATTCTTTTGATTCACCCTCCAGACTTCACCTTCTCCTTCTCCTTCTTCTGCTTCTTCTGATTCACCCTCCAGACTTCACCTTCTCCTTCTCCTTCTTCTTCTTCTTCTGATTCACCCTCCAGACTTCACCTTCTCCTTCTCCTTCTTCTGCTTCTTCTGCTTCACCCTCCTGACTTCACCTTCGCCTTCTCCTTCTTCTGCTTCTTCTGATTCACCCTCCTGACTTCAACTTCTCCTTCTCCTTCTTCTGATTCTTTTGATTCACCCTCCAGACTTCACCTTCTCCTTCTCCTTCTTCTGCTTCTTCTTATTCACCCTCCTGACTTCACACTCTCCTTCTCCTTCTTCTACTTCTTCTGATTCACCCTCCTGACTTCACCTTCTCCTTCTCCTTCATCTACTTCTTCTGCTTCACCCTCCAGACTTCACCTTCTCCTTCTCCTTCTTCTACCTCTTCTGATTCACCCTCCAGATTCACCTTCTCCTTCTCCTTCTTCTGCTTCTTCTGATTCACCCTCCAGACTTCACCTTCTCCTTCTCCTTATTCTGCTTCTTCTGATTCACCCGCCAGACTTCACCTTCTCCTTCTCCTTATTCTGCTTCTTCTGATTCACCCTCCAGACTTCACCTTCTCCTTCTCCTTCTTCTGCTTCTTCTGATTCACCTTCAGACTTTACCTTCTCCTTCTCCTTCTTCTGCATCTTCTGATTCACCCTCCAGACTTCACCTTCTCCTTCTCCTTCATCTACTTCTTCTGATTCACCCTCCAGACTTCATCTTCTCCTTCTCCTTCTTCTGCTTCTTCTGATTCACGCTCCAGACTTCACCTTCTCCTTCTCCTTCTTCTGCTTTTTCTGATTCACCCTCCTGACTTCACCTTCTCCTTCTCCTTCTTCTACTTCTTCTGATTCACCCTCCAGACTTCACCTCCTCCTTCTCCTTTTTCTACTTCTTCTGATTCACCCACCAGACTTCACCTTCTCCTTCTCCTTCTTCTGCTTCTTCTGATTCACCCTCCAGACCTCACCTTCTCCTTCTCCTTCTTCTGCTTCTTCTAATTCACCCTCCAGACTTCACCTTCTCCTTCTCCTTCTTCTGCTTCTTTTGATTCACCCTTCAGACTTCACCTTCTCCTTCTCCTTCTTCTGCTTCTTCTGATTCACCCTCCAGACCTCACCTTCTCCTTCTCCTTCTTCAACTTCTTCTGATTCACCCTCCAGACTTCATCTTCTCCTTCTCCTTCTTTTGCTTCTTCTGATTCACCCTCCAGACTTCACCTTCTCCTTCTCCTTCTTCTGCTTCTTCTGATTCACCCTCCAGAGTTCGCCTTCTCCTTCTCCTTCTTCTCCTTCTTCTGATTCACCCTCCAGACTTCACCTTCTCCTTCTCCTTCTTCTACTTCTTCTGATTCACCCTCCAGTCTTCACCTTCTCCTTCTCCTTCTTCTGCTTCTTCTGATTCACCCTCCAGACTTCACCTTCTCCTTCTCCTTCTTCTGCTTCTCCTGATTCACCCTCCAGACTTCACCTTCTCCTTCTACTTCTTCTGCTTCTTCTGATTCACCCTCCAGACTTCACCTTCTCCTTCTCCTTCTTCTGCTTCTTCTGCTTCACCCTCCTGACTTCACCTTCGCCTTCTCCTTCTTCTGCTTCTTCTGATTCACCCTCCTGACTTCAACTTCTCCTTCTCCTTCTTCTGATTCTTTTGATTCACCCTCCAGACTTCACCTTCTCCTTCTCCTTCTTCTGCTTCTTCTGATTCACCCTCCAGACTTCACCTTCTCCTTCTCCTTCTTCTTCTTCTTCTGATTCACCCTCCAGACTTCACCTTCTCCTTCTCCTTCTTCTGCTTCTTCTGCTTCACCCTCCTGACTTCACCTTCGCCTTCTCCTTCTTCTGCTTCTTCTGATTCACCCTCCTGACTTCAACTTCTCCTTCTCCTTCTTCTGATTCTTTTGATTCACCCTCCAGACTTCACCTTCTCCTTCTCCTTCTTCTGCTTCTTCTTATTCACCCTCCTGACTTCACACTCTCCTTCTCCTTCTTCTACTTCTTCTGATTCACCCTCCTGACTTCACCTTCTCCTTCTCCTTCATCTACGTCTTCTGCTTCACCCTCCAGACTTCACCTTCTCCTTCTCCTTCTTCTACCTCTTCTGATTCACCCTCCAGATTCACCTTCTCCTTCTCCTTCTTCTGCTTCTTCTGATTCACCCTCCAGACTTCACCTTCTCCTTCTCCTTATTCTGCTTCTTCTGATTCACCCGCCAGACTTCACCTTCTCCTTCTCCTTATTCTGCTTCTTCTGATTCACCCTCCAGACTTCACCTTCTCCTTCTCCTTCTTCTGCTTCTTCTGATTCACCTTCAGACTTTACCTTCTCCTTCTCCTTCTTCTGCATCTTCTGATTCACCCTCCAGACTTCACCTTCTCCTTCTCCTTCATCTACTTCTTCTGATTCACCCTCCAGACTTCATCTTCTCCTTCTCCTTCTTCTGCTTCTTCTGATTCACGCTCCAGACTTCACCTTCTCCTTCTCCTTCTTCTGCTTTTTCTGATTCACCCTCCTGACTTCACCTTCTCCTTCTCCTTCTTCTACTTCTTCTGATTCACCCTCCAGACTTCACCTCCTCCTTCTCCTTTTTCTACTTCTTCTGATTCACCCACCAGACTTCACCTTCTCCTTCTCCTTCTTCTGCTTCTTCTGATTCACCCTCCAGACCTCACCTTCTCCTTCTCCTTCTTCTGCTTCTTCTAATTCACCCTCCAGACTTCACCTTCTCCTTCTCCTTCTTCTGCTTCTTTTGATTCACCCTTCAGACTTCACCTTCTCCTTCTCCTTCTTCTGCTTCTTCTGATTCACCCTCCAGACCTCACCTTCTCCTTCTCCTTCTTCAACTTCTTCTGATTCACCCTCCAGACTTCATCTTCTCCTTCTCCTTCTTTTGCTTCTTCTGATTCACCCTCCAGACTTCACCTTCTCCTTCTCCTTCTTCTGCTTCTTCTGATTCACCCTCCAGAGTTCGCCTTCTCCTTCTCCTTCTTCTCCTTCTTCTGATTCACCCTCCAGACTTCACCTTCTCCTTCTCCTTCTTCTACTTCTTCTGATTCACCCTCCAGTCTTCACCTTCTCCTTCTCCTTCTTCTGCTTCTTCTGATTCACCCTCCAGACTTCACCTTCTCCTTCTCCTTCTTCTGCTTCTCCTGATTCACCCTCCAGACTTCACCTTCTCCTTCTACTTCTTCTGCTTCTTCTGATTCACCCTCCAGACTTCACCTTCTCCTTCTCCTTCTTCTGCTTCTTCTGATTCACCCTCCAGACTTCACCTTCTCCTTCTCCTTCTTCTACTTCTTCTGATTCACCCTCCAGACTTCACCTTCTCCTTCTCCTTCTTCTGCTTCTTCTGATTCACCCTCCAGACTTCACCTTCTCCTTCTCCTTCGTCTACTTCTTCTGATTCACCCTCCAGACTACACCTTCTCCTTCTCCTTTTTCTACTTCTTCTGATTCACCCTCCAGACTTCACCATCTCCTTCTCCTTCTTCTGCTTCCTCTGATTCACCCTCCAGACTTCACCTTCTCCTTCTCCTTCTTCTACTTCTTCTGATTCACCCTGCAGACTTCACCTTCTCCTTCTCCTTCTTCTACTTCTTCTGCTTTTCCCTCCAGACTTCACCTTCTCCTTCTCCTTCTTCTGCTTCTTCTGATTCACCCTCCAGACTTCACCTTCTCCTTCTCCTTCTTCTACTTCTTCTGATTCACCCTCCAGACTTCACCTTCTCCTTCTCCTTCTTCTACTTCTTCTGATTCACCCTCCAGACTTCACCATCTCCTTCTCCTTCTTCTACTTCTTATGATTCACCCTCCTGACTTCACCTTCTCCTTCTCCTTCTTCTGCTTCTTCCGCTTCAACCTCCAGACTTCACCTTCTCCTTCTCCTTCTTCTGCTTCTTCTGCTTCACCCTCCAGACTTCACCTTCTCCTTCTCCTTCTTCTGCTTCTTCTGCTTCACCCTCCTGACTTCACCTTCTCCTTCTCCTTCTTCTGCTTCTTCTGCTTCACCCTCCAGACTTCACCTTCTCCTTCTCCTTCTTCTGCTTCTTCTGCTTCACCCTCCAGACTTCACCTTCTCCTTCTCCTTCTTCTGCTTCTTCTCCTTCACTCTCCAGACTTCACCTTCTCCTTCTCCTTCTTCTGCTTCTTCTGCTTCGCCCTCCAGACTTCACCTTCTCCTTCTCCTTCTTCTACTTCTTCTGATTCACCCTCCAGACTTCACCTTCTCGTTCTCCTTCTTCTGCTTCTTCTGCTGCGCCCTCCAGACTTCACCTTCTCCTTCTCCTTCTTCTACTTCTTCTGATTCACCCTCCAGACTTCACCTTCTCGTTCTCCTTCTTCTGCTTCTTCTGCTGCGCCCTCCAGACTTCACCTTCTCCTTGTCCTTCTTCTGCTTCTTCTGCTTCACCCTCCTGACTTCATCTTCTCCTTCTCCTTCTTCTACTTCTTCTGCTTCACCCCCCTGACTTCACCTTCTCCTTCTCCTTCTTCTGCTTCTTCTGATTCACCCTCCTAACTTCACCTTCTCCTTCTCCTTCTTCTGCTTCTTCTGCTTCACCCTCCAGACTTCACCTTCTCCTTCTCCTTCTTCTGCTTCTTCTGCTTCACCCTCCTGACTTCACCTTCTCCTTCTCCTTCTTCTACTTCTTCTGATTCACCCTCCAGACTTCACCTTCTCCTTCTCCTTCTTCTGCTTCTTCTGATTCACCCTCCAGACTTCACATTCTCCTTCTCCTTCTTCTACTTCTTCTGATTCACCCTCGAGACTTCATCTTCTCCTTCTCCTTCTTCTGCTTCTTCTGATTCACCCTCCAGACGTCACCTTCTCCTTCTCCTTCTTCTGCTTCTTCTGATTCACCCTCCAGACTTCACCTTCTCCTTCTCCTTCTTCTACTTCTTCTGATTCACCCTCTAGACTTCAACTTCTCCTTCTCCTTCTTCTGCTTCTTCTGCTTCACCCTCCAGACTTCACCTTCTCGTTCTCCTTCTTCTGCTTCTTCTGCTTCACCCTCCTGACTTCACCTTCTCCTTCTCCTTCTTCTACTTCTTCTGCTTCACCCCCCTGACTTCACCTTCTCCTTCTCCTTCTTCTGCTTCTTCTGATTCACCCTCCTAACTTCACCTTCTCCTTCTCCTTCTTCTGCTTCTTCTGATTCACCCTCCTGACTTCACCTTCTCCTTCTCCTTCTTCTGCTTCTTCTGATTCACCCTCCAGACTTCACCTTCTCCTTCTCCTTCTTCTGCTTCTTCTGATTCACCCTCCAGACTTCACCTTCTCCTTTTCCTTCTTCTGCTTCTTCTGTTTCACCCTCCAGACCTCACCTTCTCCTTCTCCTTCTTCTACTTCTTCTGATTCACCCTCCAGACTTCATCTTCTCCTTCTCCTTCTTCTGCTTCTTCTGATTCACCCTCCAGACTTCACCTTCTCCTTCTCCTTCTTCTGCTTCTTCTGATTCACCCTCCAGACTTCACCTTCTCCTTCTCCTTCTTCTACTTCTTCGGATTCACCCTCCAGACTTCACCTTCTCCTTCTCCTTCTTCTGCTTCTTCTGATTCACCCTCCAGTCTTCACCTCCTCCTTCTCCTTCTTCTGCTTCTTCTGATTCACCCTCCAGACTTCACCTTCTCCTTCTCCTTCTTCTGATTCTTTTGATTCACCCTCCAGACTTCACCTTCTCCTTCTCCTTCTTCTGCTTCTTCTGATTCACCCTTCTGACTTCACCCTCTCCTTCTCCTTCTTCTACTTCTTCTGATTCACCGTCCTGACTTCATCTTCTCCTTCTCCTTCTTCTACTTCTTCTGCTTCACCCTCCAGACTTCACCTTCTCCTTCTCCTCCTTCTGCTTCTTCTGATTCACCCTCCTGACTTCACCCTCTCCTTCTCCTTCTTCTACTTCTTCTGATTCACCCTCCTGACTTCACCCTCTCCTTCTCCTTCTTCTACTTCTTCTGCTTCACCCTCCTGACTTCACCTTCTCCTTCTCCTTCTTCTACTTCTTCTGCTTCACCCTCCAGACTTCACCTTCTCCTTCTCCTTCTTCTGCTTTTTCTGACTCACCCTCCTGACATCACCTTCTCCTTCTCCTTCTTCTACTTCTTCTGATTCACCCTCCAGACTTCACCTTCTCCTTCTCCTTCTTCTACTTCTTCTGATTCAACCACCAGACTTCACCTTCTCCTTCTCCTTCTTCTGCTTCTTCTGATTCACCCTCCAGACTTCACCTTCTCCTTCTCCTTCTTCTGCTTCTTCTGATTCACCCTCCAGACTTCACCTTCTCCTTCTCCTTCTTCTGCTTCTTTTGATTCACCCTTCAGACTTCACCTTCTCCTTCTCCTTCTTCTGCTTCTTCTGATTCACCCTCCAGACCTCACCTTCTCCTTCTCCTTCTTCAACTTCTTCTGATTCACCCTCCAGACTTCATCTTCTCCTTCTCCTTCTTTTGCTTCTTCTGATTCACCCTCCAGACTTCACCTTCTCCTTCTCCTTCTTCTGCTTCTTCTGATTCACCCTCCAGACTTCGCCTTCTCCTTCTCCTTCTTGAACTTCTTCTGATTCACCCTCCAGACTTCACCTTCTCCTTCTCCTTCTTCTACTTCTTCTGATTCACCCTCCAGTCTTCACCTTCTCCTTCTCCTTTTTCTGCGTCTTCTGATTCACCCTCCAGAATTCACCTTCTCCTTCTCCTTCTTCTGCTTCTCCTGATTCACCCTCCTGACTTCACCTTCTCCTTCTCCTTCTTCTGCTTCTTCTGATTCACCCTCCAGACTTCACCTTCTCCTTCTCCTTCTTGTACTTCTTCTAATTCACCCTCCAGACTTCACCTTCTCCTTCTCCTTCTTCTGCTTCTTCTGATTCACCCTCCAGACTTCACCTTCTCCTTCTCCTTCGTCTACTTCTTCTGATTCACCCTCCAGACTACACCTTCTCCTTCTCCTTCTTCTACTTCTTCTGATTCACCCTCCAAACTTCACCTTCTCCTTCTCCTTCTTCTGCTTCTTCTGCTTCACCCTCCTGACTTCACCTTCGCCTTCTCCTTCTTCTGCTTCTTCTGATTCACCCTCCTGACTTCACCTTCTCCTTCTCCTTCTTCTGATTCTTTTGATTCACCCTCCAGACTTCACCTTCTCCTTCTCCTTCTTCTGCTTCTTCTGATTCACCCTCCAGACTTCACCTTCTCCTTCTCCTTCTTCTACTTCTTCTGATTCACCCTCCTGACTTCACCTTCTCCTTCTCCTTCTTCTGATTCTTTTGATTCACCCTCCAGTCTTCACCTTCTCCTTCTCCTTCTTCTGCTTCTTCTGATTCACCCTCCAGTCTTCACCTTCTCCTTCTCCTTCTTCTGCTTCTTCTGATTCACCCTCCAGTCTTCACCTTCTCCTTCTCCTTCTTCTGCTTCTTCTGATTCACCCTCCAGACTTCACCTTGTCCTTCTCCTTCTTCTGCTTCTTCTGATTCACCCTCCAGACTTCACCTTCTCCTTCTCCTTCTTCTACTTCTTCTGATTCACCCTCCAGACTCCACCTTCTCCTTCTCCTTCTTCTGCTTCTTCTGATTCACCCTCCAGACTTCACCGTCTCCTTCTCCTTATTCTGCTTCTTCTGATTCACCCGCCAGACTTCACCTTCTCCTTCTCCTTATTCTGCTTCTTCTGATTCACCCTCCAGACTTCACCTTCTCCTTCTCCTTCTGCTTCTTCTGATTCACCTTCAGACTTTACCTTCTCCTTCTCCTTCTTCTGCTTCTTCTGATTCACCCTCCAGACTTCACCTTCTCCTTCTCCTTCATCTACTTCTTCTGATTCACCCTCCAGACTTCATATTCTCCTTCTCCTTCTTCTGCTTCTTCTGATTCACCCTCCAGACTTCACCTTCTCCTTCTCCTTCTTCTGCTTTTTCTGATTCACCCTCCTGACTTCACCTTCTCCTTCTCCTTCTTCTACTTCTTCTGATTCACCCTCCAGACTTCACCTCCTCCTTCTCCTTTTTCTACTTATTCTGATTCACCCACCAGACTTCACCTTCTCCTTCTCCTTCTTCTGCTTCTTCTGATTCACCCTCCAGACTTCACCTTCTCCTTCTCCTTCTTCTGCTTCTTCTGATTCACCCTCCAGACTTCACCTTCTCCTTCTCCTTCTTCTGCTTCTTTTGATTCACCCTTCAGACTTCACCTTCTCCTTCTCCTTCTTCTGCTTCTTCTGATTCACCCTCCAGACCTCACCTTCTCCTTCTCCTTCTTCAACTTCTTCTGATTCACCCTCCAGACTTCATCTTCTCCTTCTCCTTCTTTTGCTTCTTCTGATTCACCCTCCAGACTTCACCTTCTCCTTCTCCTTCTTCTGCTTCTTCTGATTCACCCTCCAGACTTCGCCTTCTCCTTCTCCTTCTTCTCCTTCTTCTGATTCACCCTCCAGACTTCACCTTCTCCTTCTCCTTCTTCTACTTCTTCTGATTCACCCTCCAGTCTTCACCTTCTCCTTCTCCTTCTTCTGCTTCTTCTGGTTCACCCTCCAGACTTCACCTTCTCCTTCTCCTTCTTCTGCTTCTCCTGATTCACCCTCCTGACTTCACCTTCTCCTTCTCCTACTTCTGCTTCTTCTGATTCAGCCTCCAGACTTCACCTTCTCCTTCTCCTTCTTCTACTTCTTCTGATTCACCCTCCAGACTTCACCTTCTCCTTCTACTTCTTCTGCTTCTTCTGGTTCACCCTCCAGATTTCACCTTCTCCTTCTCCTTCTTCTGCTTCTTCTGATTCACCCTCCAGACTTCACCTTCTCCTTCTCCCTCTTCTGCTTCTTCTGATTCACCCTCCAGACTTCAGCTTCTCCTTCTCCTTCTTCTACTTCTTCTGATTCACCCTCCAGACTTCACCTTCTCCTTCTCCTTCTTCTGCTTCTTCTGATTCACCCTCCAGACTTCACCTTCTCCTTCTCCTTCGTCTACTTCTTCTGATTCACCCTCCAGACTACACCTTCTCCTTCTCCTTCTTCTACTTCTTCTGATTCACCCTCCAGACTTCACCTTCTCCTTCTCCTTCTTCTGCTTCTTCTGATTCACGCTCCAGACTTCACCTTCTCCTTCTTCTTCTTCTACTTCTTCTGATTCACCCTCCAGACTTCACCTTCTCCTTCTACTTCTTCTACTTCTTCTGCTTTTCCCTCCAGACTTCACCTTCTCCTTCTCCTTCTTCTGCTTATTCTGATTCACCCTCCAGACTTCACCTTCTCCTTCTCCTTCTTCTACTTCTTCTGATTCACCCTCCAGACTTCACCTTCTCCTTCTCCTTCTTCTACTTCTTCTGATTCACCCTCCAGACTTCACCTTCTCCTTCTCCTTCTTCTACTTCTTATGATTCACCCTCCTGACTTCACCTTCTCCTTCTCCTTCTTCTGCTTCTTCTGCTTCAACCTCCAGACTTCACCTTCTCCTTCTCCTTCTTCTGCTTCTTCTGCTTCACCCTCCAGACTTCACCTTCTCCTTCTCCTTCTTCTGCTTCTTCTGCTTCACCCTCCTGACTTCACCTTCTCCTTCTCCTTCTTCTGCTTCTTCTGCTTCACCCTCCAGACTTCACCTTCTCCTTCTCCTTCTTCTGCTTCTTCTGCTTCACCCTCCAGACTTCACCTTCTCCTTCTCCTTCTTCTGCTTCTTCTGCTTCACCCTCCAGACTTCACCTTCTCCTTCTCCTTCTTCTGCTTCTTCTGCTTCGCCCTCCAGACTTCACCTTCTCCTTCTCCTTCTTCTGCTTCTTCTGCTTCACCCTCCAGACTTCACCTTCTCCTTCTCCTTCTTCTGCTTCTTCTGCTTCACCCTGCTGACTTCACCTTCTCCTTCTCCTTCCTCTACTTCTTCTGATTCACCCTCCAGACTTCACCTTCTCCTTCTCCTTCTTCTGCTTCTTCTGCTTCACCCTCCAGACTTCACCTTCTCGTTCTCCTTCTTCTGCTTCTTCTGCTGCGCCCTCCAGACTTCACCTTCTCCTTCTCCTTCTTCTGCTTCTTCTGCTTCACCCTCCTGACTTCATCTTCTCCTTCTCCTTCTTCTACTTCTTCTGCTTCACCCCCCTGACTTCACCTTCTCCTTCTCCTTCTTCTGCTTCTTCTGATTCACCCTCCTAACTTCACCTTCTCCTTCTCCTTCTTCTGCTTCTTCTGATTCACCCTCCTGACTTCACCTTCTCCTTCTCCTTCTTCTGCTTCTTCTGATTCACCCTCCAGACTTCACCTTCTCCTTCTCCTTCTTCTGCTTCTTCTGATTCACCCTCCTGACTTCACCTTCTCCTTCTCCTTCTTCTGCTTCTTCTGCTTCACCCTCCAGACTTCACCTTCTCCTTCTCCTTCTTCTGCTTCTTCTGCTTCACCCTCCAGACTTCACCTTCTCCTTCTCCTTCTTCTGCTTCTTCTGCTTCACCCTCCTGACTTCACCTTCTCCTTCTCCTTCTTCTACTTCTTCTGATTCACCCTCCAGACTTCACCTTCTCCTTCTCCTTCTTCTGCTTCTTCTGATTCACCCTCCAGACTTCGCCTTCTCCTTCTCCTTCTTGAACTTCTTCTGATTCACCCTCCAGACTTCACCTTCTCCTTCTCCTTCTTCTACTTCTTCTGATTCACCCTCCAGTCTTCACCTTCTCCTTTTTCTGCGTCTTCTGATTCACCCTCCAGAATTCACCTTCTCCTTCTCCTTCTTCTGCTTCTCCTGATTCACCCTCCTGACTTCACCTTCTCCTTCTCCTTCTTCTGCTTCTTCTGATTCACCCTCCAGACTTCACCTTCTCCTTCTCCTTCTTGTACTTCTTCTAATTCACCCTCCAGACTTCACCTTCTCCTTCTCCTTCTTCTGCTTCTTCTGATTCACCCTCCAGACTTCACCTTCTCCTTCTCCTTCGTCTACTTCTTCTGATTCACCCTCCAGACTACACCTTCTCCTTCTCCTTCTTCTACTTCTTCTGATTCACCCTCCAAACTTCACCTTCTCCTTCTCCTTCTTCTGCTTCTTCTGCTTCACCCTCCTGACTTCACCTTCGCCTTCTCCTTCTTCTGCTTCTTCTGATTCACCCTCCTGACTTCACCTTCTCCTTCTCCTTCTGATTCTTTTGATTCACCCTCCAGACTTCACCTTCTCCTTCTCCTTCTTCTGCTTCTTCTGATTCACCCTCCAGACTTCACCTTCTCCTTCTCCTTCTTCTACTTCTTCTGATTCACCCTCCTGACTTCACCTTCTCCTTCTCCTTCTTCTGATTCTTTTGATTCACCCTCCAGTCTTCACCTTCTCCTTCTCCTTCTTCTGCTTCTTCTGATTCACCCTCCAGACTTCACCTTGTCCTTCTCCTTCTTCTGATTCTTTTGATTCACCCTCCAGACTTCACCTTCTCATTCTCCTTCTTCTGCTTCTTCTGATTCACCCTCCTGACTCCACCATTTCCTTCTCCTTCTTCTACTTCTTCTGATTCACCCTCCTGACTTCACCTTCTCCTTCTCCTTCATCTACTTCTTCTGCTTCACCCTCCAGACTTCACCTTCTCCTTCTCCTTCTTCTACTTCTTCTGATTCACCCTCCAGACTTCACCTTCTCCTTCTCCTTCTTCTGCTTCTTCTGATTCACCCTCCAAGAACTTCACCGTCTCCTTCTCCTTATTCTGCTTCTTCTGATTCACCCGCCAGACTTCACCTTCTCCTTCTCCTTATTCTGCTTCTTCTGATTCACCCTCCAGACTTCACCTTCTCCTTCTCCTTCTGCTTCTTCTGATTCACCTTCAGACTTTACCTTCTCCTTCTCCTTCTTCTGCTTCTTCTGATTCACCCTCCAGACTTCACCTTCTCCTTCTCCTTCATCTACTTCTTCTGATTCACCCTCCAGACTTCATATTCTCCTTCTCCTTCTTCTGCTTCTTCTGATTCACCCTCCAGACTTCACCTTCTCCTTCTCCTTCTTCTGCTTTTTCTGATTCACCCTCCTGACTTCACCTTCTCCTTCTCCTTCTTCTACTTCTTCTGATTCACCCTCCAGACTTCACCTCCTCCTTCTCCTTTTTCTACTTATTCTGATTCACCCACCAGACTTCACCTTCTCCTTCTCCTTCTTCTGCTTCTTCTGATTCACCCTCCAGACTTCACCTTCTCCTTCTCCTTCTTCTGCTTCTTCTGATTCACCCTCCAGACTTCACCTTCTCCTTCTCCTTCTTCTGCTTCTTTTGATTCACCCTTCAGACTTCACCTTCTCCTTCTCCTTCTTCTGCTTCTTCTGATTCACCCTCCAGACCTCACCTTCTCCTTCTCCTTCTTCAACTTCTTCTGATTCACCCTCCAGACTTCATCTTCTCCTTCTCCTTCTTTTGCTTCTTCTGATTCACCCTCCAGACTTCACCTTCTCCTTCTCCTTCTTCTGCTTCTTCTGATTCACCCTCCAGACTTCGCCTTCTCCTTCTCCTTCTTCTCCTTCTTCTGATTCACCCTCCAGACTTCACCTTCTCCTTCTCCTTCTTCTACTTCTTCTGATTCACCCTCCAGTCTTCACCTTCTCCTTCTCCTTCTTCTGCTTCTTCTGGTTCACCCTCCAGACTTCACCTTCTCCTTCTCCTTCTTCTGCTTCTCCTGATTCACCCTCCTGACTTCACCTTCTCCTTCTCCTACTTCTGCTTCTTCTGATTCAGCCTCCAGACTTCACCTTCTCCTTCTCCTTCTTCTACTTCTTCTGATTCACCCTCCAGACTTCACCTTCTCCTTCTACTTCTTCTGCTTCTTCTGGTTCACCCTCCAGATTTCACCTTCTCCTTCTCCTTCTTCTGCTTCTTCTGATTCACCCTCCAGACTTCACCTTCTCCTTCTCCCTCTTCTGCTTCTTCTGATTCACCCTCCAGACTTCAGCTTCTCCTTCTCCTTCTTCTACTTCTTCTGATTCACCCTCCAGACTTCACCTTCTCCTTCTCCTTCTTCTGCTTCTTCTGATTCACCCTCCAGACTTCACCTTCTCCTTCTCCTTCGTCTACTTCTTCTGATTCACCCTCCAGACTACACCTTCTCCTTCTCCTTCTTCTACTTCTTCTGATTCACCCTCCAGACTTCACCTTCTCCTTCTCCTTCTTCTGCTTCTTCTGATTCACGCTCCAGACTTCACCTTCTCCTTCTTCTTCTTCTACTTCTTCTGATTCACCCTCCAGACTTCACCTTCTCCTTCTACTTCTTCTACTTCTTCTGCTTTTCCCTCCAGACTTCACCTTCTCCTTCTCCTTCTTCTGCTTCTTCTGATTCACCCTCCAGACTTCACCTTCTCCTTCTCCTTCTTCTACTTCTTCTGATTCACCCTCCAGACTTCACCTTCTCCTTCTCCTTCTTCTACTTCTTCTGATTCACCCTCCAGACTTCACCTTCTCCTTCTCCTTCTTCTACTTCTTATGATTCACCCTCCTGACTTCACCTTCTCCTTCTCCTTCTTCTGCTTCTTCTGCTTCAACCTCCAGACTTCACCTTCTCCTTCTCCTTCTTCTGCTTCTTCTGCTTCACCCTCCAGACTTCACCTTCTCCTTCTCCTTCTTCTGCTTCTTCTGCTTCACCCTCCTGACTTCACCTTCTCCTTCTCCTTCTTCTGCTTCTTCTGCTTCACCCTCCAGACTTCACCTTCTCCTTCTCCTTCTTCTGCTTCTTCTGCTTCACCCTCCAGACTTCACCTTCTCCTTCTCCTTCTTCTGCTTCTTCTGCTTCACCCTCCAGACTTCACCTTCTCCTTCTCCTTCTTCTGCTTCTTCTGCTTCGCCCTCCAGACTTCACCTTCTCCTTCTCCTTCTTCTGCTTCTTCTGCTTCACCCTCCAGACTTCACCTTCTCCTTCTCCTTCTTCTGCTTCTTCTGCTTCACCCTGCTGACTTCACCTTCTCCTTCTCCTTCCTCTACTTCTTCTGATTCACCCTCCAGACTTCACCTTCTCCTTCTCCTTCTTCTGCTTCTTCTGCTTCACCCTCCAGACTTCACCTTCTCGTTCTCCTTCTTCTGCTTCTTCTGCTGCGCCCTCCAGACTTCACCTTCTCCTTCTCCTTCTTCTGCTTCTTCTGCTTCACCCTCCTGACTTCATCTTCTCCTTCTCCTTCTTCTACTTCTTCTGCTTCACCCCCCTGACTTCACCTTCTCCTTCTCCTTCTTCTGCTTCTTCTGATTCACCCTCCTAACTTCACCTTCTCCTTCTCCTTCTTCTGCTTCTTCTGATTCACCCTCCTGACTTCACCTTCTCCTTCTCCTTCTTCTGCTTCTTCTGATTCACCCTCCAGACTTCACCTTCTCCTTCTCCTTCTTCTGCTTCTTCTGATTCACCCTCCTGACTTCACCTTCTCCTTCTCCTTCTTCTGCTTCTTCTGCTTCACCCTCCAGACTTCACCTTCTCCTTCTCCTTCTTCTGCTTCTTCTGCTTCACCCTCCAGACTTCACCTTCTCCTTCTCCTTCTTCTGCTTCTTCTGCTTCACCCTCCTGACTTCACCTTCTCCTTCTCCTTCTTCTACTTCTTCTGATTCACCCTCCAGACTTCACCTTCTCCTTCTCCTTCTTCTGCTTCTTCTGATTCACCCTCCAGACTTCACATTCTCCTTCTCCTTCTTCTACTTCTTCTGATTCACCCTCGAGACTTCATCTTCTCCTTCTCCTTCTTCTTCTGATTCACCCTCCAGACTTCACCTTCTCCTTCTCCTTCTTCTGCTTCTTCTGATTCACCCCCCAGACTTCACCTTCTCTTTCTCCTTCTTCTACTTCTTCTGATTCACCCTCTAGACTTCAACTTCTCCTTCTCCTTCTTCTGCTTCTTCTGCTTCACCCTCCAGACTTCACCTTCTCGTTCTCCTTCTTCTGCTTCTTCTGATTCACCCTCCTAACTTCACCTTCTCCTTCTCCTTCTTCTGCTTCTTCTGATTCACCCTCCTGACTTCACCTTCTCCTTCTCCTTCTTCTGCTTCTTCTGATTCACCCTCCAGACTTCACCTTCTCCTTCTCCTTCTTCTGCTTCTTCTGATTCACCCTCCAGACTTCACCTTCTCCTTTTCCTTCTTCTGCTTCTTCTGATTCACCCTCCAGACCTCACCTTCTCCTTCTCCTTCTTCTACTTCTTCTGATTCACCCTCCAGACTTCATCTTCTCCTTCTCCTTCTTCTGCTTCTTCTGATTCACCCTCCAGACTTCACCTTCTCCTTCTCCTTCTTCTGCTTCTTCTGATTCACCCTCCAGACTTCACCTTCTCCTTCTCCTTCTTCTCCTTCTTCTGAATCACCCTTCAGACTTCATCTTCTCCTTATCCTTCTTCTGCTTCTTCTGATTCACCCTCCAGACTTCACCTTCTCCTTCTCCTTCTTCTGCTTCTTCTGATTCACCCTCCAGACTTCACCTTCTCCTTCTCCTTCTTCTACTTCTTCTGATTCACCCTCTAGACTTCAACTTCTCCTTCTCCTTCTTCTGCTTCTTCTGCTTCACCCTCCAGACTTCACCTTCTCGTTCTCCTTCTTCTGCTTCTTCTCTTCACCCTCCTGACTTCATCTTCTCCTTCTCCTTCTTCTGCTTCTTCTGCTTCACCCCCCTGACTTCACCTTCTCCTTCTCCTTCTTCTGCTTCTTCTGATTCACCCTCCTAACTTCACCTTCTCCTTCTCCTTCTTCTGCTTCTTCTGATTCACCCTCCTGACTTCACCTTCTCCTTCTCCTTCTTCTGCTTCTTCTGATTCACCCTCCAGACTTCACCTTCTCCTTCTCCTTCTTCTGCTTCTTCTGATTCACCCTCCAGACTTCACCTTCTCCTTTTCCTTCTTCTGCTTCTTCTGATTCACCCTCCAGACCTCACCTTCTCCTTCTCCTTCTTCTACTTCTTCTGATTCACCCTCCAGACTTCATCTTCTCCTTCTCCTTCTTCTGCTTCTTCTGATTCACCCTCCAGACTTCACCTTCTCCTTCTCCTTCTTCTGCTTCTTCTGATTCACCCTCCAGACTTCATCTTCTCCTTCTCCTTCTTCTACTTCTTCTGATTCAACCTCCAGACTTCACCTTCTCCTTCTCCTTCTTCTGCTTCTTCTGATTCACCCTCCAGTCTTCACCTCCTCCTTCTCCTTCTTCTGCTTCTTCTGATTCACCCTCCAGACTTCACCTTCTCCTTCTCCTTCTTCTGATTCTTTTGATTCACCCTCCAGACTTCACCTTCTCCTTCTCCTTCTTCTGCTTCTTCTGATTCACCCTTCTGACTTCACCCTCTCCTTCTCCTTCTTCTACTTCTTCTGATTCACCCTCCTGACTTCATCTTCTCCTTCTCCTTCTTCTACTTCTTCTGCTTCACCCTCCAGACTTCACCTTCTCCTTCTCCTCCTTCTGCTTCTTCTGATTCACCCTCCTGACTTCACCCTCTCCTTCTCCTTCTTCTACTTCTTCTGATTCACCCTCCTGACTTCACCCTCTCCTTCTCCTTCTTCTACTTCTTCTGCTTCACCCTCCTGACTTCACCTTCTCCTTCTCCTTCTTCTACTTCTTCTGCTTCACCCTCCAGACTTCACCTTCTCCTTCTCCTTCTTCTGCTTTTTCTGACTCACCCTCCTGACATCACCTTCTCCTTCTCCTTCTTCTGCGTCTTCTGATTCTCCCTCCAGAATTCACCTTCTCCTTCTCCTTCTTCTGCTTCTCCTGATTCACCCTCCTGACTTCACCTTCTCCTTCTCCTTCTTCTGCTTCTTCTGATTCACCCTCCAGACTTCACCTTCTCCTTCTCCTTCTTGTACTTCTTCTAATTCACCCTCCAGACTTCACCTTCTCCTTCTCCTTCTTCTGCTTCTTCTGATTCACCCTCCAGACTTCACCTTCTCCTTCTCCTTCGTCTACTTCTTCTGATTCACCCTCCAGACTACACCTTCTCCTTCTCCTTCTTCTACTTCTTCTGATTCACCCTCCAAACTTCACCTTCTCCTTCTCCTTCTTCTGCTTCTTCTGATTCACCCTCCTGACTTCACCTTCTCTTTCTCCTTCTTCTGATTCTTTTGATTCACCCTCCAGACTTCACCTTCTCCTTCTCCTTCTTCTGCTTCTTCTGATTCACCCTCCAGACTTCACCTTCTCCTTCTCCTTCTTCTACTTCTTCTGATTCACCCTCCTGACTTCACCTTCTCCTTCTCCTTCTTCTGATTCTTTTGATTCACCCTCCAGTCTTCACCGTCTCCTTCTCCTTCTTCTGCTTCTTCTGATTCACCCTCCAGACTTCACCTTCTCCTTCTCCTTCTTCTGATTCTTTTGATTCACCCTCCATACTTCACCTTCTCCTTCTCCTTCTTCTGCTTCTTCTGATTCACCCTCCTGACTTCACCCTCTCCTTCTCCTTCTTCTACTTCTTCTGATTCACCCTCCTGACTTCACCTTCTCCTTCTCCTTCATCTACGTCTTCTGCTTCACACTCCAGACTTCACCCTCTCCTTCTCCTTCTTCTACTTCTTCTGATTCACCCTCCTGACTTCACCGTCTCCTTCTCCTTCTTCTACTTCTTCTGCTTCACCCTCCTGACTTCACCTTCTCCTTCTCCTTCTTCTACTTCTTCTGCTTCACCCTCCAGACTTCACCTTCTCCTTCTCCTTCTTCTGCTTTTTCTGACTCACCCTCCTGACATCACCTTCTCCTTCTCCTTCTTCTACATCTTCTGATTCACCCTCCAGACTTCACCTTCTCCTTCTCCTTCTTCTACTTCTTCTGATTCACCCACCAGACTTCACCTTCTCCTTCTCCTTCTTCTGCTTCTTCTGATTCACCCTCCAGACTTCACCTTCTCCTTCTCCTTCTTCTGCTTCTTCTGATTCACCCTCCAGACTTCACCTTCTCCTTCTCCTTCTTCTGCTTCTTTTGATTCAGCCTTCAGACTTCACCTTCTCCTTCTCCTTCTTCTGCTTCTTCTGATTCACCCTCCAGACCTCACCTTCTCCTTCTCCTTCTTCAACTTCTTCTGATTCACCCTCCAGACTTCATCTTCTCCTTCTCCTTCTTCTGCTTCTTCTGATTCACCCTCCAGACTTCGCCTTCTCCTTCTCCTTCTTCTACTTCTTCTGATTCACCCTCCTAACTTCACCTTCCCCTTCTCCTTCTTCTACTTCTTCTGATTCACCCTCCAGTCTTCACCTTCTCCTTCTCCTTCTTCTGCGTCTTCTGATTCACCCTCCAGAATTCACCTTCTCCTTCTCCTTCTTCTGCTTCTCCTGATTCACCCTCCTGACTTCACCTTCTCCTTCTCCTTCTTCTGCTTCTTCTGATTCACCCTCCAGACTTCACCTTCTCCTTCTCCTTCTTGTACTTCTTCTAATTCACCCTCCAGACTTCACCTTCTCCTTCTCCTTCTTCTGCTTCTTCTGATTCACCCTCCAGACTTCACCTTCTCCTTCTCCTTCGTCTACTTCTTCTGATTCACCCTCCAGACTACACCTTCTCCTTCTCCTTCTTCTACTTCTTCTGATTCACCCTCCAAACTTCACCTTCTCCTTCTCCTTCTTCTGCTTCTTCTGCTTCACCCTCCTGACTTCACCTTCACCTTCTCCTTCTTCTGCTTCTTCTGATTCACCCTCCTGACTTCACCTTCTCCTTCTCCTTCTTCTGATTCTTTTGATTCACCCTCCAGACTTCACCTTCTCCTTCTCCTTCTTCTGCTTCTTCTGATTCACCCTCCAGACTTCACCTTCTCCTTCTCCTTCTTCTACTTCTTCTGATTCACCCTCCTGACTTCACCTTCTCCTTCTCCTTCTTCTGATTCTTTTGATTCACCCTCCAGTCTTCACCTTCTCCTTCTCCTTCTTCTGCTTCTTCTGATTCACCCTCCAGACTTCACCTTCTCCTTCTCCTTCTTCTGATTCTTTTGATTCACCCTCCAGACTTCACCTTCTCCTTCTCCTTCTTCTGCTTCTTCTGATTCACCCTCCTGACTTCACCCTCTCCTTCTCCTTCTTCTACTTCTTCTGATTCACCCTCCTGACTTCACCTTCTCCTTCTCCTTCATCTACTTCTTCTGCTTCACCCTCCAGACTTCACCTTCTCCTTCTCCTTCTTCTACTTCTTCTGATTCACCCTCCAGACTTCACCTTCTCCTTCTCCTTCTTCTGCTTCTTCAGATTCACCCTCCAGACTTCACCTTCTCCTTCTCCTTATTCTGCTTCTTCCGATTCACCCCGCCAGACTTCACCTTCTCCTTCTCCTTATTCTGCTTCTTCTGATTCACCCTCCAGACTTCACCTTCTCCTTCTCCTTCTTCTGCTTCTTCTGATTCACCTTCAGACTTTACCTTCTCCTTCTCCTTCTTCTGCTTCTTCTGATTCACCCTCCAGACTTCACCTTCTCCTTCTCCTTCATCTACTTCTTCTGATTCACCCTCCAGACTTCATCTTCTCCTTCTCCTTCTTCTGCTTCTTCTGATTCACCCTCCAGACTTCACCTTCTCCTTCTCCTTCTTCTGCTTTTTCTGATTCACCCTCCTGACTTCACCTTCTCCTTCTCCTTCTTCTACTTCTTCTGATTCACCCCCCAGACTTCACCTCTTCCTTCTCCTTTTTCTACTTCTTCTGATTCACCCACCAGACTTCACCTTCTCCTTCTCCTTCTTCTGCTTCTTCTGATTCACCCTCCAGACTTCACCTTCTCCTTCTCCTTCTTCTGCTTCTTCTGATTCTCCCTCCAGACTTCACCTTCTCCTTCTCCTTCTTCTGCTTCTTTTGATTCACCCTTCAGACTTCACCTTCTCCTTCTCCTTCTTCTGCTTCTTCTGATTCACCCTCCAGATCACACCTTCTCCTTCTCCTTCTTCAACTTCTTCTGATTCACCCTCCAGACTTCATCTTCTCCTTCTCCTTCTTTTGCTTCTTCTGATTCACCCTCCAGACTTCACCTTCTCCTTCTCCTTCTTCTGCTTCTTCTGATTCACCCTCCAGACTTCACCTTCTCCTTCTCCTTCTTCTACTTCTTCTGATTCACCCTCCAGACTTCACCTTCTCCTTCTCCTTCTTCTGCTTCTTCTGATTCACCCTCCAGACTTCACCTTCTCCTTCTCCTTCGTCTACTTCTTCTGATTCACCCTCCAGACTACACCTTCTCCTTCTCCTTCTTCTACTTCTTCTGATTCACCCTCCAGACTTCACCTTCTCCTTCTCCTTCTTCTGCTTCTTCTGATTCACCCTCCAGACTTCACCTTCTCCTTCTCCTTCTTCTACTTCTTCTGATTCACCCTCCAGACTTCACCTTCTCCTTCTCCTTCTTCTACTTCATCTGCTTTTCCCTCCAGACTTCACCTTCTCCTTCTCCTTCTTCTGCTTCTTCTGATTCACCCTCCAGACTTCACCTTCTCCTTCTCCTTCTTCTACTTCTTCTGATTCACCCTCCAGACTTCACCTTCTCCTTCTCCTTCTTCTACTTCTTCTGATTCACCCTCCAGACTTCACCTTCTCCTTCTCCTTCTTCTACTTCTTATGATTCACCCTCCTGACTTCACCTTCTCCTTCTCCTTCTTCTGCTTCTTCTGCTTCAACCTCCAGACTTCACCTTCTCCTTCTCCTTCTTCTGCTTCTTCTGCTTCACCCTCCAGACTTCACCTTCTCCTTCTCCTTCTTCTGCTTCTTCTGCTTCACCCTCCTGACTTCACCTTCTCCTTCTCCTTCTTCTGCTTCTTCTGCTTCACCCTCCAGACTTCACCTTCTCCTTCTCCTTCTTATGCTTCTTCTGCTTCACCCTCCAGACTTCACCTTCCCCTTCTCCTTCTTCTGCTTCTTCTGCTTCACCCTCCAGACTTCACCTTCTCCTTCTCCTTCTTCTGCTTCTTCTGCTTCGCCCTCCAGACTTCACCTTCTCCTTCTCCTTCTTCTGCTTCTTCTGCTTCACCCTCCAGACTTCACCTTCTCCTTCTCCTTCTTCTGCTTCTTCTGCTTCACCCTGCTGACTTCACCTTCTCCTTCTCCTTCCTCTACTTCTTCTGATTCACCCTCCAGACTTCACCTTCTCCTTCTCCTTCTTCTGCTTCTTCTGCTTCACCCTCCAGACTTCACCTTCTCGTTCTCCTTCTTCTGCTGCTTCTCCTGCGCCCTCCAGACTTCACCTTCTCCTTCTCCTTCTTCTGCTTCTTCTGCTTCACCCTCCTGACTTCATCTTCTCCTTCTCCTTCTTCTACTTCTTCTGCTTCACCCCCCTGACTTCACCTTCTCCTTCTCCTTCTTCTGCTTCTTCTGATTCACCCTCCTAACTTCACCTTCTCCTTCTCCCGCTTCTGCTTCTTCTGCTTCACCCTCCTGACTTCACCTTCACCTTCTCCTTCTTCTGCTTCTTCTGATTCACCCTCCAGACTTCACCTTCTCCTTCTCCTTCTTCTGCTTCTTCTGATTCACCCTCCTGACTTCACCTTCTACTTCTCCTTCTTCTGCTTCTTCTGCTTCACCCTCCAGACTTCACCTTCTCCTTCTCCTTCTTCTGCTTCTTCTGCTTCACCCTCCAGACTTCACCTTCTCCTTCTCCTTCTTCTGCTTCTTCTGCTTCACCCTCCTGACTTCACCTTCTCCTTCTCCTTCTTCTACTTCTTCTGATTCACCCTCCAGACTTCACCTTCTCCTTCTCCTTCTTCTGCTTCTTCTGATTCACCCTCCAGACTTCACATTCTCCTTCTCCTTCTTCTACTTGTTCTGATTCACCCTCGAGACTTCATCTTCTCCTTCTCCTTCTTCTGCTTCTTCTGATTCACCCTCCAGACTTCACCTTCTCCTTCTCCTTCTTCTGCTTCTTCTGATTCACCCCCCAGACTTCACCTTCTCCTTCTCCTTCTACTTCTTCTGATTCACCCTCTAGACTTCAACTTCTCCTTCTCCTTCTTCTGCTTCTTCTGCTTCACCCTCCAGACTTCACCTTCTCGTTCTCCTTCTTCTGCTTCTTCTGATTCACCCTCCTAACTTCACCTTCTCCTTCTCCTTCTTCTGCTTCTTCTGATTCACCCTCCTGACTTCACCTTCTCCTTCTCCTTCTTCTGCTTCTTCTGATTCACCCTCCAGACTTCACCTTCTCCTTCTCCTTCTTCTGCTTCTTCTGATTCACCCTCCAGACTTCACCTTCTCCTTTTCCTTCTTCTGCTTCTTCTGATTCACCCTCCAGACCTCACCTTCTCCTTCTCCTTCTTCTACTTCTTCTGATTCACCCTCCAGACTTCATCTTCTCCTTCTCCTTCTTCTGCTTCTTCTGATTCACCCTCCAGACTTCACCTTCTCCTTCTCCTTCTTCTACTTCTTCTGATTCACCCTCCAGACTTCACCTTCTCCTTCTCCTTCTTCTGCTTCTTCTGATTCACCCTCCAGTCTTCACCTCCTCCTTCTCCTTCTTCTGCTTCTTCTGATTCACCCTCCAGACTTCACCTTCTCCTTCTCCTTCTTCTGATTCTTTTGATTCACCCTCCAGACTTCACCTTCTCCTTCTCCTTCTTCTGCTTCTTCTGATTCACCCTTCTGACTTCACCTTCTGCTTCTCCTTCTTCTGATTCTTTTGATTCACCCTCCAGACTTCACCTTCTCCTTCTCCTTCTTCTGCTTCTTCTGCTTCACCCTCCAGACTTCACCTTCTCCTTCTCCTTCTTCTGCTTCTTCTGCTTCACCCTCCAGACTTCACCTTCTCCTTCTCCTTCTTCTGCTTCTTCTGCTTCACTCTCCTGACTTCACCTTCTCCTTCTCCTTCTTCTACTTCTTCTGATTCACCCTCCAGACTTCACCTTCTCCTTCTCCTTCTTCTGCTTCTTCTGCTGCGCCCTCCAGACTTCACCTTCTCCTTCTCCTTCTTCTGCTTCTTCTTATTCACCCTCCAAACTTCACCTTCTCCTTCTCCTTCTTCTGCTTCTTCTGATTCACCCTCCAGACTTCACCTTCTCCTTCTCCTTCTTCTGCTTCTTCTGCTTCACCCTCCAGACTTCACCTTCTCCTTCTCCTTCTTCTGCTTCTTCTGCTTCACCCTCCTGACTTCACCTTCTCCTTCTCCTTCTTCTACTTCTTCTGATTCACCCTCCAGACTTCACCTACTCCTTCTCCTTCTTCTGCTTCTTCTGCTTCACCCTCCAGACGTCACCTTCTCCTTCTCCTTCTTCTGCTTCTTCTGCTTCACTCTCCTGACTTCACCTTCTCCTTCTCCTTCTTCTACTTCTTCTGATTCACCCTCCAGACTTCACCTTCTCCTTCTCCTTCTTCTGCTTCTTCTGCTTCACCCTCCTGACTTCACCTTCTCCTTCTCCTTCTTCTACTTCTTCTGCTTCACCCCCCTGACTTCACCTGCTCCTTCTCCTTCTTCTGCTTCTTCTGCTTCACCCTCCTGACTTCACCTTCTCCTTCTCCTTCTTCTACTTCTTCTGCTTCACCCCCCTGACTTCACCTGCTCCTTCTCCTTCTTCTGCTTCTTCTGATTCACCCTCCTAACTTTACCTTCTCCTTCTCCTTCTTCTACTTCTTCTGATTCACCCTCCAGACTTCACCTTCTCCTTCTCCTTCTTCTACTTCTTCTGATTCACCCTCCAGACTTCACCTTCTCCTTCTCCTTCTTCTGCTTCTTCTGATTCACCCTCCAGACTTCACCTTCTCCTTCTCCTTATTCTGCTTCTTCTGATTCACCCTCCAGACTTCACCTTCTCCTTCTCCTTCTTCTGCTTCTTCTGATTCACCCTCCAGACTTCACCTTCTCCTTCTCCTTCTTCTGCTTCTTCTGATTCACCCTCCAGACTTAACCTTCTCCTTCTGCTTCTTCTACTTCTTCTGATTCACCCTCCAGACTTCACCTTCCCCTTCTCCTTCTTCTGCTTTTTCTGCTTCGCCCTCCAGACTTCACCTTCTCCTTCTCCTTCTTCTGCTTCTTCTGCTTCACCCTCCAGACTTCACCTTCTCCTTCTCCTTCTTCTGCTTCTTCTGCTTCACTCTCCTGACTTCACCTTCTCCTTCTCCTTCTTCTACTTCTTCTGATTCACCCTCCAGACTTCACCTTCTCCTTCTCCTTCTTCTGCTTCTTCTGCTTCACCCTCCTGACTTCACCTTCTCCTTCTCCTTCTTCTACTTCTTCTGCTTCACCCCCCTGACTTCACCTGCTCCTTCTCCTTCTTCTGCTTCTTCTGATTCACCCTCCTAACTTTACCTTCTGCTTCTCCTTCTTCTGCTTCTTCTGATTCACCCTCCTGACTTCACCTTCTCCTTCTCCTTCTTCTGCTTCTTCTAATTCACCCTCCAGACTTCACCTTCTCCTTCTCCTTCTTCAGCTTCTTCTGATTCACCCTCCAGACTTCACCTTCTCCTTCTCCTTCTTCTGCTTCTTCTGATTCACCCTCCTAACTTCACCTTCTCCTTCTCCTTCTTCTGCTTCTTCTGATTCACCCTCCTGACTTCACCTTCTCCTTCTCCTTCTTCTGCTTCTTCTGATTCACCCTCCAGACTTCACCTTCTCCTTCTCCTTCTTCTGCTTCTTCTGATTCACCCTCCAGACTTCACCTTCTCCTTCTCCTTCTTCTGCTTCTTCTGATTCACACTCCAGACCTCACCTTCTCCTTCTACTTCTTCTACTTCTTCTGATTCACCCTCCAGACTTCATCTTCTCCTTCTCCTTCTTCTGCTTCTTCTGATTCACCCTCCAGACTTCACCTTCTCCTTCTCCTTCTTCTGCTTCTTCTGATTCACCCTCCAGACTTCACCTTCTCCTTCTCCTTCTTCTACTTCTTCTGATTCGCCCTACAGACCTCACCTTCTCCTTCTCCTTCTTCTACTTCTTCTGATTCACCCTCCAGTCTTCACCTTCTCCTTCTCCTTCTTCTGTTTCTTCTGCTTCACCCTCCAGAATTCACCTTCTCCTTCTCTTTCTTCTGCTTCTTCTGATTCACCCTCCAGACTTCACCTTCTCCTTCTCCTTCTTCTGATTCTTCTGATTCACCCTCCAGACTTCACCTTCTCCTTCTCCTTCTTCTGCTTCTTCTGATTCACCCTCCTGACTTCACCTTCTCCTTCTCCTTCTTCTACTTCTTCTGATTCACCCTCCTGACTTCACCTTCTCCTTCTCCTTCTTCTGCTTCTTCTGCTTCACCCTCCAGACTTCACCTTCTCCTTCTCCTTCTTCTACTGCTTCTGATTCACCCTCCAGACTTCACCTTCTCCTTCTCCTTCTTCTACTTCTTCTGATTCACCCTCCAGACTTCACCTTCTCCTTCTCCTTCTTCTACTTCTTCTGATTCACCCTCCAGACTTCACCTTCTCCTTCTGCTTCTTCTGATTCACCCTCCAGACTTCACCTTCTCCTTCTCCTTATTCTGCTTCTTCTGATTCACACTCCAGACTTCACCTTCTCCTTCTCCTTCTTCTGCTTCTTCTGATTCACCCTCCAGACTTCACCTTCTCCTTCTCCTTCTTCTGCTTCTTCTGATTCATCCTCCAGACTTCACCTTCTCCTTCTCCTTCTTCTACTTCTTCTGATTCACCCTCCAGACTTCACCTTCTCCTTCTCGTTCTTCTGCTTCTTCTGATTCACCCTCCAGACTTCACCTTCTCCTTCTCCTTCGTCAACTTCTTCTGATTCACCCTCCAGACTACACCTTCTCCTTCTCCTTCTTCTACTTCTTCTGATTCACCCTCCAGACTTCACCTTCTCCTTCTCGTTCTTCTGCTTCTTCTGATTCACCCTCCAGACTTCACCTTCTCCTTCTCCGTCTTCTACTTCTTCTGATTCACCCTCCAGACTTCACCTTCTCCTTCTCCTTCTTCTACTTCTTCTGATTCACCCTCCAGACTTCACCTTCCCCTTCTCCTTCTTCTACTTCTTCTGCTTCTCCCTCCAGACGTCACCTTCTCCTTCTCCTTCTTCTGCTTCTTCTGATTCACCCTCCAGACTTCACCTTCTCCTTCTCCTTCTTCTACTTCTTCTGATTCACCCTCCAGACTTCACCTTCTCCTTCTCCTTCTTCTACTTCTTCTGATTCACCCTCCAGACTTCACCTTCTCCTTCTCCTTCTTCTACTTCTTCCGATTCACCCTCCTGACTTCACCTTCTCCTTCTCCTTCTTCTGCTTCTTCTGCTTCACCCTCCTGACTTCACCTTCTCCTTCTCCTTCTTCTACTTCTTCTGATTCACCCTCCTGACTTCACCTTCTCCTTCTCCTTCTTCTACTCCTTCTGATTCACCCTCCAGACTTCACCTTCTCCTTCTCCTTCTTCTGCTTCTTCTGCTTCACCCTCCAGACTTCACCTTCTCCTTCTCCTTCTTCTGCTTCTTCTGCTTCGCCCTCCAGACTTCACCTTCTCCTTCTCCTTCTTCTGCTTCTTCTGCTTCACCCTCCAGACTTCACCTTCTCCTTCTCCTTCTTCTACTTCTTCTGATTCACCCTCCAGACTTCACCTTCTCCTTCTCCTTCTTCTGCTTCTTCTGCTGCGCCCTCCAGACTTCACCTTCTCCTTCTCCTTCTTCTGCTTCTTCTTATTCACCCTCCAAACTTCACCTTCTCCTTCTCCTTCTTCTGCTTCTTCTGATTCACCCTCCAGACTTCACCTTCTCCTTCTCCTTCTTCTGCTTCTTCTGCTTCACCCTCCAGACTTCACCTTCTCCTTCTCCTTCTTCTGCTTCTTCTGCTTCACCCTCCTGACTTCACCTTCTCCTTCTCCTTCTTCTACTTCTTCTGATTCACCCTCCAGACTTCACCTACTCCTTCTCCTTCTTCTGCTTCTTCTGCTTCACCCTCCAGACTTCACCTTCTCCTTCTCCTTCTTCTGCTTCTTCTGCTTCACTCTCCTGACTTCACCTTCTCCTTCTCCTTCTTCTACTTCTTCTGCTTCACCCCCTGACTTCACCTGCTCCTTCTCCTTCTTCTGCTTCTTCTGATTCACCCTCCTAACTTTACCTTCTGCTTCTCCTTCTTCTGCTTCTTCTGATTCACCCTCCTGACTTCACCTTCTCCTTCTCCTTCTTCTGCTTCTTCTAATTCACCCTCCAGACTTCACCTTCTCCTTCTCCTTCTTCTGCTTCTTCTGCTTCACTCTCCTGACTTCACCTTCTCCTTCTCCTTCTTCTACTTCTTCTGATTCACCCTCCAGACTTCACCTTCTCCTTCTCCGTCTTCTGCTTCTTCTGCTTCACCCTCCTGACTCCACCTTCTCCTTCTCCTTCTTCTACTTCTTCTGCTTCACCCCCCTGACTTCACCTGCTCCTTCTCCTTCTTCTGCTTCTTCTGATTCACCCTCCTAACTTTACCTTCTCCTTCTCCTTCTTCTACTTCTTCTGATTCACCCTCCAGACTTCACCTTCTCCTTCTCCTTCTTCTACTTCTTCTGATTCACCCTCCAGACTTCACCTTCTCCTTCTCCTTCTTCTGCTTCTTCTGATTCACCCTCCAGACTTCACCTTCTCCTTCTCCTTATTCTGCTTCTTCTGATTCACCCTCCAGACTTCACCTTCTCCTTCTCCTTCTTCTGCTTCTTCTGATTCACCCTCCAGACTTCACCTTCTCCTTCTCCTTCTTCTGCTTCTTCTGATTCACCCTCCAGACTTAACCTTCTCCTTCTGCTTCTTCTACTTCTTCTGATTCACCCTCCAGACTTCACCTTCCCCTTCTCCTTCTTCTGCTTTTTCTGCTTCGCCCTCCAGACTTCACCTTCTCCTTCTCCTTCTTCTGCTTCTTCTGCTTCACCCTCCAGACTTCACCTTCTCCTTCTCCTTCTTCTGCTTCTTCTGCTTCACTCTCCTGACTTCACCTTCTCCTTCTCCTTCTTCTACTTCTTCTGATTCACCCTCCAGACTTCACCTTCTCCTTCTCCTTCTTCTGCTTCTTCTGCTTCACCCTCCTGACTTCACCTTCTCCTTCTCCTTCTTCTACCTCTTCTGCTGCACCCCCCTGACTTCACCTGCTCCTTCTCCTTCTTCTGCTTCTTCTGATTCACCCTCCTAACTTTACCTTCTGCTTCTCCTTCTTCTGCTTCTTCTGATTCACCCTCCTGACTTCACCTTCTCCTTCTCCTTCTTCTGCTTCTTCTAATTCACCCTCCAGACTTCACCTTCTCCTTCTCCTTCTTCAGCTTCTTCTGATTCACCCTCCAGACTTCACCTTCTCCTTCTCCTTCTTCTGCTTCTTCTGATTCACCCTCCTAACTTCACCTTCTCCTTCTCCTTCTTCTGCTTCTTCTGATTCACCCTCCTGACTTCACCTTCTCCTTCTCCTTCTTCTGCTTCTTCTGATTCACCCTCCAGACTTCACCTTCTCCTTCTCCTTCTTCTGCTTCTTCTGATTCACCCTCCAGACTTCACCTTCTCCTTCTCCTTCTTCTGCTTCTTCTGATTCACACTCCAGACCTCACCTTCTCCTTCTACTTCTTCTACTTCTTCTGATTCACCCTCCAGACTTCATCTTCTCCTTCTCCTTCTTCTGCTTCTTCTGATTCACCCTCCAGACTTCACCTTCTCCTTCTCCTTCTTCTGCTTCTTCTGATTCACCCTCCAGACTTCACCTTCTCCTTCTCCTTCTTCTACTTCTTCTGATTCGCCCTCCAGACCTCACCTTCTCCTTCTCCTTCTTCTACTTCTTCTGATTCACCCTCCAGTCTTCACCTTCTCCTTCTCCTTCTTCTGTTTCTTCTGCTTCACCCTCCAGAATTCACCTTCTCCTTCTCTTTCTTCTGCTTCTTCTGATTCACCCTCCAGACTTCACCTTCTCCTTCTCCTTCTTCTGATTCTTCTGATTCACCCTCCAGACTTCACCTTCTCCTTCTCCTTCTTCTGCTTCTTCTGATTCACCCTCCTGACTTCACCTTCTCCTTCTCCTTCTTCTACTTCTTCTGATTCACCCTCCTGACTTCACCTTCTCCTTCTCCTTCTTCTGCTTCTTCTGCTTCACCCTCCAGACTTCACCTTCTCCTTCTCCTTCTTCTACTGCTTCTGATTCACCCTCCAGACTTCACCTTCTCCTTCTCCTTCTTCTACTTCTTCTGATTCACCCTCCAGACTTCACCTTCTCCTTCTCCTTCTTCTACTTCTTCTGATTCACCCTCCAGACTTCACCTTCTCCTTCTGCTTCTTCTGATTCACCCTCCAGACTTCACCTTCTCCTTCTCCTTATTCTGCTTCTTCTGATTCACACTCCAGACTTCACCTTCTCCTTCTCCTTCTTCTGCTTCTTCTGATTCACCCTCCAGACTTCACCTTCTCCTTCTCCTTCTTCTGCTTCTTCTGATTCATCCTCCAGACTTCACCTTCTCCTTCTCCTTCTTCTACTTCTTCTGATTCACCCTCCAGACTTCACCTTCTCCTTCTCGTTCTTCTGCTTCTTCTGATTCACCCTCCAGACTTCACCTTCTCCTTCTCCTTCGTCAACTTCTTCTGATTCACCCTCCAGACTACACCTTCTCCTTCTCCTTCTTCTACTTCTTCTGATTCACCCTCCAGACTTCACCTTCTCCTTCTCGTTCTTCTGCTTCTTCTGATTCACCCTCCAGACTTCACCTTCTCCTTCTCCGTCTTCTACTTCTTCTGATTCACCCTCCAGACTTCACCTTCTCCTTCTCCTTCTTCTACTTCTTCTGATTCACCCTCCAGACTTCACCTTCCCCTTCTCCTTCTTCTACTTCTTCTGCTTCTCCCTCCAGACGTCACCTTCTCCTTCTCCTTCTTCTGCTTCTTCTGATTCACCCTCCAGACTTCACCTTCTCCTTCTCCTTCTTCTACTTCTTCTGATTCACCCTCCAGACTTCACCTTCTCCTTCTCCTTCTTCTACTTCTTCTGATTCACCCTCCAGACTTCACCTTCTCCTTCTCCTTCTTCTACTTCTTCCGATTCACCATCCTGACTTCACCTTCTCCTTCTCCTTCTTCTGCTTCTTCTGCTTCACCCTCCTGACTTCACCTTCTCCTTCTCCTTCTTCTACTTCTTCTGATTCACCCTCCTGACTTCACCTTCTCCTTCTCCTTCTTCTACTCCTTCTGATTCACCCTCCAGACTTCACCTTCTCCTTCTCCTTCTTCTGCTTCTTCTGCTTCACCCTCCAGACTTCACCTTCTCCTTCTCCTTCTTCTGCTTCTTCTGCTTCGCCCTCCAGACTTCACCTTCTCCTTCTCCTTCTTCTGCTTCTTCTGCTTCACCCTCCAGACTTCACCTTCTCCTTCTCCTTCTTCTACTTCTTCTGATTCACCCTCCAGACTTCACCTTCTCCTTCTCCTTCTTCTGCTTCTTCTGCTGCGCCCTCCAGACTTCACCTTCTCCTTCTCCTTCTTCTGCTTCTTCTTATTCACCCTCCAAACTTCACCTTCTCCTTCTCCTTCTTCTGCTTCTTCTGATTCACCCTCCAGACTTCACCTTCTCCTTCTCCTTCTTCTGCTTCTTCTGCTTCACCCTCCAGACTTCACCTTCTCCTTCTCCTTCTTCTGCTTCTTCTGCTTCACCCTCCTGACTTCACCTTCTCCTTCTCCTTCTTCTACTTCTTCTGATTCACCCTCCAGACTTCACCTACTCCTTCTCCTTCTTCTGCTTCTTCTGCTTCACCCTCCAGACTTCACCTTCTCCTTCTCCTTCTTCTGCTTCTTCTGCTTCACTCTCCTGACTTCACCTTCTCCTTCTCCTTCTTCTACTTCTTCTGCTTCACCCCCTGACTTCACCTGCTCCTTCTCCTTCTTCTGCTTCTTCTGATTCACCCTCCTAACTTTACCTTCTGCTTCTCCTTCTTCTGCTTCTTCTGATTCACCCTCCTGACTTCACCTTCTCCTTCTCCTTCTTCTGCTTCTTCTAATTCACCCTCCAGACTTCACCTTCTCCTTCTCCTTCTTCTGCTTCTTCTGCTTCACTCTCCTGACTTCACCTTCTCCTTCTCCTTCTTCTACTTCTTCTGATTCACCCTCCAGACTTCACCTTCTCCTTCTCCGTCTTCTGCTTCTTCTGCTTCACCCTCCTGACTCCACCTTCTCCTTCTCCTTCTTCTACTTCTTCTGCTTCACCCCCCTGACTTCACCTGCTCCTTCTCCTTCTTCTGCTTCTTCTGATTCACCCTCCTAACTTTACCTTCTGCTTCTCCTTCTTCTGCTTCTTCTGATTCACCCTCCTGACTTCACCTTCTCCTTCTCCTTCTTCTGCTTCTTCTAATTCACCCTCCAGACTTCACCTTCTCCTTCTCCTTCTTCTGCTTCTTCTGATTCACCCTCCAGACTTCACCTTCTCCTTCTCCTTCTTCTGCTTCTTCTGATTCACCCTCCTAACTTCACCTTCTCCTTCTCCTTCTTCTGCTTCTTCTGATACACCCTCCTGACTTCACCTTCTCCTTCTCCTTCTTCTGCTTCTTCTGATACACCCTCCAGACTTCACCTTCTCCTTCTCCTTCTTCTGCTTCTTCTGATTCACCCTCCAGACTTCACCTTCTCCTTCTCCTTCTTCTGCTTCTTCTGATTCACACTCCAGACCTCACCTTCTCCTTCTACTTCTTCTACTTCTTCTGATTCACCCTCCAGACTTCATCTTCTCCTTCTCCTTCTTCTGCTTCTTCTGATTCACCCTCCAGACTTCACCTTCTCCTTCTCCTTCTCCTTCTTCTACTTCTTCTGATTCACCCTCCTGACTTCACCTTCTCCTTCTCCTTCTTCTACTTCTTCTGATTCACCCTCCAGACTTCACCTTCTCCTTCTCCTTCTTCTGCTTCTTCTGCTTCACCCTCCAGACTTCACCTTCTCCTTCTCCTTCTTCTGCTTCTTCTGCTTCGCCCTCCAGACTTCACCTTCTCCTTCTCCTTCTTCTGCTTCTTCTGCTTCACCCTCCAGACTTCACCTTCTCCTTCTCCTTCTTCTGCTTCTTCTGCTTCACTCTCCTGACTTCACCTTCTCCTTCTCCTTCTTCTACTTCTTCTGATTCACCCTCCAGACTTCACCTTCTCCTTCTCCTTCTTCTGCTTCTTCTGCTGCGCCCTCCAGACTTCACCTTCTCCTTCTCCTTCTTCTGCTTCTTCTTATTCACCCTCCAAACTTCACCTTCTCCTTCTCCTTCTTCTGCTTCTTCTGATTCACCCTCCAGACTTCACCTTCTCCTTCTCCTTCTTCTGCTTCTTCTGCTTCACCCTCCAAACTTCACCTTCTCCTTCTCCTTCTTCTGCTTCTTCTGCTTCACCCTCCTGACTTCACCTTCTCCTTCTCCTTCTTCTACTTCTTCTGATTCACCCTCCAGACTTCACCTACTCCTTCTCCTTCTTCTGCTTCTTCTGCTTCACCCTCCAGACTTCACCTTCTCCTTCTCCTTCTTCTGCTTCTTCTGCTTCACTCTCCTGACTTCACCTTCTCCTTCTCCTTCTTCTACTTCTTCTGCTTCACCCCCCTGACTTCACCTGCTCCTTCTCCTTCTTCTGCTTCTTCTGATTCACCCTCCTAACTTTACCTTCTGCTTCTCCTTCTTCTGCTTCTTCTGATTCACCCTCCTGACTTCACCTTCTCCTTCTCCTTCTTCTGCTTCTTATAATTCACCCTCCAGACTTCACCTTCTCCTTCTCCTTCTTCTGCTTCTTCTGCTTCACTCTCCTGACTTCACCTTCTCCTTCTCCTTCTTCTACTTCTTCTGATTCACCCTCCAGACTTCACCTTCTCCTTCTCCTTCTTCTGCTTCTTCTGCTTCACCCTCCTGACTTCACCTTCTCCTTCTCCTTCTTCTACTTCTTCTGCTTCACCCCCCTGACTTCACCTGCTCCTTCTCCTTCTTCTGCTTCTTCTGATTCACCCTCCTAACTTTACCTTCTGCTTCTCCTTCTTCTGCTTCTTCTGATTCACCCTCCTGACTTCACCTTCTCCTTCTCCTTCTTCTGCTTCTTCTAATTCACCCTCCAGACTTCACCTTCTCCTTCTCCTTCTTCTGCTTCTTCTGATTCACCCTCCAGACTTCACCTTCTCCTTCTCCTTCTTCTGCTTCTTCTGATTCACCCTCCTAACTTCACCTTCTCCTTCTCCTTCTTCTGCTTCTTCTGATACACCCTCCTGACTTCACCTTCTCCTTCTCCTTCTTCTGCTTCTTCTGATACACCCTCCAGACTTCACCTTCTCCTTCTCCTTCTTCTGCTTCTTCTGATTCACCCTCCAGACTTCACCTTCTCCTTCTCCTTCTTCTGCTTCTTCTGATTCACACTCCAGACCTCACCTTCTCCTTCTACTTCTTCTACTTCTTCTGATTCACCCTCCAGACTTCATCTTCTCCTTCTCCTTCTTCTGCTTCTTCTGATTCACCCTCCAGACTTCACCTTCTCCTTCTCCTTCTTCCACTTCTTCTGATTCGCCCTCCAGACCTCACCTTCTCCTTCTCCTTCTTCTACTTCTTCTGATTCACCCTCCAGTCTTCACCTTCTCCTTCTCCTTCTTCTGTTTCTTCTGCTTCACCCTCCAGAATTCACCTTCTCCTTCTCTTTCTTCTGCTTCTTCTGATTCACCCTCCAGACTTCACCTTCTCCTTCTCCTTCTTCTGATTCTTCTGATTCACCCTCCAGACTTCACCTTCTCCTTCTCCTTCTTCTGCTTCTTCTGATTCACCCTCCTGACTTCACCTTCTCCTTCTCCTTCTTCTACTTCTTCTGATTCACCCTCCTGACTTCACCTTCTCCTTCTCCTTCTTCTACTTCTTCTGCTTCACCCTCCAGACTTCACCTTCTCCTTCTCCTTCTTCTACTGCTTCTGATTCACCCTCCAGACTTCACCTTCTCCTTCTCCTTCTTCTACTTCTTCTGATTCACCCTCCAGACTTCACCTTCTCCTTCTCCTTCTTCTACTTCTTCTGATTCACCCTCCAGACTTCACCTTCTCCTTCTCCTTCTTCTGCTTCTTCTCATTCACCCTCCAGACTTCACCTTCTCCTTCTCCTTATTCTGCTTCTTCTGATTCACACTCCAGACTTCACCTTCTCCTTCTCCTTCTTCTGCTTCTTCTGATTCACCCTCCAGACTTCACCTTCTGCTTCTCCTTCTTCTGCTTCTTCTGATTCATCCTCCAGACTTCACCTTCTCCTTCTCCTTCTTCTACTTCTTCTGATTCACCCTCCAGACTTCACCTTCTCCTTCTCGTTCTTCTGCTTCTTCTGATTCACCCTCCAGACTTCACCTTCTCCTTCTCCTTCGTCAACTTCTTCTGATTCACCCTCCAGACTACACCTTCTCCTTCTCCTTCTTCTACTTCTTCTGATTCACCCTCCAGACTTCACCTTCTCCTTCTCGTTCTTCTGCTTCTTCTGATTCACCCTCCAGACTTCACCTTCTCCTTCTCCGTCTTCTACTTCTTCTGATTCACCCTCCAGACTTCACCTTCTCCTTCTCCTTCTTCTACTTCTTCTGATTCACCCTCCAGACATCACCTTCTCCTTCTCCTTCTTCTACTTCTTCTGCTTCTCCCTCCAGACGTCACCTTCTCCTTCTCCTTCTTCTGCTTCTTCTGATTCACCCTCCAGACTTCACCTTCTCCTTCTCCTTCTTCTACTTCTTCTGATTCACCCTCCAGACTTCACCTTCTCCTTCTCCTTCTTCTACTTCTTCTGATTCACCCTCCAGACTTCACCTTCTCCTTCTCCTTCTTCTACTTCTTCCGATTCACCCTCCTGACTTCACCTTCTCCTTCTCCTTCTTCTGCTTCTTCTGCTTCACCCTCCTGACTTCTCCTTCTCCTTCTCCTTCTTCTACTTCTTCTGATTCACCCTCCTGACTTCACCTTCTCCTTCTCCTTCTTCTACTTCTTCTGATTCACCCTCCAGACTTCACCTTCTCCTTCTCCTTCTTCTGCTTCTTCTGCTTCACCCTCCAGACTTCACCTTCTCCTTCTCCTTCTTCTGCTTCTTCTGCTTCGCCCTCCAGACTTCACCTTCTCCTTCTCCTTCTTCTGCTTCTTCTGCTTCACCCTCCAGACTTCACCTTCTCCTTCTCCTTCTTCTGCTTCTTCTGCTTCACTCTCCTGACTTCACCTTCTCCTTCTCCTTCTTCTACTTCTTCTGATTCACACTCCAGACTTCACCTTCTCCTTCTCCTTCTTCTGCTTCTTCTGCTGCGCCCTCCAGACTTCACCTTCTCCTTCTCCTTCTTCTGCTTCTTCTTATTCACCCTCCAGACTTCACCTTCTCCTTCTCCTTCTTCTGCTTCTTCTGATTCACCCTCCAGACTTCACCTTCTCCTTCTCCTTCTTCTGCTTCTTCTGCTTCACCCTCCAGACTTCACCTTCTCCTTCTCCTTCTTCTGCTTCTTCTGATTCACCCTCCAGACTTCACCTTCTCCTTCTCCTTCTTCTACTTCTTCTGATCCACCCTCCTGACTTCACCTTCTCCTTCTCCTTCTTCTGCTTCTTCTGCTTCACCCTCCAGACTTCACCTTCTCCTTCTCCTTCTTCTGCTTCTTCTGCTTCACCCTCCAGTCTTCACCTTCTCCTTCTCCTTCTTCTGCTTCTTCTGCTTCACCCTCCTGACTTCACCTTATCCTTCTCCTTCTTCTACTTCTTCTGATTCACCCTCCAGACTTCACCTACTCCTTCTCCTTCTTCTGCTTCTTCTGCTTCACCCTCCAGACTTCACCTTCTCCTTCTCCTTCCTCTGCTTCTTCTGCTTCGCCCTCCAGACTTCACCTTCTCCTTCTCCTTCTTCTGCTTCTTCTGCTTCACTCTCCTGACTTCACCTTCTCCTTCTCCTTCTTCTACTTCTTCTGATTCACCCTCCAGACTTCACCCTCTCCTTCTCCTTCTTCTGCTTCTTCTGCTTCACCCTCCAGACTTCACCTTCTCCTTCTCCTTCTTCTGCTTCTTCTGCTTCACCGTCCTGACTTCACCTTCTCCTTCTCCTTCTTCTACTTCTTCTGCTTCACCCCCTGACTTCACCTGCTCCTTCTCCTTCTTCTGCTTCTTCTGATTCACCCTCCAGACTTCACCTTCTCCTTCTCCTTCTTCTGCTTCTTCTGATTCACCCTCCAGACTTCACCTTCTCCTTCTCCTTCTTCTGCTTCTTCTGATTCACCCTCCAGACCTCACCTTCTCCTTCTCCTTCTTCTACTTCTTCTGATTCACCCTCCAGACTTCATCTTCTCCTTCTCCTTCTTCTGCTTCTTCTGATTCACCCTCCAGACTTCACCTTCTCCTTCTCCTTCTTCTACTTCTTCTGATTCACCCTCCAGACTTCACCTTCTCCTTCTCCTTCTTCTACTTCGTCTGATTCACCCTCCAGACTTCACCTTCTCCTTCTCCTTCTTCTACTTCTTCTGATTCACCCTCCAGTCTTCACCTACTCCTTCTCCTTCTTCTGTTTCTTCTGCTTCACCCTCCAGACTTTACCTTCTCCTTCTCTTTCTTCTGCTTCTGCTGATTCACCCTCCAGACTTCATCTTCTCCTTCTCCTTCTTCTGCTTCTTCTGATTCACCCTCCTAACTTTACCTTCTGCTTCTCCTTCTTCTGCTTCTTCTGATTCACCCTCCTGACTTCACCTTCTCCTTCTCCTTCTTCTGCTTCTTCTAATTCACCCTCCAGACTTCACCTTCTCCTTCTCCTTCTTCTGCTTCTTCTGCTTCACTCTCCTGACTTCACCTTCTCCTTCTCCTTCTTCTACTTCTTCTGATTCACCCTCCAGACTTCACCTTCTCCTTCTCCTTCTTCTGCTTCTTCTGCTTCACCCTCCTGACTTCACCTTCTCCTTCTCCTTCTTCTACTTCTTCTGCTTCACCCCGCGGACTTCACCTGCTCCTTCTCCTTCTTCTGCTTCTTCTGATTCACCCTCGTAACTTTACCTTCTGCTTCTCCTTCTTCTGCTTCTTCTGATTCACCCTCCTGACTTCACCTTCTCCTTCCCCTTCTTCTGCTTCTTCTAATTCACCCTCCAGACTTCACCTTCTCCTTCTCCTTCTTCTGCTTCTTCTGATTCACCCTCCAGACTTCACCTTCTCCTTCTCCTTCTTCTGCTTCTTCTGATTCACCCTCCTAACTTCACCTTCTCCTTCTCCTTCTTCTGCTTCTTCTGATTCACCCTCCTGACTTCACCTTCTCCTTCTCCTTCTTCTGCTTCTTCTGATACACCCTCCAGACTTCACCTTCTCCTTCTCCTTCTTCTGCTTCTTCTGATTCACCCTCCAGACTTCACCTTCTCCTTCTCCTTCTTCTGCTTCTTCTGATTCACACTCCAGACCTCACCTTCTCCTTCTACTTCTTCTACTTCTTCTGATTCACCCTCCAGACTTCATCTTCTCCTTCTCCTTCTTCTGCTTCTTCTGATTCACCCTCCAGACTTCACCTTCTCCTTCTCCTTCTTCCACTTCTTCTGATTCGCCCTCCAGACCTCACCTTCTCCTTCTCCTTCTTCTACTTCTTCTGATTCACCCTCCAGTCTTCACCTTCTCCTTCTCCTTCTTCTGTTTCTTCTGCTTCACCCTCCAGAATTCACCTTCTCCTTCTCTTTCTTCTGCTTCTTCTGATTCACCCTCCAGACTTCACCTTCTCCTTCTCCTTCTTCTGATTCTTCTGATTCACCCTCCAGACTTCACCTTCTCCTTCTCCTTCTTCTGCTTCTTCTGATTCACCCTCCTGACTTCACCTTCTCCTTCTCCTTCTTCTACTTCTTCTGATTCACCCTCCTGACTTCACCTTCTCCTTCTCCTTCTTCTACTTCTTCTGCTTCACCCTCCAGACTTCACCTTCTCCTTCTCCTTCTTCTACTGCTTCTGATTCACCCTCCAGACTTCACCTTCTCCTTCTCCTTCTTCTACTTCTTCTGATTCACCCTCCAGACTTCACCTTCTCCTTCTCCTTCTTCTACTTCTTCTGATTCACCCTCCAGACTTCACCTTCTCCTTCTCCTTCTTCTGCTTCTTCTGATTCACCCTCCAGACTTCACCTTCTCCTTCTCCTTATTCTGCTTCTTCTGATTCACACTCCAGACTTCACCTTCTCCTTCTCCTTCTTCTGCTTCTTCTGATTCACCCTCCAGACTTCACCTTCTCCTTCTCCTTCTTCTGCTTCTTCTGATTCATCCTCCAGACTTCACCTTCTCCTTCTCCTTCTTCTACTTCTTCTGATTCACCCTCCAGACTTCACCTTCTCCTTCTCGTTCTTCTGCTTCTTCTGATTCACCCTCCAGACTTCACCTTCTCCTTCTCCTTCGTCAACTTCTTCTGATTCACCCTCCAGACTACACCTTCTCCTTCTCCTTCTTCTACTTCTTCTGATTCACCCTCCAGACTTCACCTTCTCCTTCTCGTTCTTCTGCTTCTTCTGATTCACCCTCCAGACTTCACCTTCTCCTTCTCCGTCTTCTACTTCTTCTGATTCAACCTCCAGACTTCACCTTCTCCTTCTCCTTCTTCTACTTCTTCTGATTCACCCTCCAGACTTCACCTTCTCCTTCTCCTTCGTCAAGTTCTTCTGCTTCTCCCTCCAGACGTCACCTTCTCCTTCTCCTTCTTCTGCTTCTTCTGATTCACCCTCCAGACTTCACCTTCTCCTTCTCCTTCTTCTACTTCTTCTGATTCACCCTCCAGACTTCACCTTCTCCTTCTCCTTCTTCTGCTTCTTCTGCTTCGCCCTCCAGACTTCACCTTCTCCTTCTCCTTCTTCTGCTTCTTCTGCTTCACCCTCCAGACTTCACCTTCTCCTTCTCCTTCTTCTGCTTCTTCTGCTTCACTCTCCTGACTTCACCTTCTCCTTCTCCTTCTTCTACTTCTTCTGATTCACCCTCCAGACTTCACCTTCTCCTTCTCCTTCTTCTGCTTCTTCTGCTGCGCCCTCCAGACTTCACCTTCTCCTTCTCCTTCTTCTGCTTCTTCTTATTCACCCTCCAGACTTCACCTTCTCCTTCTCCTTCTTCTGCTTCTTCTGATTCACCCTCCAGACTTCACCTTCTCCTTCTCCTTCTTCTGCTTCTTCTGCTTCACCCTCCAGACTTCACCTTCTCCTTCTCCTTCTTCTGCTTCTTCTGCTTCACCCTCCTGACTTCACCTATTCCTTCTCCTTCTTCTACTTCTTCTGATTCACCCTCCAGACTTCACCTACTCTTTCTCCTTCTTCTGCTTCTTCTGCTTCACCCTCCAGACTTCACCTTCTCCTTCTCCTTCTTCTGCTTCTTCTGCTTCGCCCTCCAGACTTCACCTTCTCCTTCTCCTTCTTCTGCTTCTTCTGCTTCACTCTCCTGATTCCACCTTCTCCTTCTCCTTCTTCTACTTATTCTGATTCACCCTCCAGACTTCACCCACTCCTTCTCCTTCTTCTGCTTCTTCTGCTTCACCCTCCAGACTTCACCTTCTCTTTCTCCTTCTTCTGCTTCTTCTGCTGCGCCCTCCAGACTTCACCTTCTCCTTCTCCTTCTTCTGCTTCTTCTGATTCACCCTCCAGACTTCACCTTCTCCTTCTCCTTCTTCTACTTCTTCTGATCCACCCTCCTGACTTCACCTTCTCCTTCTCCTTCTTCTGCTTCTTCTGCTTCACCCTCCAGACTTCACCTTCTCCTTCTCCTTCTACTGCTTCTTCTGCTTCACCCTCCAGACTTCACCTTCTCCTTCTCCTTCTTCTGCTTCTTCTGCTTCACCCTCCTGACTTCACCTTATCCTTCTCCTTCTTCTACTTCTTCTGATTCACCCTCCAGACTTCACCTACTCCTTCTCCTTCTTCTGCTTCTTCTGCTTCACCCTCCAGACTTCACCTTCTCCTTCTCCTTCCTCTGCTTCTTCTGCTTCGCCCTCCAGACTTCACCTTCTCCTTCTCCTTCTTCTGCTTCTTCTGCTTCACTCTCCTGACTTCACCTTCTCCTTCTCCTTCTTCTACTTCTTCTGATTCACCCTCCAGACTTCTCCCTCTCCTTCTCCTTCTTCTGCTTCTTCTGCTTCACCCTCCAGACTTCACCTTCTCCTTCTCCTTCTTCTGCTTCTTCTGCTTCACCGTCCTGACTTCACCTTCTCCTTCTCCTTCTTCTACTTCTTCTGCTTCACCCCCTGACTTCACCTGCTCCTTCTCCTTCTTCTGCTTCTTCTGATTCACCCTCCAGACTTCACCTTCTCCTTCTCCTTCTTCTGCTTCTTCTGATTCACCCTCCAGACTTCACCTTCTCCTTCTCCTTCTTCTGCTTCTTCTGATTCACCCTCCAGACCTCACCTTCTCCTTCTCCTTCTTCTACTTCTTCTGATTCACCCTCCAGACTTCATCTTCTCCTTCTCCTTCTTCTGCTTCTTCTGATTCACCCTCCAGACTTCACCTTCTCCTTCTCCTTCTTCTACTTCTTCTGATTCACCCTCCAGACTTCACCTTCTCCTTCTCCTTCTTCTACTTCGTCTGATTCACCCTCCAGACTTCACCTTCTCCTTCTCCTTCTTCTACTTCTTCTGATTCACCCTCCAGTCTTCACCTACTCCTTCTCCTTCTTCTGTTTCTTCTGCTTCACCATCCAGACTTTACCTTCTCCTTCTCTTTCTTCTGCTTCTGCTGATTCACCCTCCAGACTTCATCTTCTCCTTCTCCTTCTTCTGATTCTTCTGATTCACCCTCCAGACTTCACCTTCTCCTTCTCCTTCTTCTGCTTCTTCTGATTCACCCTCCTGACTTCACCTTCTCCTTCTCCTTCTTCTACTTCTTCTGCTTCACCCTCCAGACTTCACCTTCTCCTTCTCCTTCTACTACTTCTTCTGATTCACCCTCCAGACTTCACCTTCTCCTTCTCATTCTTCTGCTTCTTCTGATTCACCCTCCAGACTTCACCTTCTCCTTCTCCTTATTCTGCTTCTTCTGATTCACCCTCCAGACTTCACCTCCTCCTTCTCCTTCTTCTGCTTCTTCTGATTCACCCTCCAGACTTCACCTTTTCCTTCTCCTTCTTCTGCTTCTTCTGATTCACCCTCCAGACTTCACCTTCTCCTTCTCCTTCTTCTGCTTCTTCTGATTCACCCTCCAGACTTCACCTTCTCCTTCTCCTTCTTCTACTTCTTCTGATTCACCCTCCAGACTTCACCTTCTCCTTCTCTTTCTTCTGCTTCTTCTGATTCTCCCTCCAGACTTCACCTTCTCCTTCTCCTTCTTCTGCTTCTTCTGATTCACCCTCCAGACTTCACCTTCTCCTTCTCCGTCTTCTACTTCTTCTGATTCACCCTCCAGACTTCACCTTCTCCTTCTCCTTCTTCTACTTCTTCTGATTCACCCTCCAGACTTCACCTTCTCCTTCTCCTTCTTCTACTTCTTCTGATTCACCCTCCAGACTTCACCTTCTCCTTCTCCTTCTTCTACTTCTTCTGATTCACCCTCCAGACTTCACCTTCTCCTTCTCCTTCTTCTACTTCTTCCGATTCACCCTCCTGACTTCACCTTCTCCTTCTCCTTCTTCTGCTTCTTCTGCTTCACCCTCCTGACTTCACCTTCTCCTTCTCCTTCTTCTACTTCTTCTGATTCACCCTCCTGACTTCACCTTCTCCTTCTCCTTCTTCTACTTCTTCTGATTCACCCTCCAGACTTCACCTTCTCCTTCTCCTTCTTCTGCTTCTTCTGCTTCGCCCTCCAGACTTCACCTTCTCCTTCTCCTTCTTCTGCTTCTTCTGCTTCGCCCTCCAGACTTCACCTTCTCCTTCTCCTTCTTCTGCTTCTTCTGCTTCACCCTCCAGACTTCACCTTCTCCTTCTCCTTCTTCTGCTTCTTCTGCTTCACTCTCCTGACTTCACCTTCTCCTTCTCCTTCTTCTACTTCTTCTGATTCACCCTCCAGACTTCACCTTCTCCTTCTCCTTCTTCTGCTTCTTCTGCTGCGCCCTCCAGACTTCACCTTCTCCTTCTCCTTCTTCTGCTTCTTCTTATTCACCCTCCAAACTTCACCTTCTCCTTCTCCTTCTTCTGCTTCTTCTGATTCACCCTCCAGACTTCACCTTCTTCTTCTCCTTCTTCTGCTTCTTCTGCTTCACCCTCCAGACTTCACCTTCTCCTTCTCCTTCTTCTGCTTCACCCTCCTGACTTCACCTTCTCCTTCTCCTTCTTCTACTTCTTCTGATTCACCCTCCAGACTTCACCTTCTCCTTCTCCTTCTTCTGCTTCTTCTGATTCCCCTCCAGACTTCACCTTCTCCTTCTCCTTATTCTGCTTCTTCTGATTCACCCTCCAGACTTCACCTTCTCCTTCTCCTTCTTCTGCTTCTTCTGATTCACACTCCAGACTTCACCTTCTCCTTCTCCTTCTTCTGCTTCTTCTGATTCACCCTCCAGACTTCACCTTCTCCTTCTGCTTCTTCTACTTCTTCTGATTCACCCTCCAGACTTCACCTTCCCCTTCTCCTTCTTCTGCTTTTTCTGCTTCGCCCTCCAGACTTCACCTTCTCCTTCTCCTTCTTCTGCTTCTTCTGCTTCACCCTCCAGACTTCACCTTCTCCTTCTCCTTCTTCTGCTTCTTCTGCTTCACTCTCCTGACTTCACCTTCTCCTTCTCCTTCTTCTACTTCTTCTGATTCACCCTCCAGACTTCACCTTCTCCTTCTCCTTCTTCTGCTTCTTCTGCTTCACCCTCCTGACTTCACCTTCTCCTTCTCCTTCTTCTACTTCTTCTGCTTCACCCCCCTGACTTCACCTGCTCCTTCTCCTTCTTCTGCTTCTTCTGATTCACCCTCCTAACTTTACCTTCTGCTTCTCCTTCTTCTGCTTCTTCTGATTCACCCTCCTGACTTCACCTTCTCCTTCTCCTTCTTCTGCTTCTTCTAATTCACCCTCCAGACTTCACCTTCTCCTTCTCCTTCTTCAGCTTCTTCTGATTCACCCTCCAGACTTCACCTTCTCCTTCTCCTTCTTCTGCTTCTTCTGATTCACCCTCCTAACTTCACCTTCTCCTTCTCCTTCTTCTGCTTCTTCTGATTCACCCTCCTGACTTCACCTTCTCCTTCTCCTTCTTCTGCTTCTTCTGATTCACCCTCCAGACTTCACCTTCTCCTTCTCCTTCTTCTGCTTCTTCTGATTCACCCTCCAGACTTCACCTTCTCCTTCTCCTTCTTCTGCTTCTTCTGATTCACACTCCAGACCTCACCTTCTCCTTCTACTTCTTCTACTTCTTCTGATTCACCCTCCAGACTTCACCTTCTCCTTCTCCTTCTTCTGCTTCTTCTGATTCACCCTCCTGACTTCACCTTCTCCTTCTCCTTCTTCTACTTCTTCCGATTCACCCTCCTGACTTCACCTTCTCCTTCTCCTTCTTCTACTTCTTCTGCTTCACCCTCCAGACTTCACCTTCTCCTTCTCCTTCTTCTACTGCTTCTGATTCACCCTCCAGACTTCACCTTCTCCTTCTCCTTCTTCTACTTCTTCTGATTCACCCTCCATACTTCACCTTCTCCTTCTCCTTCGTCTACTTCTTCTGATTCACCCTCCAGACTTCACCTTCTCCTTCTCCTTCTTCTGCTTCTTCTGATTCACCCTCCAGACTTCACCTTCTCCTTCTCCTTATTCTGCTTCTTCTGATTCACACTCCAGACTTCACCTTCTCCTTCTCCTTCTTCTGCTTCTTCTGATTCACCCTCCAGACTTCACCTTCTCCTTCTCCTTCTTCTGCTTCTTCTGATTCATCCTCCAGACTTCACCTTCTCCTTCTCCTTCTTCTACTTCTTCTGATTCACCCTCCAGACTTCACCTTCTCCTTCTCGTTCTTCTGCTTCTTCTGATTCACCCTCCAGACTTCACCTTCTCCTTCTCCTTCGTCAAGTTCTTCTGATTCACCCTCCAGACTACACCTTCTCCTTCTCCTTCTTCTACTTCTTCTGATTCACCCTCCAGACTTCACCTTCTCCTTTTCGTTCTTCTGCTTCTTCTGATTCACCCTCCAGACTTCACCTTCTCCTTCTCCGTCTTCTACTTCTTCTGATTCACCCTCCAGACTTCACCTTCTCCTTCTCCTTCTTCTACTTCTTCTGATTCACCCTCCAGACTTCACCTTCTCCTTCTCCTTCTTCTACTTCTTCTGCTTCTCCCTCCAGACGTCACCTTCTCCTTCTCCTTCTTCTGATTCACCCTCCAGACTTCACCTTCTCCTTCTCCTTCTTCTACTTCTTCTGATTCACCCTCCAGACTTCACCTTCTCCTTCTCCTTCTTCTACTTCTTCTGATTCACCCTCCAGACTTCACCTTCTCCTTCTCCTTCTTCTACTTCTTCCGATTCACCCTCCTGACTTCACCTTCTCCTTCTCCTTCTTCTGCTTCTTCTGCTTCACCCTCCTGACTTCACCTTCTCCTTCTCCTTCTTCTACTTCTTCTGATTCACCCTCCTGACTTCACCTTCTCCTTCTCCTTCTTCTACTTCTTCTGATTCACCCTCCAGACTTCACCTTCTCCTTCCCCTTCTTCTGCTTCTTCTGCTTCACCCTCCAGACTTCACCTTCTCCTTCTCCTTCTTCTGCTTCTTCTGCTTCGCCCTCCAGACTTCACCTTCTCCTTCTCCTTCTTCTGCTTCTTCTGCTTCACCCTCCAGACTTCACCTTCTCCTTCTCCTTCTTCTGCTTCTTCTGCTTCACTCTCCTGACTTCACCTTCTCCTTCTCCTTCTTCTACTTCTTCTGATTCACCCTCCAGACTTCACCTTCTCCTTCTCCTTCTTCTGCTTCTTCTGCTGCGCCCTCCAGACTTCACCTTCTCCTTCTCCTTCTTCTGCTTCTTCTTATTCACCCTCCAAACTTCACCTTCTCCTTCTCCTTCTTCTGCTTCTTCTGATTCACCCTCCAGACTTCACCTTCTCCTTCTCCTTCTTCTGCTTCTTCTGCTTCACCCTCCAGACTTCACCTTCTCCTTCTCCTTCTTCTGCTTCTTCTGCTTCACCCTCCTGACTTCACCTTCTCCTTCTCCTTCTTCTACTTCTTCTGATTCACCCTCCAGACTTCACCTACTCCTTCTCCTTCTTCTGCTTCTTCTGCTTCACCCTCCAGACTTCACCTTCTCCTTCTCCTTCTTCTGCTTCTTCTGCTTCACTCTCCTGACTTCACCTTCTCCTTCTCCTTCTTCTACTTCTTCTGATTCACCCTCCAGACTTCACCTTCTCCTTCTCCTTCTTCTGCTTCTTCTGCTTCACCCTCCTGACTTCACCTTCTCCTTCTCCTTCTTCTACTTCTTCTGCTTCACCCCCCTGACTTCACCTGCTCCTTCTCCTTCTTCTGCTTCTTCTGATTCACCCTCCTAACTTTACCTTCTGCTTCTCCTTCTTCTGCTTCTTCTGATTCACCCTCCTGACTTCACCTTCTCCTTCTCCTTCTTCTGCTTCTTCTAATTCACCCTCCAGACTTCACCTTCTCCTTCTCCTTCTTCTGCTTCTTCTGCTTCACTCTCCTGACTTCACCTTCTCCTTCTCCTTCTTCTACTTCTTCTGATTCACCCTCCAGACTTCACCTTCTCCTTCTCCTTCTTCTGCTTCTTCTGCTTCACCCTCCTGACTTCACCTTCTCCTTCTCCTTCTTCTACTTCTTCTGCTTCACCCCCCTGACTTCACCTGCTCCTTCTCCTTCTTCTGCTTCTTCTGATTCACCCTCCTAACTTTACCTTCTGCTTCTCCTTCTTCTGCTTCTTCTGATTCACCCTCCTGACTTCACCTTCTCCTTCTCCTTCTTCTGCTTCTTCTAATTCACCCTCCAGACTTCACCTTCTCCTTCTCCTTCTTCTGCTTCTTCTGATTCACCCTCCAGACTTCACCTTCTCCTTCTCCTTCTTCTGCTTCTTCTGATTCACCCTCCTAACTTCACCTTCTCCTTCTCCTTCTTCTGCTTCTTCTGATTCACCCTCCTGACTTCACCTTCTCCTTCTCCTTCTTCTGCTTCTTCTGATACACCCTCCAGACTTCACCTTCTCCTTCTCCTTCTTCTGCTTCTTCTGATTCACCCTCCAGACTTCACCTTCTCCTTCTCCTTCTTCTGCTTCTTCTGATTCACACTCCAGACCTCACCTTCTCCTTCTACTTCTTCTACTTCTTCTGATTCACCCTCCAGACTTCATCTTCTCCTTCTCCTTCTTCTGCTTCTTCTGATCCACCCTCCAGACTTCACCTTCTCCTTCTCCTTCTTCCACTTCTTCTGATTCGCCCTCCAGACCTCACCTTCTCCTTCTCCTTCTTCTACTTCTTCTGATTCACCCTCCAGTCTTCACCTTCTCCTTCTCCTTCTTCTGTTTCTTCTGCTTCACCCTCCAGAATTCACCTTCTCCTTCTCTTTCTTCTGCTTCTTCTGATTCACCCTCCAGACTTCACCTTCTCCTTCTCCTTCTTCTGCTTCTTCTGCTGCGCCCTCCAGACTTCACCTTCTCCTTCTCCTTCTTCTGCTTCTTCTTATTCACCCTCCAAACTTCACCTTCTCCTTCTCCTTCTTCTGCTTCTTCTGATTCACCCTCCAGACTTCACCTTCTCCTTCTCCTTCTTCTGCTTCTTCTGCTTCACCCTCCAGACTTCACCTTCTCCTTCTCCTTCTTCTGCTTCTTCTGCTTCACCCTCCTGACTTCACCTTCTCCTTCTCCTTCTTCTACTTCTTCTGATTCACCCTCCAGACTTCACCTACTCCTTCTCCTTCTTCTGCTTCTTCTGCTTCACCCTCCAGACTTCACCTTCTCCTTCTCCTTCTTCTGCTTCTTCTGCTTCACTCTCCTGACTTCACCTTCTCCTTCTCCTTCTTCTACTTCTTCTGATTCACCCTCCAGACTTCACCTTCTCCTTCTCCTTCTTCTGCTTCTTCTGCTTCACCCTCCTGACTTCACCTTCTCCTTCTCCTTCTTCTACTTCTTCTGCTTCACCCCCCTGACTTCACCTGCTCCTTCTCCTTCTTCTGCTTCTTCTGATTCACCCTCCTAACTTTACCTTCTGCTTCTCCTTCTTCTGCTTCTTCTGATTCACCCTCCTGACTTCACCTTCTCCTTCTCCTTCTTCTGCTTCTTCTAATTCACCCTCCAGACTTCACCTTCTCCTTCTCCTTCTTCTGCTTCTTCTGCTTCACTCTCCTGACTTCACCTTCTCCTTCTCCTTCTTCTACTTCTTCTGATTCACCCTCCAGACTTCACCTTCTCCTTCTCCTTCTTCTGCTTCTTCTGCTTCACCCTCCTGACTTCACCTTCTCCTTCTCCTTCTTCTACTTCTTCTGCTTCACCCCCCTGACTTCACCTGCTCCTTCTCCTTCTTCTGCTTCTTCTGATTCACCCTCCTAACTTTACCTTCTGCTTCTCCTTCTTCTGCTTCTTCTGATTCACCCTCCTGACTTCACCTTCTCCTTCTCCTTCTTCTGCTTCTTCTAATTCACCCTCCAGACTTCACCTTCTCCTTCTCCTTCTTCTGCTTCTTCTGATTCACCCTCCAGACTTCACCTTCTCCTTCTCCTTCTTCTGCTTCTTCTGATTCACCCTCCTAACTTCACCTTCTCCTTCTCCTTCTTCTGCTTCTTCTGATTCACCCTCCTGACTTCACCTTCTCCTTCTCCTTCTTCTGCTTCTTCTGATACACCCTCCAGACTTCACCTTCTCCTTCTCCTTCTTCTGCTTCTTCTGATTCACCCTCCAGACTTCACCTTCTCCTTCTCCTTCTTCTGCTTCTTCTGATTCACACTCCAGACCTCACCTTCTCCTTCTACTTCTTCTACTTCTTCTGATTCACCCTCCAGACTTCATCTTCTCCTTCTCCTTCTTCTGCTTCTTCTGATCCACCCTCCAGACTTCACCTTCTCCTTCTCCTTCTTCCACTTCTTCTGATTCGCCCTCCAGACCTCACCTTCTCCTTCTCCTTCTTCTACTTCTTCTGATTCACCCTCCAGTCTTCACCTTCTCCTTCTCCTTCTTCTGTTTCTTCTGCTTCACCCTCCAGAATTCACCTTCTCCTTCTCTTTCTTCTGCTTCTTCTGATTCACCCTCCAGACTTCACCTTCTCCTTCTCCTTCTTCTGATTCTTCTGATTCACCCTCCAGACTTCACCTTCTCCTTCTCCTTCTTCTGCTTCTTCAGATTCACCCTCCTGACTGCACCTTCTCCTTCTCCTTCTTCTACTTCTTCTGATTCACCCTCCTGACTTCACCTTCTCCTTCTCCTTCTTCTACTTCTTCTGCTTCACCCTCCAGACTTCACCTTCTCCTTCTCCTTCTTCTACTGCTTCTGATTCACCCTCCAGACTTCACCTTCTCCTTCTCCTTCTTCTACTTCTTCTGATTCACCCTCCAGACTTCACCTTCTCCTTCTCCTTCTTCTACTTCTTCTGATTCACCCTCCAGACTTCACCTTCTCCTTCTCCTTCTTCTGCTTCTTCTGATTCACCCTCCAGACTTCACCTTCTCCTTCTCCTTATTCTGCTTCTTCTGATTCACACTCCAGACTTCACCTTCTCCTTCTCCTTCTTCTGCTTCTTCTGATTCACCCTCCAGACTTCACCTTCTCCTTCTCCTTCTTCTGCTTCTTCTGATTCATCCTCCAGACTTCACCTTCTCCTTCTCCTTCTTCTACTTCTTCTGATTCACCCTCCAGACTTCACCTTCTCCTTCTCGTTCTTCTGCTTCTTCTGATTCACCCTCCAGACTTCACCTTCTCCTTCTCCTTCGTCAACTTCTTCTGATTCACCCTCCAGACTACACCTTCTCCTTCTCCTTCTTCTACTTCTTCTGATTCACCCTCCAGACTTCACCTTCTCCTTCTCGTTCTTCTGCTTCTTCTGATTCACCCTCCAGACTTCACCTTCTCCTTCTCCGTCTTCTACTTCTTCTGATTCACCCTCCAGACTTCACCTTCTCCTTCTCCTTCTTCTACTTCTTCTGATTCACCCTCCAGACTTCACCTTCTCCTTCTCCTTCTTCTACTTCTTCTGCTTCTCCCTCCAGACGTCACCTTCTCCTTCTCCTTCTTCTGCTTCTTCTGATTCACCCTCCAGACTTCACCTTCTCCTTCTCCTTCTTCTACTTCTTCTGATTCACCCTCCAGACTTCACCTTCTCCTTCTCCTTCTTCTACTTCTTCTGATTCACCCTCCAGACTTCACCTTCTCCTTCTCCTTCTTCTACTTCTTCCGATTCACCCTCCTGACTTCACCTTCTCCTTCTCCTTCTTCTGCTTCTTCTGCTTCACCCTCCTGACTTCACCTTCTCCTTCTCCTTCTTCTGCTTCTTCTGCTTCGCCCTCCAGACTTCACCTTCTCCTTCTCCTTCTTCTGCTTCTTCTGCTTCACCCTCCAGACTTCACCTTCTCCTTCTCCTTCTTCTGCTTCTTCTGCTTCACTCTCCTGACTTCACCTTCTCCTTCTCCTTCTTCTACTTCTTCTGATTCACCCTCCAGACTTCACCTTCTCCTTCTCCTTCTTCTGCTTCTTCTGCTGCGCCCTCCAGACTTCACCTTCTCCTTCTCCTTCTTCTGCTTCTTCTTATTCACCCTCCAGACTTCACCTTCTCCTTCTCCTTCTTCTGCTTCTTCTGATTCACCCTCCAGACTTCACCTTCTCCTTCTCCTTCTTCTGCTTCTTCTGCTTCACCCTCCAGACTTCACCTTCTCCTTCTCCTTCTTCTGCTTCTTCTGCTTCACCCTCCTGACTTCACCTTCTCCTTCTCCTTCTTCTACTTCTTCTGATTCACCCTCCAGACTTCACCTACTCCTTCTCCTTCTTCTGCTTCTTCTGCTTCACCCTCCAGACTTCACCTTCTCCTTCTCCTTCTTCTGCTTCTTCTGCTTCGCCCTCCAGACTTCACCTTCTCCTTCTCCTTCTTCTGCTTCTTCTGCTTCACTCTCCTGACTTCACCTTCTCCTTCTCCTTCTTCTACTTCTTCTGATTCACCCTCCAGACTTCACCCTCTCCTTCTCCTTCTTCTGCTTCTTCTGCTTCACCCTCCAGACTTCACCTTCTCTTTCTCCTTCTTCTGCTTCTTCTGCTGCGCCCTCCAGACTTCACCTTCTCCTTCTCCTTCTTCTGCTTCTTCTGATTCACCCTCCAGACTTCACCTTCTCCTTCTCCTTCTTCTACTTCTTCTGATCCACCCTCCTGACTTCACCTTCTCCTTCTCCTTTTCTGCTTCTTCTGCTTCACCCTCCAGACTTCACCTTCTCCTTCTCCTTCTTCTGCTTCTTCTGCTTCACCCTCCAGACTTCACCTTCTCCTTCTCCTTCTTCTGCTTCTTCTGCTTCACCCTCCTGACTTCACCTTATCCTTCTCCTTCTTCTACTTCTTCTGATTCACCCTCCAGACTTCACCTACTCCTTCTCCTTCTTCTGCTTCTTCTGCTTCACCCTCCAGACTTCACCTTCTCCTTCTCCTTCCTCTGCTTCTTCTGCTTCGCCCTCCAGACTTCACCTTCTCCTTCTCCTTCTTCTGCTTCTTCTGCTTCACTCTCCTGACTTCACCTTCTCCTTCTCCTTCTTCTACTTCTTCTGATTCACCCTCCAGACTTCACCCTCTCCTTCTCCTTCTTCTGCTTCTTCTGCTTCACCCTCCAGACTTCACCTTCTCCTTCTCCTTCTTCTGCTTCTTCTGCTTCACCGTCCTGACTTCACCTTCTCCTTCTCCTTCTTCTACTTCTTCTGCTTCACCCCCTGACTTCACCTGCTCCTTCTCCTTCTTCTGCTTCTTCTGATTCACCCTCCAGACTTCACCTTCTCCTTCTCCTTCTTCTGCTTCTTCTGATTCACCCTCCAGACTTCACCTTCTCCTTCTCCTTCTTCTGCTTCTTCTGATTCACCCTCCAGACCTCACCTTCTCCTTCTCCTTCTTCTACTTCTTCTGATTCACCCTCCAGACTTCATCTTCTCCTTCTCCTTCTTCGGCTTCTTCTGATTCACCCTCCAGACTTCACCTTCTCCTTCTCCTTCTTCTACTTCTTCTGATTCACCCTCCAGACTTCACCTTCTCCTTCTCCTTCTTCTACTTCGTCTGATTCACCCTCCAGACTTCACCTTCTCCTTCTCCTTCTTCTACTTCTTCTGATTCACCCTCCAGTCTTCACCTACTCCTTCTCCTTCTTCTGTTTCTTCTGCTTCACCCTCCAGACTTTACGTTCTCCTTCTCTTTCTTCTGCTTCTGCTGATTCACCCTCCAGACTTCATCTTCTCCTTCTCCTTCTTCTGATTCTTCTGATTCACCCTCCAGACTTCACCTTCTCCTTCTCCTTCTTCTGCTTCTTCTGATTCACCCTCCTGACTTCACCTTCTCCTTCTCCTTCTTCTACTTCTTCTGCTTCACCCTCCAGACTTCACCTTCTCCTTCTCCTTCTACTACTTCTTCTGATTCACCCTCCAGACTTCACCTTCTCCTTCTCCTTCTTCTGCTTCTTCTGATTCACCCTCCAGACTTCACCTTCTCCTTCTCCTTATTCTGCTTCTTCTGATTCACCCTCCAGACTTCACCTCCTCCTTCTCCTTCTTCTGCTTCTTCTGATTCACCCTCCAGACTTCACCTTTTCCTTCTCCTTCTTCTGCTTCTTCTGATTCACCCTCCAGACTTCACCTTCTCCTTCTCCTTCTTCTGCTTCTTCTGATTCACCCTCCAGACTTCACCTTCTCCTTCTCCTTCTTCTACTTCTTCTGATTCACCCTCCAGACTTCACCTTCTCCTTCTCTTTCTTCTGCTTCTTCTGATTCTCCCTCCAGACTTCACCTTCTCCTTCTCCTTCTTCTGATTCTTCTGATTCACCCTCCAGACTTCACCTTCTCCTTCTCCTTCTTCTGCTTCTTCTGATTCACCCTCCTGACATCACCTTCTCCTTCTCCTTCTTCTACTTCTTCTGATTCACCCTCCTGACTTCACCTTCTCCTTCTCCTTCTTCTACTTCTTCTGCTTCACCCTCCAGACTTCACCTTCTCCTTCTCCTTCTTCTACTTCTTCTGATTCACCCTCCAGAGTTCACCTTCTCCTTCTCCTTCTTCTACTTCTTCTGATTCACCCTCCAGACTTCACCTTCTCCTTCTCCTTCTTCTCCTTCTTCTGATTCATCCTCCAGACTTCACCTTCTCCTTCTCCTTCTTCTGCTTCTTCTGATTCACCCTCCAGACTTCACCTTCTCCTTCTCCTTCTTCTGCTTCTTCTGATTCACCCTCCAGACTTCACCTTCTCCTTCTCCTTCTTCTGCTTCTTCTGATTCACCCTCCAGACTTCACCTTCTCCTTCTCCTTCTTCTATTTCTTTTGATTCACCCTACAGACTTCATCTTCTCCTTCTCCTTCTTCTGCTTCTTCTGATTCACCCTCCAGACTTCACCTTCTCCTTCTCCTTCGTCTACTTCTTCTGATTCACCCTCCAGACTACACCTTCTCCTTCTCCTTCTTCTACTTCTTCTGATTCACCCTCCAGACTTCACCTTCTCCTTCTCCTTCTTCTGATTCTTCTGGTTCACCCTCCAGACTTCACCTTCTCCTTCTCCTTCTTCTACTTCTTCTGATTCACCCTCCAGACTTCACCTTCTCCTTCTCCTTCTTCTACTTCTTCTGATTCACCCTCCAGACTTCATCTTCTCCTTCTCCTTCTTCTGCATCTTCTGATTCACCCTCCAGACTTCACCTTCTCCTTCTCCTTCTTCTGCTTCTTCTGATTCACCCTCCAGACTTCACCTTCTCCTTCTCCTTCTTCTACTTCTTCTGATTCACCCTCCAGACCTCACCTTCTCCTTCTCCTTCTTCTACTTCTTCTGATTCACCCTCCAGTCTTCACATTCTCCTTCTCCTTCTTCTGTTTCTTCTGCTTCAGCCTCCAGACTTCACCTTCTCCTTCTCTTTCTTCTGATTCTTCTGATTCACCCTCCAGACTTCACCTTCTCCTTCTCCTTCTTCTGATTCTTCTGATTCACCCTCCTGACTTCACCTTCTCCTTCTCCTTCTTCTGCTTCTTCTGATTCACCCTCCTGGCTTCACCTTCTCCTTCTCCTTCTTCTACTTCTTCTGATTCACCCTCCTGACTTCACCGTCTCCTTCTCCTTCTTCTCCTTCTTCTGCTTAACCTCCAGACTTCACCTTCTCCTTCTCCTTCTTCTACCTCTTCTGATTCACCCTCCAGACTTCACCTTCTCCTTCTCCTTCTTCTGCTTCTTCTGATTCACCCTCCAGACTTCACCTTCTCCTTCTCCTTATTCTGCTCCTTCTGATTCACCCTCCAGACTTCACCTTCTCCTTCTCCTTATTCTGCTTCTTCTGATTCACCCTCCTGACTTCACCTTCTCCTTCTCCTTCTTCTGCTTCTTCTGATTCACCCTCCAGACTTCACCTTCTCCTTCTCCTTCTTCTACTTCTTCTGATTCACCCTCCAGACTTCACCTTCTCCTTCTCCTTCTTCTGCTTCTTCTGATTCACCCTCCAGACTTCACCTTCTCCTTCTCCTTATTCTGCTTCTTCTGATTCACCCTCCAGACTTCACCTTCTCCTTCTCCTTCTTCTGCTTCTTCTGATTCACTCTCCAGACTTCACCTTCTCCTTCTCCTTCTTCTGCTTCTTCTGATTCATCCTCCAGACATCACCTTCTCCTTCTCCTTCTTCTGCTTCTTCTGATTCACCCTCCAGACTTCACCTTCTCCTTCTCCTTCTTCTACTTCTTCTGATTCACCCTCCAGACTTCACCTTCTCCTTCTCTTTCTTCTGCTTCTTCTGATTCACCCTCCAGACTTCACCTTCTCCTTCTCCTTCTTCTGATTCTTCTGATTCACCCTCCAGACTTCACCTTCTCCTTCTCCTTCTTCTGCTTCTTCTGATTCACCCTCCAGACTTCACCTTCTCCTACTCCTTCTTCTACTTCTTCTGATTCGCCCTCCAGACCTCACCTTCTCCTTCTCCTTCTTCTACTTCTTCTGATTCACCCTCCAGTCTTCACCTTCTCCTTCTCCTTCTTCTGTTTCTTCTGCTTCACCCTCCAGAATTCACCTTCTCCTTCTCTTTCTTCTGCTTCTTCTGATTCACCCTCCAGACTTCACCTTCTCCTTCTCCTTCTTCTGATTCTTCTGATTCACCCTCCAGACTTCACCTTCTCCTTCTTCTGCTTCTTCTGATTCACCCTCCTGACTTCACCTTCTCCTTCTCCTTCTTCTACTTCTTCTGATTCACCCTCCTGACTTCACCTTCTCCTTCTCCTTCTTCTACTTCTTCTGCTTCACCCTCCAGACTTCACCTTCTCCTTCTCCTTCTTCTCCTGCTTCTGATTCACCCTCCAGACTTCACCTTCTCCTTCTCCTTCTTCTACTTCTTCTGATTCACCCTCCAGACTTCACCTTCTCCTTCTCCTTCTTCTACTTCTTCTGATTCACCCTCCAGACTTCACCTTCTCCTTCTCCTTCTTCTGCTTCTTCTGATTCACCCTCCAGACTTCACCTTCTCCTTCTCCTTATTCTGCTTCTTCTGATTCACACTCCAGACTTCACCTTCTCCTTCTCCTTCTTCTGCTTCTTCTGATTCACCCTCCAGACTTCACCTTCTCCTTCTCCTTCTTCTGCTTCTTCTGATTCATCCTCCAGACTTCACCTTCTCCTTCTCCTTCTTCTACTTCTTCTGATTCACCCTCCAGACTTCACCTTCTCCTTCTCGTTCTTCTGCTTCTTCTGATTCACCCTCCAGACTTCACCTTCTCCTTCTCCTTCGTCAACTTCTTCTGATTCACCCTCCAGACTACACCTTCTCCTTCTCCTTCTTCTACTTCTTCTGATTCACCCTCCAGACTTCACCTTCTCCTTCTCGTTCTTCTGCTTCTTCTGATTCACCCTCCAGACTTCACCTTCTCCTTCTCCGTCTTCTACTTCTTCTGATTCACCCTCCAGACTTCACCTTCTCCTTCTCCTTCTTCTACTTCTTCTGATTCACCCTCCAGACTTCACCTTCTCCTTCTCCTTCTTCTACTTCTTCTGCTTCTCCCTCCAGACGTCACCTTCTCCTTCTCCTTCTTCTGCTTCTTCTGATTCACCCTCCAGACTTCACCTTCTCCTTCTCCTTCTTCTACTTCTTCTGATTCACCCTCCAGACTTCACCTTCTCCTTCTCCTTCTTCTACTTCTTCTGATTCACCCTCCAGACTTCACCTTCTCCTTCTCCTTCTTCTACTTCTTCCGATTCACCTTCCAGACTTCACCTTCTCCTTCTCCTTATTCTGCTTCTTCTGATTCACCCTCCAGACTTCACCTTCTCCTTCTCCTTATTCTGCTTCTTCTGATTCACCCTCCTGACTTCACCTTCTCCTTCTCCTTCTTCTGCTTCTTCTGATTCACCCTCCAGACTTCACCTTCTCCTTCTCCTTCTTCTACTTCTTCTGATTCACCCTCCAGACTTCACCTTCTCCTTCTCCTTCTTCTGCTTCTTCTGATTCACCCTCCAGACTTCACCTTCTCCTTCTCCTTATTCTGCTTCTTCTGATTCACCCTCCAGACTTCACCTTCTCCTTCTCCTTCTTCTGCTTCTTCTGATTCACTCTCCAGACTTCACCTTCTCCTTCTCCTTCTTCTGCTTCTTCTGATTCATCCTCCAGACATCACCTTCTCCTTCTCCTTCTTCTGCTTCTTCTGATTCACCCTCCAGACTTCACCTTCTCCTTCTCCTTCTTCTACTTCTTCTGATTCACCCTCCAGACTTCACCTTCTCCTTCTCTTTCTTCTGCTTCTTCTGATTCACCCTCCAGACTTCACCTTCTCCTTCTCCTTCTTCTGATTCTTCTGATTCACCCTCCAGACTTCACCTTCTCCTTCTCCTTCTTCTGCTTCTTCTGATTCACCCTCCAGACTTCACCTTCTCCTTCTCCTTCTTCTACTTCTTCTGATTCGCCCTCCAGACCTCACCTTCTCCTTCTCCTTCTTCTACTTCTTCTGATTCACCCTCCAGTCTTCACCTTCTCCTTCTCCTTCTTCTGTTTCTTCTGCTTCACCCTCCAGAATTCACCTTCTCCTTCTCTTTCTTCTGCTTCTTCTGATTCACCCTCCAGACTTCACCTTCTCCTTCTCCTTCTTCTGATTCTTCTGATTCACCCTCCAGACTTCACCTTCTCCTTCTCCTTCTTCTGCTTCTTCTGATTCACCCTCCTGACTTCACCTTCTCCTTCTCCTTCTTCTACTTCTTCTGATTCACCCTCCTGACTTCACCTTCTCCTTCTCCTTCTTCTACTTCTTCTGCTTCACCCTCCAGACTTCACCTTCTCCTTCTCCTTCTTCTCCTGCTTCTGATTCACCCTCCAGACTTCACCTTCTCCTTCTCCTTCTTCTACTTCTTCTGATTCACCCTCCAGACTTCACCTTCTCCTTCTCCTTCTTCTACTTCTTCTGATTCACCCTCCAGACTTCACCTTCTCCTTCTCCTTCTTCTGCTTCTTCTGATTCACCCTCCAGACTTCACCTTCTCCTTCTCCTTATTCTGCTTCTTCTGATTCACACTCCAGACTTCACCTTCTCCTTCTCCTTCTTCTGCTTCTTCTGATTCACCCTCCAGACTTCACCTTCTCCTTCTCCTTCTTCTGCTTCTTCTGATTCATCCTCCAGACTTCACCTTCTCCTTCTCGTTCTTCTGCTTCTTCTGATTCACCCTCCAGACTTCACCTTCTCCTTCTCCTTCGTCAACTTCTTCTGATTCACCCTCCAGACTACACCTTCTCCTTCTCCTTCTTCTACTTCTTCTGATTCACCCTCCAGACTTCACCTTCTCCTTCTCGTTCTTCTGCTTCTTCTGATTCACCCTCCAGAGTTCACCTTCTCCTTCTCCGTCTTCTACTTCTTTTGATTCACCCTCCAGACTTCACCTTCTCCTTCTCCTTCTTCTACTTCTTCTGATTCACCCTCCAGACTTCACCTTCTCCTTCTCCTTATACTACTTCTTCTGCTTCTCCCTCCAGACGTCACCTTCTCCTTCTCCTTCTTCTGCTTCTTCTGATTCACCCTCCAGACTTCACCTTCTCCTTCTCCTTCTTCTACTTCTTCTGATTCACCCTCCAGACTTCACCTTCTCCTTCTCCTTCTTCTACTTCTTCTGATTCACCCTCCTGACTTCACCTTCTCCTTCTCCTTCTTCTACTTCTTCCGATTCACCCTCCTGACTTCACCTTCTCCTTCTCCTTCTTCTGCTTCTTCTGCTTCACCCTCCTGACTTCACCTTCTCCTTCTCCTTCTTCTGCTTCTTCTGATTCACCCTCCAGACTTCACCTTCTCCTTCTCCTTATTCTGCTTCTTCTGATTCACCCTCCAGACTTCACCTTCTCCTTCTCCTTATTCTGCTTCTTCTGATTCACCCTCCTGACTTCACCTTCTCCTTCTCCTTCTTCTGCTTCTTCTGATTCACCCTCCAGACTTCACCTTCTCCTTCTCCTTCTTCTACTTCTTCTGATTCACCCTCCAGACTTCACCTTCTCCTTCTCCTTCTTCTGCTTCTTCTGATTCACCCTCCAGACTTCACCTTCTCCTTCTCCTTATTCTGCTTCTTCTGATTCACCCTCCAGACTTCACCTTCTCCTTCTCCTTCTTCTGCTTCTTCTGATTCACTCTCCAGACTTCACCTTCTCCTTCTCCTTCTTCTGCTTCTTCTGATTCATCCTCCAGACATCACCTTCTCCTTCTCCTTCTTCTGCTTCTTCTGATTCACCCTCCAGACTTCACCTTCTCCTTCTCCTTCTTCTACTTCTTCTGATTCACCCTCCAGACTTCACCTTCTCCTTCTCTTTCTTCTGCTTCTTCTGATTCACCCTCCAGACTTCACCTTCTCCTTCTCCTTCTTCTGATTCTTCTGATTCACCCTCCAGACTTCACCTTCTCCTTCTCCTTCTTCTGCTTCTTCTGATTCACCCTCCAGACTTCACCTTCTCCTTCTCCTTCTTCTACTTCTTCTGATTCGCCCTCCAGACCTCACCTTCTCCTTCTCCTTCTTCTAATTCTTCTGATTCACCCTCCAGTCTTCACCTTCTCCTTCTCCTTCTTCTGTTTCTTCTGCTTCACCCTCCAGAATTCACCTTCTCCTCCTCTTTCTTCTGCTTCTTCTGATTCACCCTCCAGACTTCACCTTCTCCTTCTCCTTCTTCTGATTCTTCTGATTCACCCTCCAGACTTCACCTTCTCCTTCTCCTTCTTCTGCTTCTTCTGATTCACCCTCCTGACTTCACCTTCTCCTTCTCCTTCTTCTACTTCTTCTGATTCACCCTCCTGACTTCACCTTCTCCTTCTCCTTCTTCTACTTCTTCTGCTTCACCCTCCAGACTTCACCTTCTCCTTCTCCTTCTTCTCCTGCTTCTGATTCACCCTCCAGACTTCACCTTCTCCTTCTCCTTCTTCTACTTCTTCTGATTCACCCTCCAGACTTCACCTTCTCCTTCTCCTTCTTCTACTTCTTCTGATTCACCCTCCAGACTTCACCTTCTCCTTCTCCTTCTTCTGCTTCTTCTGATTCACCCTCCAGACTTCACCTTCTCCTTCTCCTTATTCTGCTTCTTCTGATTCACACTCCAGACTTCACCTTGTCCTTCTCCTTCTTCTGCTTCTTCTGATTCACCCTCCAGACTTCACCTTCTCCTTCTCCTTCTTCTGCTTCTTCTGATTCATCCTCCAGACTTCACCTTCTCCTTCTCCTTCTTCTACTTCTTCTGATTCACCCTCCAGACTTCACCTTCTCCTTCTCGTTCTTCTGCTTCTTCTGATTCACCCTCCAGACTTCACCTTCTCCTTCTCCTTCGTCAACTTCTTCTGATTCACCCTCCAGACTACACCTTCTCGTTCTCCTTCTTCTACTTCTTCTGATTCACCCTCCAGACTTCACCTTCTCCTTCTCGTTCTTCTGCTTCTTCTGATTCACCCTCCAGACATCACCTTCTCCTTCTCCGTCTTCTACTTCTTCTGATTCACCCTCCAGACTTCACCTTCTCCTTCTCCTTCTTCTACTTCTTCTGATTCACCCTCCAGACTTCACCTTCTCCTTCTCCTTCTTCTACTTCTTCTGCTTCTCCCTCCAGACGTCACCTTCTCCTTCTCCTTCTTCTGCTTCTTCTGATTCACCCTCCAGACTTCACCTTCTCCTTCTTCTACTTCTTATGATTCACCCTCCAGACTTCACCTTCTCCTTCTCCTTCTTCTACTTCTTCTGATTCACCCTCCAGACTTCACCTTCTCCTTCTCCTTCTTCTACTTCTTCCGATTCACCCTCCTGACTTCACCTTCTCCTTCTCCTTCTTCTGCTTCTTCTGCTTCACCCTCCTGACTTCACCTTCTCCTTCTCCTTCTTCTACTTCTTCTGATTCACCCTCCTGACTTCACCTTCTCCTTCTCCTTCTTCTACTTCTTCTGATTCACCCTCCAGACTTCACCTTCTCCTTCTCCTTCTTCTGCTTCTTCTGCTACACCCTCCAGACTTCACCTTCTCCTTCTCCTTCTTCTGCTTCTTCTGCTTCGCCCTCCAGACTTCACCTTCTCCTTCTCCTTCTTCTGCTTCTTCTGCTTCACCCTCCAGATTTCACCTTCTCCTTCTCCTTCTTCTGCTTCTTCTGCTTCACTCTCCTGACTTCACCTTCTCCTTCTCCTTCTTCTACTTCTTCTGATTCACCCTCCAGACTTCACCTTCTCCTTCTCCTTCTTCTGCTTCTTCTGCTGCGCCCTCCAGACTTCACCTTCTCCTTCTCCTTCTTCTGCTTCTTCTTATTCACCCTCCAGACTTCACCTTCTCCTTCTCCTTCTTCTACTTCTTCTGATTCACCCTCCAGACTTCACCTTCTCCTTCTCCTTCTTCTGCTTCTTCTGCTGCGCCCTCCAGACTTCACCTTCTCCTTCTCCTTCTTCTGCTTCTTCTTATTCACCCTCCAGACTTCACCTTCTCCTTCTCCTTCTTCTGCTTCTTCTGATTCACCCTCCAGACTTCACCTTCTCCTTCTCCTTCTTCTGCTTCTTCTGCTTCACCCTCCTGACTTCACCTTCTCCTTCTCCTTCTTCTACTTCTTCTGATTCACCCTCCAGACTTCACCTACTCCTTCTCCTTCTTCTGCTTCTTCTGCTTCACCCTCCAGACTTCAACTTCTCCTTCTCCTTCTTCTGCTACTTCTGCTTCGCCCTCCAGACTTCACCTTCTCCTTCTCCTTCTTCTGCTTCTTCTGCTTCACTCTCCTGACTTCACCTTCTCCTTCTCCTTCATCTACTTCTTCTGATTCACCCTCCAGACCTCACCCTCTCCTTCTCCTTCTTCTGCTTCTTCTGCTTCACCCTCCAGACTTCACCTTCTCTTTCTCCTTCTTCTGCTTCTTCTGCTGCGCCCTCCAGACTTCACCTTCTCCTTCTCCTTCTTCTGCTTCTTCTGATTCACCCTCCAGACTTCAGCTTCTCCTTCTCCTTCTTCTACTTCTTCTGATCCACCCTCCTGACTTCACCTTCTCCTTCTCCTTCTTCTGCTTCTTCTGCTTCACCCTCCAGACTTCACCTTCTCCTTCTCCTTCTTCTGCTTCTTCTGCTTCACCCTCCAGACTTCACCTTCTCCTTCTCCTTCATCTGCTTCTTCTGCTTCACCCTCCTGACTTCACCTTATCCTTCTCCTTCTTCTACTTCTTCTGATTCACCCTCCAGACTTCACCTACTCCTTCTCCTTCTTCTGCTTCTTCTGCTTCACCCTCCAGACTTCACCTTCTCCTTCTCCTTCCTCTGCTTCTTCTGCTTCGCCCTCCAGACTTCACCTTCTCCTTCTCCTTCTTCTGCTTCTTCTGCTTCACTCTCCTGACTTCACCTTCTCCTTCTCCTTCTTCTACTTCTTCTGATTCACCCTCCAGACTTCACCCTCTCCTTCTCCTTCTTCTGCTTCTTCTGCTTCACCCTCCAGACTTCACCTTCTCCTTCTCCTTCTTCTGCTTCTTCTGCTTCACCGTCCTGACTTCACCTTCTCCTTCTCCTTCTTCTACTTCTTCTGCTTCACCCCCCTGACTTCACCTGCTCCTTTTCCTTCTTCTGCTTCTTCTGATTCACCCTCCAGACTTCACCTTCTCCTTCTCCTTCTTCTGCTTCTTCTGATTCACCCTCCAGACTTCACCTTCTCCTTCTCCTTCTTCTGCTTCTTCTGATTCACCCTCCAGACCTCACCTTCTCCTTCTCCTTCTTCTACTTCTTCTGATTCACCCTCCAGACTTCATCTTCTCCTTCTCCTTCTTCTGCTTCTTCTGATTCACCCTCCAGACTTCACCTTCTCCTTCTCCTTCTTCTACTTCTTCTGATTCACCCTCCAGACTTCACCATCTCCTTCTCCTTCTTCTACTTCGTCTGATTCACCCTCCAGACTTCACCTTCTCCTTCTCCTTCTTCTACTTCTTCTGATTCACCCTCCAGTCTTCACCTACTCCTTCTCCTTCTTCTGTTTCTTCTGCTTCACCCTCCAGACTTTACCTTCTCCTTCTCTTTCTTCTGCTTCTTCTGATTCACCCTCCAGACTTCATCTTCTCCTTCTCCTTCTTCTGATTCTTCTGATTCACCCTCCAGACTTCACCTTTTCCTTCTCCTTCTTCTGCTTCTTCTGATTCACCCTCCAGACTTCACCTTCTCCTTCTCCTTCTTCTGCTTCTTCTGATTCACCCTCCAGACTTCACCTTCTCCTTCTCCTTCTTCTACTTCTTCTGATTCACCCTCCAGACTTCACCTTCTCCTTCTCTTTCTTCTGCTTCTTCTGATTCTCCCTCCAGACTTCACCTTCTCCTTCTCCTTCTTCTGATTCTTCTGATTCACCCTTCAGACTTCACCTTCTCCTTCTCCTTCTTCTGCTTCTTCTGATTCACCCTCCTGACTTCACCTTCTCCTTCTCCTTCTTCTACTTCTTCTGATTCACCCTCCTGACTTCACCTTCTCCTTCTCCTTCTTCTACTTCTTCTGCTTCACCCTCCAGACTTCACCTTCTCCTTCTCCTTCTTCTACTTCTTCTGATTCACCCTCCAGAGTTCACCTTCTCCTTCTTCTACTTCTTCTGATTCACCCTCCAGACTTCACCTTCTCCTTCTCCTTCTTCTACTTCTTCTGATTCATCCTCCAGACTTCACCTTCTCCTTCTCCTTCTTCTGCTTCTTCTGATTCACCCTCCAGACTTCACCTTCTCCTTCTCCTTATTCTGCTTCTTCTGATTCACCCTCCAGACTTCACCTTCTCCTTCTCCTTCTTCTGCTTCTTCTGATTCACCCTCCAGACTTCACCTTCTCCTTTTCCTTCTTCTGCTTCTTCTGATTCACCCTCCAGACTTCACCTTCTCCTTCTCCTTCTTCTACTTCTTCTGATTCACCCTCCAGACTTCATCTTCTCATTCTCCTTCTTCTGCTTCTTCTGATTCACCCTCCAGACTTCACCTTCTCCTTCTCCTTCGTCTACATCTTCTGATTCACCCTCCAGACTACACCTTCTCCTTCTCCTTCTTCTACTTCTTCTGATTCACCCTCCAGACTTCACCTTCTCCTTCTCCTTCTTCTGTTTCTTCTGGTTCACCCTCCAGACTTCACCTTCTCCTTCTCCTTCTTCTACTTCTTCTGATTCACCCTCCAGACTTCACCTTCTCCTTCTCCTTCTTCTACTTCTTCTGATTCACCCTCCAGACTTCATCTTCTCCTTCTCCTTCTTCTGCATCTTCTGATTCACCCTCCAGACTTCACCTTCTCCTTCTCCTTCTTCTGCTTCTTCTGATTCACCCTCCAGACTTCACCTTCTCCTTCTCCTTCTTCTACTTCTTCTGATTCACCCTCCAGACCTCACCTTCTCCTTCTCCTTCTTCTACTTCTTCTGATTCACCCTCCAGTCTTCACATTCTCCTTCTCCTTCTTCTGTTTCTTCTGCTTCAGCCTCCAGACTTCACCTTCTCCTTCTCTTTCTTCTGATTCTTCTGATTCACCCTCCAGACTTCACCTTCTCCTTCTCCTTCTTCTGATTCTTCTGATTCACCCTCCAGACTTCACCTTCTCCTTCTCCTTCTTCTGCTTCTTCTGATTCACCCTCCTGGCTTCACCTTCTCCTTCTCCTTCTTCTCCTTCTTCTGATTCACCCTCCTGACTTCACCGTCTCCTTCTCCTTCTTCTCCTTCTTCTGCTTAACCTCCAGACTTCACCTTCTCCTTCTCCTTCTTCTACCTCTTCTGATTCACCCTCCAGACTTCACCTTCTCCTTCTCCTTCTTCTGCTTCTTCTGATTCACCCTCCAGACTTCACCTTCTCCTTCTCCTTATTCTGCTTCTTCTGATTCACCCTCCAGACTTCACCTTCTCCTTCTCCTTATTCTGCTTCTTCTGATTCACCCTCCTGACTTCACCTTCTCCTTCTCCTTCTTCTGCTTCTTCTGATTCACCCTCCAGACTTCACCTTCTCCTTCTCCTTCTTCTACTTCTTCTGATTCACCCTCCAGACTTCACCTTCTCCTTCTCCTTCTTCTGCTTCTTCTGATTCGCCCTCCAGACTTCACCTTCTCCTTCTCCTTATACTGCTTCTTCTGATTCACCCTCCAGACTTCACCTTCTCCTTCTCCTTCTTCTGCTTCTTCTGATTCACTCTCCAGACTTCACCTTCTCCTTCTCCTTCTTCTGCTTCTTCTGATTCATCCTCCAGACATCACCTTCTCCTTCTCCTTCTTCTGCTTCTTCTGATTCACCCTCCAGACTTCACCTTCTCCTTCTCCTTCTTCTACCTCTTCTGATTCACCCTCCAGACTTCACCTTCTCCTTCTCCTTCTTCTGCTTCTTCTGATTCACCCTCCAGACTTCACCTTCTCCTTCTCCTTATTCTGCTTCTTCTGATTCACCCTCCAGACTTCACCTTCTCCTTCTCCTTATTCTGCTTCTTCTGATTCACCCTCCTGACTTCACCTTCTCCTTCTCCTTCTTCTGCTTCTTCTGATTCACCCTCCAGACTTCACCTTCTCCTTCTCCTTCTTCTACTTCTTCTGATTCACCCTCCAGACTTCACCTTCTCCTTCTCCTTCTTCTGCTTCTTCTGATTCACCCTCCAGACTTCACCTTCTCCTTCTCCTTATACTGCTTCTTCTGATTCACCCTCCAGACTTCACCTTCTCCTTCTCCTTCTTCTGCTTCTTCTGATTCACTCTCCAGACTTCACCTTCTCCATCTCCTTCTTCTGATTCATCCTCCAGACATCACCTTCTCCTTCTCCTTCTTCTGCTTCTTCTGATTCACCCTCCAGACTTCACCTTCTCCTTCTCCTTCTTCTACTTCTTCTGATTCACCCTCCAGACTTCACCTTCTCCTTCTCTTTCTTCTGCTTCTTCTGATTCACCCTCCAGACTTCACCTTCTCCTTCTCCTTCTTCTGATTCTTCTGATTCACCCTCCAGACTTCACCTTCTCCTTCTCCTTCTTCTGCTTCTTCTGATTCACCCTCCTGACTTCACCTTCTCCTTCTCCTTCTTCTACTTCTTCTGATTCACCCTCCTGACTTCACCTTCTCCTTCTCCTTCTTCTACTTCTTCTGCTTCACCCTCCAGACTTCACCTTCTCCTTCTCCTTCTTCTAATTCTTCTGATTCACCCTCCAGACTTCACCTTCTCCTTCTCCTTCTTCTACTTCTTCTGATTCACCCTACAGACTTCACCTTCTCCTTCTCCTTCTTCTGCTTCTTCTGATTCACCCTCCAGACTTCACCTTCTCCTTCTCCTTCTTCTGCTTCTTCTGATTCACCCTCCAGACTTCACCTTCTCCTTCTCCTTCTTCTACTTCTTCTGATTCACCCTCCAGACTTCACCTTCTCCTTCTCCTTCTTCTGCTTCTTCTGATTCACCCTCCAGACGTCACCTTCTCCTTCTCCTTCGTCTACTTCTTCTGATTCACCCTCCAGACGACACCTTCTCCTTCTCCTTCTTCTACTTCTTCTGATTCACCCTCCAGACTTCACCTTCTCCTTCTCCTTCTTCTGTTTCTTCTGATTCACCCTCCCGACTTCACCTTCTCCTTCTCCTTCTTCTACTTCTTCTGATTCAGCCTCCAGACTTCACCTTCTCCTTCTCCTTCTTCTACTTCTTCTGATTCACCCTCCAGACTTCATCTTCTCCTTCTCCTTCTTCTGCTTCTTCTGATTCACCCTCCAGACTTCACCTTCTCCTTCTCCTTCTTCTACTTCTTCTGATTCACCCTCCAGACTTCACCTTCTCCTTCTCTTTCTTCTGCTTCTTCTGATTCTCCCTCCAGACTTCACCTTCTCCTTCTCCTTCTTCTGATTCTTCTGATTCACCCTTCAGACTTCACCTTCTCCTTCTCCTTCTTCTGCTTCTTCTGATTCACCCTCCTGACTTCACCTTCTCCTTCTCCTTCTTCTACTTCTTCTGATTCACCCTCCTGACTTCACCTTCTCCTTCTCCTTCTTCTACTTCTTCTGCTTCACCCTCCAGACTTCACCTTCTCCTTCTCCTTCTTCTACTTCTTCTGATTCACCCTCCAGAGTTCATCTTCTCCTTCTTCTACTTCTTCTGATTCACCCTCCAGACTTCACCTTCTCCTTCTCCTTCTTCTACTTCTTCTGATTCATCCTCCAGACTTCACCTTCTCCTTCTCCTTCTTCTGCTTCTTCTGATTCACCCTCCAGACTTCACCTTCTCCTTCTCCTTATTCTGCTTCTTCTGATTCACCCTCCAGACTTCACCTTCTCCTTCTCCTTCTTCTGCTTCTTCTGATTCACCCTCCAGACTTCACCTTCTCCTTCTCCTTCTTCTGCTTCTTCTGATTCACCCTCCAGACTTCACCTTCTCCTTCTCCTTCTTCTACTTCTTCTGATTCACCCTCCAGACTTCATCTTCTCATTCTCCTTCTTCTGCTTCTTCTGATTCACCCTCCAGACTTCACCTTCTCCATCTCCTTCGTCTACATCTTCTGATTCACCCTCCAGACTACACCTTCTCCTTCTCCTTCTTCTACTTCTTCTGATTCACCCTCCAGACTTCACCTTCTCCTTCTCCTTCTTCTGTTTCTTCTGGTTCACCCCTCCAGACTTCACCTTCTCCTTCTCCTTCTTCTACTTCTTCTGATTCACCCTCCAGACTTCACCTTCTCCTTCTCCTTCTTCTACTTCTTCTGATTCACCCTCCAGACTTCATCTTCTCCTTCTCCTTCTTCTGCATCTTCTGATTCACCCTCCAGACTTCACCTTCTCCTTCTCCTTCTTCTGCTTCTTCTGATTCACCCTCCAGACTTCACCTTCTCCTTCTCCTTCTTCTACTTCTTCTGATTCACCCTCCAGACCTCACCTTCTCCTTCTCCTTCTTCTACTTCTTCTGATTCACCCTCCAGTCTTCACATTCTCCTTCTCCTTCTTCTGTTTCTTCTGCTTCAGCCTCCAGACTTCACCTTCTCCTTCTCTTTCTTCTGATTCTTCTGATTCACCCTCCAGACTTCACCTTCTCCTTCTCCTTCTTCTGATTCTTCTGATTCACCCTCCAGACTTCACCTTCTCCTTCTCCTTCTTCTGCTTCTTCTGATTCACCCTCCTGGCTTCACCTTCTCCTTCTCCTTCTTCTCCTTCTTCTGATTCACCCTCCTGACTTCACCGTCTCCTTCTCCTTCTTCTCCTTCTTCTGCTTAACCTCCAGACTTCACCTTCTCCTTCTCCTTCTTCTACCTCTTCTGATTCACCCTCCAGACTTCACCTTCTCCTTCTCCTTCTTCTGCTTCTTCTGATTCACCCTCCAGACTTCACCTTCTCCTTCTCCTTATTCTGCTTCTTCTGATTCACCCTCCAGACTTCACCTTCTCCTTCTCCTTATTCTGCTTCTTCTGATTCACCCTCCTGACTTCACCTTCTCCTTCTCCTTCTTCTGCTTCTTCTGATTCACCCTCCAGACTTCACCTTCTCCTTCTCCTTCTTCTACTTCTTCTGATTCACCCTCCAGACTTCACCTTCTCCTTCTCCTTCTTCTGCTTCTTCTGATTCGCCCTCCAGACTTCACCTTCTCCTTCTCCTTATACTGCTTCTTCTGATTCACCCTCCAGACTTCACCTTCTCCTTCTCCTTCTTCTGCTTCTTCTGATTCACTCTCCAGACTTCACCTTCTCCTTCTCCTTCTTCTGCTTCTTCTGATTCATCCTCCAGACATCACCTTCTCCTTCTCCTTCTTCTGCTTCTTCTGATTCACCCTCCAGACTTCACCTTCTCCTTCTCCTTCTTCTACCTCTTCTGATTCACCCTCCAGACTTCACCTTCTCCTTCTCCTTCTTCTGCTTCTTCTGATTCACCCTCCAGACTTCACCTTCTCCTTCTCCTTATTCTGCTTCTTCTGATTCACCCTCCAGACTTCACCTTCTCCTTCTCCTTATTCTGCTTCTTCTGATTCACCCTCCTGACTTTACCTTCTCCTTCTCCTTCTTCTGCTTCTTCTGATTCACCCTCCAGACTTCACCTTCTCCTTCTCCTTCTTCTACTTCTTCTGATTCACCCTCCAGACTTCACCTTCTCCTTCTCCTTCTTCTGCTTCTTCTGATTCACCCTCCAGACTTCACCTTCTCCTTCTCCTTATACTGCTTCTTCTGATTCACCCTCCAGACTTCACCTTCTCCTTCTCCTTCTTCTGCTTCTTCTGATTCACTCTCCAGACTTCACCTTCTCCATCTCCTTCTTCTGCTTCTTCTGATTCATCCTCCAGACATCACCTTCTCCTTCTCCTTCTTCTGCTTCTTCTGATTCACCCTCCAGACTTCACCTTCTCCTTCTCCTTCTTCTACTTCTTCTGATTCACCCTCCAGACTTCACCTTCTCCTTCTCTTTCTTCTGCTTCTTCTGATTCACCCTCCAGACTTCACCTTCTCCTTCTCCTTCTTCTGATTCTTCTGATTCACCCTCCAGACTTCACCTTCTCCTTCTCCTTCTTCTGCTTCTTCTGATTCACCCTCCTGACTTCACCTTCTCCTTCTCCTTCTTCTACTTCTTCTGATTCACCCTCCTGACTTCACCTTCTCCTTCTCCTTCTTCTACTTCTTCTGCTTCACCCTCCAGACTTCACCTTCTCCTTCTCCTTCTTCTAATTCTTCTGATTCACCCTCCAGACTTCACCTTCTCCTTCTCCTTCTTCTACTTCTTCTGATTCACCCTACAGACTTCACCTTCTCCTTCTCCTTCTTCTGCTTCTTCTGATTCACCCTCCAGACTTCACCTTCTCCTTCTCCTTCTTCTGCTTCTTCTGATTCACCCTCCAGACTTCACCTTCTCCTTCTCCTTCTTCTACTTCTTCTGATTCACCCTCCAGACTTCATCTTCTCCTTCTCCTTCTTCTGCTTCTTCTGATTCACCCTCCAGACGTCACCTTCTCCTTCTCCTTCGTCTACTTCTTCTGATTCACCCTCCAGACGACACCTTCTCCTTCTCCTTCTTCTACTTCTTCTGATTCACCCTCCAGACTTCACCTTCTCCTTCTCCTTCTTCTGTTTCTTCTGATTCACCCTCCCGACTTCACCTTCTCCTTCTCCTTCTTCTACTTCTTCTGATTCAGCCTCCAGACTTCACCTTCTCCTTCTCCTTCTTCTACTTCTTCTGATTCACCCTCCAGACTTCATCTTCTCCTTCTCCTTCTTCTCCTTCTTCTGATTCACCCTCCAGACTTCACCTTCTCCTTCTCCTTCTTCTGCTTCTTCTGATTCACCCTCCAGACTTCACCTTCTCATTCTCCTTCTTCTACTTCTTCTGATTCACCCTCCAGACTTCACCTTCTCCTTCTCCTTATTCTGCTTCTTCTGTTTCACCCTCCAGACTTCACCTTCTCCTTCTCCTTCTTCTGCTTCTTCTGATTCACCCTCCAGACTTCACCTTCTCCTTCTCCTTCTTCTGCTTCCTCTGATTCACCCTCCAGACTTCACCTTCTCCTTCTCCTTCTTCTACTTCTTCTGATTCACCCTCCAGACTTCACCTTCTCCTTCTCCTTCTTCTGCTTCTTCTGATTCACCCTCCAGACTTCACCTTCTCCTTCTCCTTCGTCTACTTCTTCTGATTCACCCTCCAGACTACACCTTCTCCTTCTCCTTCTTCTACTTCTTCTGATTCACCCTCCAGACTTCACCTTCTCCTTCTCCTTCTTCTACTTCTTCTGATTCACCCTCCAGACTTCATCTTCTCCTTCTCCTTCTTCTGCATCTTCTGATTCACCCTCCAGACTTCACCTTCTCCTTCTCCTTCTTCTGCTTCTTCTGATTCACCCTCCAGACTTCACCTTCTCCTTCTCCTTCTTCTACTTCTTCTGATTCACCCTCCAGACCTCACCTTCTCCTTCTCCTTCTTCTACTTCTTCTGATTCACCCTCCAGTCTTCACATTCTCCTTCTCCTTCTTCTGTTTCTTCTGCTTCAGCCTCCAGACTTCACCTTCTCCTTCTCTTTCTTCTGATTCTTCTGATTCACCCTCCAGACTTCACCTTCTCCTTCTCCTTCTTCTGATTCTTCTGATTCACCCTCCAGACTTCACCTTCTCCTTCTCCTTCTTCTGCTTCTTCTGATTCACCCTCCTGGCTTCACCTTCTCCTTCTCCTTCTTCTCCTTCTTCTGATTCACCCTCCTGACTTCACCGTCTCCTTCTCCTTCTTCTCCTTCTTCTGCTTAACCTCCAGACTTCACCTTCTCCTTCTCCTTCTTCTACCTCTTCTGATTCACCCTCCAGACTTCACCTTCTCCTTCTCCTTCTTCTGCTTCTTCTGATTCACCCTCCAGACTTCACCTTCTCCTTCTCCTTATTCTGCTTCTTCTGATTCACCCTCCAGACTTCACCTTCTCCTTCTCCTTATTCTGCTTCTTCTGATTCACCCTCCTGACTTCACCTTCTCCTTCTCCTTCTTCTGCTTCTTCTGATTCACCCTCCAGACTTCACCTTCTCCTTCTCCTTCTTCTACTTCTTCTGATTCACCCTCCAGACTTCACCTTCTCCTTCTCCTTCTTCTGCTTCTTCTGATTCGCCCTCCAGACTTCACCTTCTCCTTCTCCTTATACTGCTTCTTCTGATTCACCCTCCAGACTTCACCTTCTCCTTCTCCTTCTTCTGCTTCTTCTGATTCACTCTCCAGACTTCACCTTCTCCTTCTCCTTCTTCTGCTTCTTCTGATTCATCCTCCAGACATCACCTTCTCCTTCTCCTTCTTCTGCTTCTTCTGATTCACCCTCCAGACTTCACCTTCTCCTTCTCCTTCTTCTACCTCTTCTGATTCACCCTCCAGACTTCACCTTCTCCTTCTCCTTCTTCTGCTTCTTCTGATTCACCCTCCAGACTTCACCTTCTCCTTCTCCTTATTCTGCTTCTTCTGATTCACCCTCCAGACTTCACCTTCTCCTTCTCCTTATTCTGCTTCTTCTGATTCACCCTCCTGACTTCACCTTCTCCTTCTCCTTCTTCTGCTTCTTCTGATTCACCCTCCAGACTTCACCTTCTCCTTCTCCTTCTTCTACTTCTTCTGATTCACCCTCCAGACTTCACCTTCTCCTTCTTCTTCTTCTGCTTCTTCTGATTCACCCTCCAGACTTCACCTTCTCCTTCTCCTTATACTGCTTCTTCTGATTCACCCTCCAGACTTCACCTTCTCCTTCTCCTTCTTCTGCTTCTTCTGATTCACTCTCCAGACTTCACCTTCTCCATCTCCTTCTTCTGCTTCTTCTGATTCATCCTCCAGACATCACCTTCTCCTTCTCCTTCTTCTGCTTCTTCTGATTCACCCTCCAGACTTCACCTTCTCCTTCTCCTTCTTCTACTTCTTCTGATTCACCCTCCAGACTTCACCTTCTCCTTCTCTTTCTTCTGCTTCTTCTGATTCACCCTCCAGACTTCACCTTCTCCTTCTCCTTCTTCTGATTCTTCTGATTCACCCTCCAGACTTCACCTTCTCCTTCTCCTTCTTCTGCTTCTTCTGATTCACCCTCCTGACTTCACCTTCTCCTTCTCCTTCTTCTACTTCTTCTGATTCACCCTCCTGACTTCACCTTCTCCTTCTCCTTCTTCTACTTCTTCTGCTTCACCCTCCAGACTTCACCTTCTCCTTCTCCTTCTTCTAATTCTTCTGATTCACCCTCCAGACTTCACCTTCTCCTTCTCCTTCTTCTACTTCTTCTGATTCACCCTACAGACTTCACCTTCTCCTTCTCCTTCTTCTGCTTCTTCTGATTCACCCTCCAGACTTCACCTTCTCCTTCTCCTTCTTCTGCTTCTTCTGATTCACCCTCCAGACTTCACCTTCTCCTTCTCCTTCTTCTACTTCTTCTGATTCACCCTCCAGACTTCATCTTCTCCTTCTCCTTCTTCTGCTTCTTCTGATTCACCCTCCAGACGTCACCTTCTCCTTCTCCTTCGTCTACTTCTTCTGATTCACCCTCCAGACGACACCTTCTCCTTCTCCTTCTTCTACTTCTTCTGATTCACCCTCCAGACTTCACCTTCTCCTTCTCCTTCTTCTGTTTCTTCTGATTCACCCTCCCGACTTCACCTTCTCCTTCTCCTTCTTCTACTTCTTCTGATTCAGCCTCCAGACTTCACCTTCTCCTTCTCCTTCTTCTACTTCTTCTGATTCACCCTCCAGACTTCATCTTCTCCTTCTCCTTCTTCTCCTTCTTCTGATTCACCCTCCAGACTTCACCTTCTCCTTCTCCTTCTTCTGCTTCTTCTGATTCACCCTCCAGACTTCACCTTCTCATTCTCCTTCTTCTACTTCTTCTGATTCACCCTCCAGACTTCACCTTCTCCTTCTCCTTATTCTGCTTCTTCTGTTTCACCCTCCAGACTTCACCTTCTCCTTCTCCTTCTTCTGCTTCTTCTGATTCACCCTCCAGACTTCACCTTCTCCTTCTCCTTCTTCTGCTTCCTCTGATTCACCCTCCAGACTTCACCTTCTCCTTCTCCTTCTTCTACTTCTTCTGATTCACCCTCCAGACTTCACCTTCTCCTTCTCCTTCTTCTGCTTCTTCTGATTCACCCTCCAGACTTCACCTTCTCCTTCTCCTTCGTCTACTTCTTCTGATTCACCCTCCAGACTACACCTTCTCCTTCTCCTTCTTCTACTTCTTCTGATTCACCCTCCAGACTTCACCTTCTCCTTCTCCTTCTTCTGTTTCTTCTGATTCACCCTCCAGACTTCACCTTCTCCTTCTCCTTCTTCTACTTCTTCTGATTCAGCCTCCAGACTTCACCTTCTCCTTCTCCTTTTACTACTTCTTCTGATTCACCCTTCAGACTTCATCTTCTCCTTCTCCTTCTTCTCCTTCTTCTGATTCACCCTCCAGACTTCACCTTCTCCTTCTCCTTCTTCTGCTTCTTCTGATTCACCCTCCAGACTTCACCTTCTCCTTCTCCTTCTTCTACTTCTTCTGATTCACCCTCCAGACTTCACCTTCTCCATCTCCTTCTTCTACTTCTTCTGATTCACCCTCCTGTCTTCACCTTCTCCTTCTCGTTCTTCTGTTTCTTCTGCTTCACCCTCCAGACTTCACCTTCTCCTTCTCTTTCTTCTGCTTCTTCTGATTCACCCTCCAGACTTCACCTTCTCCTTCTCCTTCTTCTGATTCTTCTGATTCACCCTCCAGACTTCACCTTCTCCTTCTCCTTCTTCTGCTTCTTCTGATTCACCCTCCAGACCTCACCTTCTCCTTCTCCTTCTTCTACTTCTTCTGATTCACCCTCCTGACTTCACCTTCTCCTTCTCCTTCATCTACCTCTTCAGCTTCACCCTCCAGACTTCACCTTCTCCTTCTCCTTCTTCTACTTCTTCTGATTCACCCTCCAGACTTCACCTTCTCTTTCTCCTTCTTCTACTTCTTCTGATTCACCCTCCAGACTTCACCTTCTCCTTCTCCTTCTTCTACTTCTTCTGATTCACCCACCAGACTACACCTTCTCCTTCTCCTTCTTCTGCTTCTTCTGATTTACCCTCCAGACTTCACCTTCTCCTTCTCCTTATTCTGCTTCTTCTGATTCACCCTCCAGACTTCACCTTCTCCTTCTCCTTCTTCTGCTTCTTCTGATTCACCCTCCAGACTTCACCTTCTCCTTCTCCTTCTTCTGCTTCTTCTGATTCACCCTCCAGACTTCACCTTCTCCTTCTCCTTCTTCTACTTCTTCTGATTCACCCTCCAGACTTCACCTTCTCCTTCTCCTTCTTCTGCTTCTTCTGATTCACCCTCCAGACTTCACCTTCTCCTTCTCCTTCGTCTACTTCTTCTGATTCACCCTCCAGACTACACCTTCTCCTTCTCCTTCTTCTACTTCTTCTGATTCACCCTCCAGACTTCACCTTCTCCGTCTCCTTCTTCTACTTCTTCTGATTCACCCTCCAGACTTCATCTTCTCCTTCTCCTTCTTCTGCTTCTTCTGATTCACCCTCCAGACTTCACCTTCTCCTTCTCCTTCTTCTGCTTCTTCTGATACACCCTCCAGACTTCAACTTCTCCTTCTCCTTCTTCTACTTCTTCTGATTCACCCTCCAGACTTCACCTTCTCCTTCTCCTTCTTCTACTTCTTCTGATTCACCCTCCAGTCTTCACCTTCTCCTTCTCCTTCTTCTGTTTCTTCTGCTTCACCCTCCAGACTTCACCTTCTCCTTCTCTTTCTTCTGCTTCTTCTGATTCACCCTCCAGACTTCACCTTCTCCTTCTCCTTCTTCTGATTCTTCTGATTCACCCTCCAGACTTCACCTTCTCCTTCTCCCTCTTCTGCTTCTTCTGATTCACCCTCCTGACTTCACCTTCTCCTTCTCCTTCTTCTACTTCTTCTGATTCACTCTCCTGACTTCACCTTCTCCTTCTCCTTCTTCTACTTCTTCTGCTTCACCCTCCAGACTTCACCTTCTCCTTCTCCTTCTTCTACTTCTTCTGATTCACCCTCCAGACTTCACCTTCTCCTTCTCCTTCTTCTGCTTCTTCTGATTCACCCTCCAGACTTCACCTTCTCATTCTCCTTCTTCTGCTTCTTCTGCTGCGCCCTCCAGACTTCACCTTCTCCTTCTCCTTCTTCTGCTTCTTCCGCTTCACACTCCAGACTTCACCTTCTCCTTCTCCTTCTTCTGCTTCTTCTGCTGCGCCCTCCAGGCTTCACCTTCTCCTTCTCCTTCTTCTGCTTCTTCTGCTTCACCGTCCTGACTTCACCTTCTCCTTCTCCTTCTTCTACTTCTTCTGCTACACCCCCCTGACTTCACCTGCTCCTTCTCCTTCTTCTGCTTCTTCTGATTCACCCTCCTGACTTCACCTTCTCCTTCTCCTTCTTCTGCTTCTTCTGATTCACCCTCCAGACTTCACCTTCTCCTTCTCCTTCTTCTGCTTCTTCTGATTCACCCTCCAGACTTCACCTTCTCCTTCTCCTTCTTCTGCTTCTTCTGATTCACCCTCCAGACCACACCTTCTCCTTCTCCTTCTTCTACTTCTTCTGATTCACCCTCCAGACTTCATCTTCTTCTTCTCCTTCTTCTGCTTCTTCTGATTCACCCTCCAGACTTCACCTTCTCCTTCTCCTTCTTCTGCTTCTTCTGATTCACCCTCCAGACTTCACCTTCTCCTTCTCCTTCTTCTACTTCTTCTGATTCACCCTCCAGACTTCACCTTCTCCTTCTCCTTCTTCTACTTCTTCTGATTCACCCTCCAGTCTTCACCTTCTCCTTCTCCTTCTTCTGTTTCTTCTGCTTCACCCTCCAGACTTCACCTTCTCCTTCTCTTTCTTCTGCTTCTTCTGCTTCACCCTCCAGACTTCACCTTCTCCTTCTCCTTCTTCTGATTCTTCTGATTCACCCTCCAGACTTCACCTTCTCTATCTCCTTCTTCTGCTTCTTCTGATTCACCCTCCTGACTTCACCTTCTCCTTCTCCTTCTTCTACTTCTTCTGATTCACCCTCCTGACTTCACCTTCTCCTTCTCCTTCTTCTACTTCTTCTGCTTCACCCTCCAGACTTCACCTTCTCCTTCTCCTTCTTCTACTTCTTCTGATTCACCCTCCAGACTTCACCTTCTCCTTCTCCTTCTTCTGCTTCTTCTGATTCACCCTCCAGACTTCACCTTCTCCTTCTCCTTATTCTGCTTCTTCTGATTCACCCTCCAGACTTCACCTTCTCCTTCTCCTTCTTCTGCTTCTTCTGATTCACCCTCCAGACTTCACCTTCTCCTTCTCCTTCTTCTGCTTCTTCTGATTCACCCTCCAGACTTCACCTTCTCCTTCTCCTTCTTCTGCTTCTTCTGATTCACCCTCCAGACTTCACCTTCTCCTTCTCCTTCTTCTACTTCTTCTGATTCACCCTCCAGACTTCACCTTCTCCTTCTCCTTCTTCTGCTTCTTCTGATTCACCCTCCTGACTTCACCTTCTCCTTCTCCTTCTTCTACTTCTTCTGATTCACTCTCCTGACTTCACCTTCTCCTTCTCCTTCTTCTACTTCTTCTGCTTCACCCTCCAGACTTCACCTTCTCCTTCTCCTTCTTCTGCTTCTTCTGATTCACCCTCCAGACTTCACCTTCTCCTTCTCCTTATTCTGCTTCTTCTGATTCACCCTCCAGACTTCACCTTCTCCTTCTCCTTCTTCTGCTTCTTCTGATTCACCCTCCAGACTTCACCTTCTCCTTCTCCTTCTTCTGCTTCTTCTGATTCACCCTCCAGACTTCACCTTCTCCTTCTCCTTCTTCTGCTTCTTCTGATTCACCCTCCAGACTTCACCTTCTCCTTCTCCTTCTTCTACTTCTTCTGATACACCCTCCAGACTTCACCTTCTCCTTCTCCTACTTCTGCTTCTTCTGATTCACCCTCCTGACTTCACCTTCTCCTTCTCCTTCTTCTACTTCTTCTGATTCACCCTCCTGACTTCACCTTCTCCTTCTCCTTCTTCTACTTCTTCTGCTTCACCCTCCAGACTTCACCTTCTCCTTCTCCTTCTTCTACTTCTTCTGATTCACCCTCCAGACTTCACCTTCTCCTTCTCCTTCTTCTGCTTCTTCTGATTCACCCTCCAGACTTCACCTTCTCATTCTCCTTCTTCTGCTTCTTCTGCTGCGCCCTCCAGACTTCACCTTCTCCTTCTCCTTCTTCTGCTTCTTCTGCTTCACACTCCAGACTTCACCTTCTCCTTCTTCTGCTTCTTCTGCTGCGCCCTCCAGGCTTCACCTTCTCCTTCTCCTTCTTCTGCTTCTTCTGCTTCACCGTCCTGACTTCACCTTCTCCTTCTCCTTCTTCTACTTCTTCTGCTACACCCCCCTGACTTCACCTGCTCCTTCTCCTTCTTCTGCTTCTTCTGATTCACCCTCCTAACTTCACCTTCTCCTTCTCCTTCTTCTGCTTCTTCTGATTCACCCTCCTGACTTCACCTTCTCCTTCTCCTTCTTCTGCTTCTTCTGATTCACCCTCCAGACTTCACCTTCTCCTTCTCCTTCTTCTGCTTCTTCTGATTCACCCTCCAGACTTCACCTTCTCCTTCTCCTTCTTCTGCTTCTTCTGATTCACCCTCCAGACCTCACCTTCTCCTTCTCCTTCTTCTACTTCTTCTGATTCACCCTCCAGACTTCATCTTCTCCTTCTCCTTCTTCTACTTCTTCTGATTCACCCTCCAGACTTCACCTTCTCCTTCTCCTTCTTCTACTTCTTCTGATTCACCCTCCAGTCTTCACCTTCTCCTTCTCCTTCTTCTGTTTCTTCTGCTTCACCCTCCAGACTTCACCTTCTCCTTCTCTTTCTTCTGCTTCTTCTGATTCACCCTCCAGACTTCACCTTCTCCTTCTCCTTCTTCTGCTTCTTCTGATTCACCCTCCTGACTTCACCTTCTCCTTCTCCTTCTTCTACTTCTTCTGATTCACCCTCCTGACTTCACCTTCTCCTTCTCCTTTTTCTACTTCTTCTGCTTCACCCTCCAGACTTCACCTTCTCCTTCTCCTTCCTCTACTTCTTCTGTTTCACCCTCCAGACTTCACCTTCTCCTTCTCCTTCTTCTGCTTCTTCTGATTCACCCTCCAGACTTCACCTTCTCATTCTCCTTCTTCTGCTTCTTCTGCTGCGCCCTCCAGACTTCACCTTCTCCTTCTCCTTCTTCTGCTTCTTCTGCTTCACACTCCAGACTTCACCTTCTCCTTCTCCTTCTTCTGCTTCTTCTGCTGCGCCCTCCAGGCTTCAACTTCTCCTTCTCCTTCTTCTGCTTCTTCTGCTTCACCGTCCTGACTTCACCTTCTCCTTCTCCTTCTTCTACTTCTTCTGCTACACCCCCCTGACTTCACCTGCTCCTTCTCCTTCTTCTGCTTCTTCTGATTCACCCTCCTAAATTCACCTTCTCCTTCTCCTTCTTCTGCTTCTTCTGATTCACCCTCCTGACTTCACCTTCTCCTTCTCCTTCTTCTGCTTCTTCTGATTCACCCTCCAGACTTCACCTTCTCCTTCTCCTTCTTCTGCTTCTTCTGATTCACCCTCCAGACTTCACCTTCTCCTTCTCCTTCTTCTGCTTCTTCTGATTCACCCTCCAGACCTCACCTTCTCCTTCTCCTTCTTCTACTTCTTCTGATTCACCCTCCACACTTCCTCTTCTCCTTCTCCTTCTTCTGCTTCTTCTGATTCACCCTCCAGACATCACCTTCTCCTTCTCCTTCTTCTGCTTCTTCTGATTCACCCTCCAGACTTCACCTTCTCCTTCTCCTTCTTCTGCTTCTTCTGATTCACCCTCCAGACTTCACCTTCTCCTTCTCCTTCTTCTACTTCTTCTGATTCACCCTCCAGTCTTCACCTTCTCCTTCTCCTTCTTCTGTTTCTTCTGCTTCACCCTCCAGACTTCACCTTCTCCTTCTCTTTCTTCTGCTTCTTCTGCTTCACCCTCCAGACTTCACCTTCTCCTTCTCCTTCTTCTACTTCTTCTGATTCACCCTCCAGACTTCACCTTCTCCTTCTCCTTCTTCTGTTTCTTCTGATTCACCCTCCAGACTTCACCTTCTCCTTCTCCTTCTTCTACTTCTTCTGATTCAGCCTCCAGACTTCACCTTCTCCTTCTCCTTTTACTACTTCTTCTGATTCACCCTTCAGACTTCATCTTCTCCTTCTCCTTCTTCTCCTTCTTCTGATTCACCCTCCAGACTTCACCTTCTCCTTCTCCTTCTTCTGCTTCTTCTGATTCACCCTCCAGACTTCACCTTCACCTTCTCCTTCTTCTACTTCTTCTGATTCACCCTCCAGACTTCACCTTCTCCATCTCCTTCTTCTACTTCTTCTGATTCACCCTCCTGTCTTCACCTTCTCCTTCTCGTTCTTCTGTTTCTTCTGCTTCACCCTCCAGACTTCACCTTCTCCTTCTCTTTCTTCTGCTTCTTCTGATTCACCCTCCAGACTTCACCTTCTCCTTCTCCTTCTTCTGATTCTTCTGATTCACCCTCCAGACTTCACCTTCTCCTTCTCCTTCTTCTGCTTCTTCTGATTCACCCTCCAGACCTCACCTTCTCCTTCTCCTTCTTCTACTTCTTCTGATTCACCCTCCTGACTTCACCTTCTCCTTCTCCTTCATCTACCTCTTCAGCTTCACCCTCCAGACTTCACCTTCTCCTTCTCCTTCTTCTACTTCTTCTGATTCACCCTCCAGACTTCACCTTCTCTTTCTCCTTCTTCTACTTCTTCTGATTCACCCTCCAGACTTCACCTTCTCCTTCTCCTTCTTCTACTTCTTCTGATTCACCCACCAGACTACACCTTCTCCTTCTCCTTCTTCTGCTTCTTCTGATTTACCCTCCAGACTTCACCTTCTCCTTCTCCTTATTCTGCTTCTTCTGATTCACCCTCCAGACTTCACCTTCTCCTTCTCCTTCTTCTGCTTCTTCTGATTCACCCTCCAGACTTCACCTTCTCCTTCTCCTTCTTCTGCTTCTTCTGATTCACCCTCCAGACTTCACCTTCTCCTTCTCCTTCTTCTACTTCTTCTGATTCACCCTCCAGACTTCACCTTCTCCTTCTCCTTCTTCTGCTTCTTCTGATTCACCCTCCAGACTTCACCTTCTCCTTCTCCTTCGTCTACTTCTTCTGATTCACCCTCCAGACTACACCTTCTCCTTCTCCTTCTTCTACTTCTTCTGATTCACCCTCCAGACTTCACCTTCTCCGTCTCCTTCTTCTACTTCTTCTGATTCACCCTCCAGACTTCATCTTCTCCTTCTCCTTCTTCTGCTTCTTCTGATTCACCCTCCAGACTTCACCTTCTCCTTCTCCTTCTTCTGCTTCTTCTGATACACCCTCCAGACTTCAACTTCTCCTTCTCCTTCTTCTACTTCTTCTGATTCACCCTCCAGACTTCACCTTCTCCTTCTCCTTCTTCTACTTCTTCTGATTCACCCTCCAGTCTTCACCTTCTCCTTCTCCTTCTTCTGTTTCTTCTGCTTCACCCTCCAGACTTCACCTTCTCCTTCTCTTTCTTCTGCTTCTTCTGATTCACCCTCCAGACTTCACCTTCTCCTTCTCCTTCTTCTGATTCTTCTGATTCACCCTCCAGACTTCACCTTCTCCTTCTCCCTCTTCTGCTTCTTCTGATTCACCCTCCTGACTTCACCTTCTCCTTCTCCTTCTTCTACTTCTTCTGATTCACTCTCCTGACTTCACCTTCTCCTTCTCCTTCTTCTACTTCTTCTGCTTCACCCTCCAGACTTCACCTTCTCCTTCTCCTTCTTCTACTTCTTCTGATTCACCCTCCAGACTTCACCTTCTCCTTCTCCTTCTTCTGCTTCTTCTGATTCACCCTCCAGACTTCACCTTCTCATTCTCCTTCTTCTGCTTCTTCTGCTGCGCCCTCCAGACTTCACCTTCTCCTTCTCCTTCTTCTGCTTCTTCCGCTTCACACTCCAGACTTCACCTTCTCCTTCTCCTTCTTCTGCTTCTTCTGCTGCGCCCTCCAGGCTTCACCTTCTCCTTCTCCTTCTTCTGCTTCTTCTGCTTCACCGTCCTGACTTCACCTTCTCCTTCTCCTTCTTCTACTTCTTCTGCTACACCCCCCTGACTTCACCTGCTCCTTCTCCTTCTTCTGCTTCTTCTGATTCACCCTCCTGACTTCACCTTCTCCTTCTCCTTCTTCTGCTTCTTCTGATTCACCCTCCAGACTTCACCTTCTCCTTCTCCTTCTTCTGCTTCTTCTGATTCACCCTCCAGACTTCACCTTCTCCTTCTCCTTCTTCTGCTTCTTCTGATTCACCCTCCAGACCACACCTTCTCCTTCTCCTTCTTCTACTTCTTCTGATTCACCCTCCAGACTTCATCTTCTTCTTCTCCTTCTTCTGCTTCTTCTGATTCACCCTCCAGACTTCACCTTCTCCTTCTCCTTCTTCTGCTTCTTCTGATTCACCCTCCAGACTTCACCTTCTCCTTCTCCTTCTTCTACTTCTTCTGATTCACCCTCCAGACTTCACCTTCTCCTTCTCCTTCTTCTACTTCTTCTGATTCACCCTCCAGTCTTCACCTTCTCCTTCTCCTTCTTCTGTTTCTTCTGCTTCACCCTCCAGACTTCACCTTCTCCTTCTCTTTCTTCTGCTTCTTCTGCTTCACCCTCCAGACTTCACCTTCTCCTTCTCCTTCTTCTGATTCTTCTGATTCACCCTCCAGACTTCACCTTCTCTATCTCCTTCTTCTGCTTCTTCTGATTCACCCTCCTGACTTCACCTTCTCCTTCTCCTTCTTCTACTTCTTCTGATTCACCCTCCTGACTTCACCTTCTCCTTCTCCTTCTTCTACTTCTTCTGCTTCACCCTCCAGACTTCACCTTCTCCTTCTCCTTCTTCTACTTCTTCTGATTCACCCTCCAGACTTCACCTTCTCCTTCTCCTTCTTCTGCTTCTTCTGATTCACCCTCCAGACTTCACCTTCTCCTTCTCCTTATTCTGCTTCTTCTGATTCACCCTCCAGACTTCACCTTCTCCTTCTCCTTCTTCTGCTTCTTCTGATTCACCCTCCAGACTTCACCTTCTCCTTCTCCTTCTTCTGCTTCTTCTGATTCACCCTCCAGACTTCACCTTCTCCTTCTCCTTCTTCTGCTTCTTCTGATTCACCCTCCAGACTTCACCTTCTCCTTCTCCTTCTTCTACTTCTTCTGATTCACCCTCCAGACTTCACCTTCTCCTTCTCCTTCTTCTGCTTCTTCTGATTCACCCTCCTGACTTCACCTTCTCCTTCTCCTTCTTCTACTTCTTCTGATTCACTCTCCTGACTTCACCTTCTCCTTCTCCTTCTTCTACTTCTTCTGCTTCACCCTCCAGACTTCACCTTCTCCTTCTCCTTCTTCTGCTTCTTCTGATTCACCCTCCAGACTTCACCTTCTCCTTCTCCTTATTCTGCTTCTTCTGATTCACCCTCCAGACTTCACCTTCTCCTTCTCCTTCTTCTGCTTCTTCTGATTCACCCTCCAGACTTCACCTTCTCCTTCTCCTTCTTCTGCTTCTTCTGATTCACCCTCCAGACTTCACCTTCTCCTTCTCCTTCTTCTGCTTCTTCTGATTCACCCTCCAGACTTCACCTTCTCCTTCTCCTTCTTCTACTTCTTCTGATACACCCTCCAGACTTCACCTTCTCCTTCTCCTACTTCTGCTTCTTCTGATTCACCCTCCTGACTTCACCTTCTCCTTCTCCTTCTTCTACTTCTTCTGATTCACCCTCCTGACTTCACCTTCTCCTTCTCCTTCTTCTACTTCTTCTGCTTCACCCTCCAGACTTCACCTTCTCCTTCTCCTTCTTCTACTTCTTCTGATTCACCCTCCAGACTTCACCTTCTCCTTCTCCTTCTTCTGCTTCTTCTGATTCACCCTCCAGACTTCACCTTCTCATTCTCCTTCTTCTGCTTCTTCTGCTGCGCCCTCCAGACTTCACCTTCTCCTTCTCCTTCTTCTGCTTCTTCTGCTTCACACTCCAGACTTCACCTTCTCCTTCTTCTGCTTCTTCTGCTGCGCCCTCCAGGCTTCACCTTCTCCTTCTCCTTCTTCTGCTTCTTCTGCTTCACCGTCCTGACTTCACCTTCTCCTTCTCCTTCTTCTACTTCTTCTGCTACACCCCCCTGACTTCACCTGCTCCTTCTCCTTCTTCTGCTTCTTCTGATTCACCCTCCTAACTTCACCTTCTCCTTCTCCTTCTTCTGCTTCTTCTGATTCACCCTCCTGACTTCACCTTCTCCTTCTCCTTCTTCTGCTTCTTCTGATTCACCCTCCAGACTTCACCTTCTCCTTCTCCTTCTTCTGCTTCTTCTGATTCACCCTCCAGACTTCACCTTCTCCTTCTCCTTCTTCTGCTTCTTCTGATTCACCCTCCAGACCTCACCTTCTCCTTCTCCTTCTTCTACTTCTTCTGATTCACCCTCCAGACTTCATCTTCTCCTTCTCCTTCTTCTACTTCTTCTGATTCACCCTCCAGACTTCACCTTCTCCTTCTCCTTCTTCTACTTCTTCTGATTCACCCTCCAGTCTTCACCTTCTCCTTCTCCTTCTTCTGTTTCTTCTGCTTCACCCTCCAGACTTCACCTTCTCCTTCTCTTTCTTCTGCTTCTTCTGATTCACCCTCCAGACTTCACCTTCTCCTTCTCCTTCTTCTGCTTCTTCTGATTCACCCTCCTGACTTCACCTTCTCCTTCTCCTTCTTCTACTTCTTCTGATTCACCCTCCTGACTTCACCTTCTCCTTCTCCTTTTTCTACTTCTTCTGCTTCACCCTCCAGACTTCACCTTCTCCTTCTCCTTCCTCTACTTCTTCTGTTTCACCCTCCAGACTTCACCTTCTCCTTCTCCTTCTTCTGCTTCTTCTGATTCACCCTCCAGACTTCACCTTCTCATTCTCCTTCTTCTGCTTCTTCTGCTGCGCCCTCCAGACTTCACCTTCTCCTTCTCCTTCTTCTGCTTCTTCTGCTTCACACTCCAGACTTCACCTTCTCCTTCTCCTTCTTCTGCTTCTTCTGCTGCGCCCTCCAGGCTTCAACTTCTCCTTCTCCTTCTTCTGCTTCTTCTGCTTCACCGTCCTGACTTCACCTTCTCCTTCTCCTTCTTCTACTTCTTCTGCTACACCCCCCTGACTTCACCTGCTCCTTCTCCTTCTTCTGCTTCTTCTGATTCACCCTCCTAAATTCACCTTCTCCTTCTCCTTCTTCTGCTTCTTCTGATTCACCCTCCTGACTTCACCTTCTCCTTCTCCTTCTTCTGCTTCTTCTGATTCACCCTCCAGACTTCACCTTCTCCTTCTCCTTCTTCTGCTTCTTCTGATTCACCCTCCAGACTTCACCTTCTCCTTCTCCTTCTTCTGCTTCTTCTGATTCACCCTCCAGACCTCACCTTCTCCTTCTCCTTCTTCTACTTCTTCTGATTCACCCTCCACACTTCCTCTTCTCCTTCTCCTTCTTCTGCTTCTTCTGATTCACCCTCCAGACATCACCTTCTCCTTCTCCTTCTTCTGCTTCTTCTGATTCACCCTCCAGACTTCACCTTCTCCTTCTCCTTCTTCTGCTTCTTCTGATTCACCCTCCAGACTTCACCTTCTCCTTCTCCTTCTTCTACTTCTTCTGATTCACCCTCCAGTCTTCACCTTCTCCTTCTCCTTCTTCTGTTTCTTCTGCTTCACCCTCCAGACTTCACCTTCTCCTTCTCTTTCTTCTGCTTCTTCTGCTTCACCCTCCAGACTTCACCTTCTCCTTCTCCTTCTTCTGATTCTTCTGATTCACCCTCCAGACTTCACCTTCTCTATCTCCTTCTTCCGCTTCTTCTGATTCACCCTCCTGACTTCACCTTCTCCTTCTCCTTCTTCTACTTCTTCTGATTCACCCTCCTGACTTCACCTTCTCCTTCTCCTTCTTCTACTTCTTCTGCTTCACCCTCCAGACTTCACCTTCTCCTTCTCCTTCTTCTACTTCTTCTGATTCACCCTCCAGACTTCACCTTCTCCTTCTCCTTCTTCTGCTTCTTCTGATTCACCCTCCAGACTTCACCTTCTCCTTCTCCTTATTCTGCTTCTTCTGATTCACCCTCCAGACTTCACCTTCTCCTTCTCCTTCTTCTGCTTCTTCTGATTCACCCTCCAGACTTCACCTTCTCCTTCTCCTTCTTCTGCTTCTTCTGATTCACCCTCCAGACTTCACCTTCTACTTCTCCTTCTTCTGCTTCTTCTGATTCACCCTCCAGACTTCACCTTCTCCTTCTCCTTCTTCTACTTCTTCTGATTCACCCTCCAGACTTCACCTTCTCCTTCTCCTTCTTCTGCTTCTTCTGATTCACCCTCCTGACTTCACCTTCTCCTTCTCCTTCTTCTACTTCTTCTGATTCACCCTCCTGACTTCACCTTCTCCTTCTCCTTCTTCTACTTCTTCTGCTTCACCCTCCAGACTTCACCTTCTCCTTCTCCTTCTTCTGCTTCTTCTGATTCACCCTCCAGACTTCACCTTCTCCTTCTCCTTATTCTGCTTCTTCTGATTCACCCTCCAGACTTCACCTTCTCCTTCTCCTTCTTCTGCTTCTTCTGATTCTCCCTCCAGACTTCACCTTCTCCTTCTCCTTCTTCTGCTTCTTCTGATTCACCCTCCAGACTTCACCTTCTCCTTCTCCTTCTTCTGCTTCTTCTGATTCACCCTCCAGACTTCACCTTCTCCTTCTCCTTCTTCTACTTCTTCTGATTCACCCTCCAGACTTCACCTTCTCCTTCTCCTTCTTCTGCTTCTTCTGATTCACCCTCCTGACTTCACCTTCTCCTTCTCCTTCTTCTACTTCTTCTGATTCACCCTCCTGACTTCACCTTCTCCTTCTCCTTCTTCTCCTTCTTCTGCTTCACCCTCCAGACTTCACCTTCTCCTTCTCCTTCTTCTACTTCTTCTGATTCACCCTCCAGACTTCACCTTCTCCTTCTCCTTCTTCTGCTTCTTCTGATTCACCCTCCAGACTTCACCTTCTCATTCTCCTTCTTCTGCTTCTTCTGCTGCGCCCTCCAGACTTCACCTTCTCCTTCTCCTTCTTCTGCTTCTTCTGCTTCACACTCCAGACTTCACCTTCTCCTTCTCCTTCTTCTGCTTCTTCTGCTGCGCCCTCCAGGCTTCACCTTCTCCTTCTCCTTCTTCTGCTTCTTCTGCTTCACCGTCCTGACTTCACCTTCTCCTTCTCCTTCTTCTACTTCTTCTGCTACACCCCCCTGACTTCACCTGCTCCTTCTCCTTCTTCTGCTTCTTCTGATTCACCCTCCTAACTTCACCTTCTCCTTCTCCTTCTTCTGCTTCTTCTGATTCACCCTCCTGACTTCACCTTCTCCTTCTCCTTCTTCTGCTTCTTCTGATTCACCCTCCAGACTTCACCTTCTCCTTCTCCTTCTTCTGCTTCTTCTGATTCACCCTCCAGACTTCACCTTCTCCTTCTCCTTCTTCTGCTTCTTCTGATTCACCCTCCAGACCTCACCTTCTCCTTCTCCTTCTTCTACTTCTTCTGATTCACCCTCCAGACTTCATCTTCTCCTTCTCCTTCTTCTGCTTCTTCTGATTCACCCTCCAGACTTCACCTTCTCCTTCTCCTTCTTCTGCTTCTTCTGATTCACCCTCCAGACTTCACCTTCTCCTTCTCCTTCTTCTACTTCTTCTGATTCACCCTCCAGGCTTCACCTTCTCCTTCTCCTTCTTCTACTTCTTCTGATTCACCCTCCAGTCTTCACCTGCTCCTTCTCCTTCTTCTGTTTCTTCTGCTTCACCCTCCAGACTTCACCTTCTCCTTCTCTTTCTTCTGCTTCTTCTGCTTCACCCTCCAGACTTCACCTTCTCCTTCTCCTTCTTCTGATTCTTCTGATTCACCCTCCAGACTTCACCTTCTCTATCTCCTTCTTCTGCTTCTTCTGATTCACCCTCCTGACTTCACCTTCTCCTTCTCCTTCTTCTACTTCTTCTGATTCACCCTCCTGACTTCACCTTCTCCTTCTCCTTCTTCTACTTCTTCTGCTTCACCCTCCAGACTTCACCTTCTCCTTCTCCTTCTTCTACTTCTTCTGATTCACCCTCCAGACTTCACCTTCTCCTTCTCCTTCTTCTGCTTCTTCTGATTCACCCTCCAGACTTCACCTTCTCCTTCTCCTTATTCTGCTTCTTCTGATTCACCCTCCAGACCTCACCTTCTCCTTCTCCTTCTTCTGCTTCTTCTGATTCACCCTCCAGACTTCACCTTCTCCTTCTCCTTCTTCTGCTTCTTCTGATTCACCCTCCAGACTTCACCTTCTCCTTCTCCTTCTTCTGCTTCTTCTGATTCACCCTCCAGACTTCACCTTCTCCTTCTCCTTCTTCTACTTCTTCTGATTCACCCTCCAGACTTCACCTTCTCCTTCTCCTTCTTCTGCTTCTTCTGATTCACCCTCCTGACTTCACCTTCTCCTTCTCCTTCTTCTACATCTTCTGATTCACCCTCCTGACTTCACCTTCTCCTTCTCCTTCTTCTACTTCTTCTGCTTCACCCTCCAGACTTCAGCTTCTCCTTCTCCTTCTTCTACTTCTTCTGATTCACCCTCCAGACTTCACCTTCTCCTTCTCCTTCTTCTACTTCTTCTGATTCACCCTCCAGACTTCACCTTCTCCTTCTCCTTCTTCTACTTCTTCTGATTCACCCTCCAGACTTCACCTTCTCCTTCTCCTTCTTCTGCTTCTTCTGATTCACCCTCCAGACTTCACCTTCTCCTTCTCCTTATTCTGCTTCTTCTGAATCACCCTCCAGACTTCACCTTCTCCTTCTCCTTCTTCTGCTTCTTCTGATTCACCCTCCAGACTTCACCTTCTCCTTCTCCTTTTTCTGCTTCTTCTGATTCACCCTCCAGACTTAACCTTCACCTTCTCCTTCTTCTACTTCTTCTGATTCACCCTCCAGACTTCACCTTCTCCTTCTCTTTCTTCTGCTTCTTCTGATTCACCCTCCAGACTTCACCTTCTCCTTCTCCTTCTTCTGATTCTTCTGATTCACCCTCCAGACTTCACCTTCTCCTTCTCCTTCTTCTGCTTCTTCTGATTCACCCTCCTGACTTCACCTTCTTCTTCTCCTTCTTCTACATCTTCTGATTCACCCTCCTGACTTCACCTTCTCCTTCTCCTTCTTCTACTTCTTCTGCATCACCCTCCAGACTTCACCTTCTCCTTCTCCTTCTTCTACTTCTTCTGATTCACCCTCCAGACTTCACCTTCTCCTTCTCCTTCTTCTACTTCTTCTGATTCACCCTCCAGACTTCACCTTCTCCTTCTCCTTCTTCTACTTCTTCTGATTCAACCTCCAGACTTCACCTTCTCCTTCTCCTTCTTCTGCTTCTTCTGATTCACCCTGCAGACATCACCTTCTCCTTCTCCTTCTTCTGCTTCTTCTGATTCACCCTCCAGACTTCACCTTCTCCTTCTCCTTCTTCTGCTTCTTCTGATTCACCCTCCAGACTTCACCTTCTCCTTCTCCTTCTTCTACGTCTTCTGATTCACCCTCCAGACTTCACCTTCTCCATCTCCTTCTTCTGCTTCTTCTGATTCACCCTCCAGACTTCACCTTCTCCTTCTCCTTCGTCTACTTCTTCTGATTCACCCTCCAGACTACACCTTCTCCTTCTCCTTCTTCTACTTCTTCTGATTCACCCTCCAGACTTCACCTTCTCCTTCTCCTTCTTCTGTTTCTTCTGATTCACCCTCCAGACTTCACCTTCTCCTTCTCCTTCTTCTACTACTTCTGATTCACCCTCCAGACTTCACCTTCTCCTTCTCCTTCTTCTACTTCTTCTGATTCACCCTCCAGACTTCATCTTCTCCTTCTCCTTCTTCTGCTTCTTCTGATTCACCCTCCAGACTTCACCTTCTCCTTCTCCTTCTTCTGCTTCTTCTGATTCACCCTCCAGACTTCACCTTCTCCTTCTCCTTCTTCTACTTCTTCTGATTCACCCTCCAGACTTCACCTTCTCCTTCTCCTTCTTCTACTTCTTCTGATTCACCCTCCAGTCTTCACCTTCTCCTTCTCCTTCTTCTGTTTCTTCTGCTTCACCCTCCAGACTTCACCTTCTCCTTCTCTTTCTTCTCCTTCTTCTGATTCACCCTCCAGACTTCACCTTCTCCTTCTCCTTCTTCTGATTCTTCTGATTCACCCTCCAGACTTCACCTTCTCCTTCTCCTTCTTCTGCTTCTTCTGATTCACCCTCCTGACTTCACCTTCTCCTTCTCCTTCTTCTACTTCTTCTGATTCACCCTCCTGACTTCACCTTCTCCTTCTCCTTCTTCTACTTCTTCTGCTTCACCCTCCAGACTTCACCTTCTCCTTCTCCTTCTTCTACTTCTTCTGATTCACCCTCCAGACTTCACCTTCTCCTTCTCCTTCTTCTGCTTCTTCTGATTCACCCTCCAGACTTCACCTTCTCCTTCTCCTTATTCTGCTTCTTCTGATTCACCCTCCAGACTTCACATTCTCCTTCTCCTTATTCTGCTTCTTCTGATTCACCCTCCAGACTTCACCTTCTCCTTCTCCTTCCTTTGCTTCTTCTGATTCACCCTCCAGACTTCACCTTCTCCTTCTCCTTCTTCTGATTCTTCTGATTCACCCTCCAGACTTCACCTTCTCCTTCTCCATCTTCTGCTTCTTCTGATTCACCCTCCTGACTTCACCTTCTCCTTCTCCTTCTTCTACTTCTTCTGATTCACCCTCCTGACTTCAACTTCTCCTTCTCCATCTTCTACTTCTTCTGCTTCACCCTCCAGACTTCAACTTCTCCTTCTCCTTCTTCTACTTCTTCTGATTCACCCTCCAGACTTCACCTTCTCCTTCTCCTTCTTCTGCTTCTTCTGATTCACCCTCCAGACTTCACCTTCTCCTTCTCCTTCTTCTGCTTCTTCTGATTCACCCTCCAGACTTCACCTTCTCCTTCTCCTTCTTCTACTTCTTCTGATTTACCCTCCAGACTTCACCTTCTCCTTCTCCTTCTTCTGCTTCTTCTGATTCGGCCTCCAGACTTCACCTTCTCCTTCTCCTTCGTCTACTTCTTCTGATTCACCCTCCAGACTACACCTTCTCCTTCTCCTTCTTCTACTTCTTCTGATTCACCCTCCAGACTTCACCTTCTCCTTCTCCTTCTTCTGTTTTTTCTGATTCACCCTCCAGACTTCATCTTCTCCTTCTCCTTCTTCTACTTCTTCTGATTCACCCTCCAGACTTCACCTTCTCCTTCTCCTTCTTCTACTTCTTCTGATTCACCCTCCAGACTTCACCTTCTCCTTCTCCTTATTCTGCTTCTTCTGATTCACCCTCCAGACTTCACCTTCTCCTTCTCCTTCTTCTACTTCTTCTGATTCACCTCCAGACTTCACCTTCTCCTTCTCCTTCTTCTGCTTCTTCTGATTCACCCTCCAGACTTCACCTTCTCCTTCTCCTTCGTCTACTTCTTCTGATTCACCCTCCAGACTACACCTTCTCCTTCTCCTTCTGCTACTTCTTCTGATTCACCCTCCAGACTTCACCTTCTCCTACTCCTTCTTCTGTTTCTTCTGATTCACCCTCCAGACTTCATCTTCTCCTTCTCCTTCTTCTACTTCTTCTGATTCACCCTCCAGACTTCACCTTCTCCTTCTCCTTCTTCTACTTCTTCTGATTCACCCTCCAGACTTCATCTTCTCCTTCTCCTTCTTCTACTTCTTCTGATTCACCCTCCAGACTTCACCTTCTCCTTCTCCTTCTTCTGCTTCTTCTGATTCACCCTCCAGACTTCACCTTCTCCTTCTCCTTATTCTGCTTCTTCTGATTCACCCTCCAGACTTCAGCTTCTCCTTCTCCTTCTTCTGCTTCTTCTGATTCACCCTCCAGACTTCACCTTCTCCTTCTCCTTCTTCTGCTTCTTCTGATTCACCCTCCAGACTTCACCTTCTCCTTCTCCTTCTTCTACTTCTTCTGATTCACCCTCCAGACTTCACCTTCTCCTTCTCCTTCTTCTGCTTCTTCTGCTTCACCCTCCAGACTTCACCTTCTCCTTCTCCTTCGTCTACTTCTTCTGATTCACCCTCCAGACTACACCTTCTCCTTCTCCTTCTTCTACTTCTTCTGATTCACCCTCCAGACTTCACCTTCTCCTTCTCCTTCTTCTGTTTCTTCTGATTCACCCTCCAGACTTCATCTTCTCCTTCTCCTTCTTCTACTTCTTCTGATACACCCTCCAGACTTCACCTTCTCCTTCTCCTTCTTCTACTTCTTCTGATTCACCCTCCAGACTTCATCTTCTCCTTCTCCTTTTCTGCTTCTTCTGATTCACCCTCCAGACTTCACCTTCTCCTTCTCCTTCTTCTGCTTCTTCTGATTCACCCTCCAGACTTCAACTTCTCCTTCTCCTTCTTCTACTTCTTCTGATTCACCCTCCAGACTTCACCTTCTCCTTCTCCTTCTTCTACTTCTTCTGATTCACCCTCCAGTCTTCACCTTCTCCTTCTCCTTCTTCTGTTTCTTCTGCTTCACCCTCCAGACTTCACCTTCTCCTTCTCTTTCTTCTACTTCTTCTGATTCACCCTCCAGACTTCACCTTCTCCTTCTCCTTCTTCTGCTTCTTCTGATTCACCCTCCAGACTTCACCTTCTCCTTCGTTTACATCTTCTGCTTCACGCTCCAGACTTCACCTTCTCCTTCTCCTTCTTCTACTTCTTCTGATTCACCCTCCAGACTTCACCTTCTCCTTCTCCTTCTTCTGCTTCTTCTGATTCACCCTCCAGACTTCACCTTCTCCTTCTCCTTATTCTGCTTCTTCTGATTCACCCTCCAGACTTCACCTTCTCCTTCTCCTTATTCTGCTTCTTCTGATTCACCCTCCAGACTTCACCTTCTCCTTCTCCTTCCTTTGCTTCTTCTGATTCACCCTCCAGACTTCACCTTCTCCTTCTCCTTCTTCTGATTCTTCTGATTCACCCTCCAGACTTCACCTTCTCCTTCTCCATCTTCTGCTTCTTCTGATTCACCCTCCTGACTTCACCTTCTCCTTCTCCTTCTTCTACTTCTTCTGATTCACCCTCCTGACTTCAACTTCTCCTTCTCCATCTTCTACTTCTTCTGCTTCACCCTCCAGACTTCAACTTCTCCTTCTCCTTCTTCTACTTCTTCTGATTCACCCTCCAGACTTCACCTTCTACTTCTCCTTCTTCTGCTTCTTCTGATTCACCCTCCAGACTTCACCTTCTCCTTCTCCTTCTTCTGCTTCTTCTGATTCACCCTCCAGACTTCACCTTCTCCTTCTCCCTCTTCTACTTCTTCTGATTTACCCTCCAGACTTCACCTTCTCCTTCTCCTTCTTCTGCTTCTTCTGATTCGCCCTCCAGACTTCACCTTCTCCTTCTCCTTCGTCTACTTCTTCTGATTCACCCTCCAGACTACACCTTCTCCTTCTCCTTCTTCTACTTCTTCTGATTCACCCTCCAGACTTCACCTTCTCCTTCTCCTTCTTCTGTTTCTTCTGATTCACCCTCCAGACTTCATCTTCTCCTTCTCCTTCTTCTACTTCTGCTGATTCACCCTCCAGACTTCACCTTCTCCTTCTCCTTCTTCTACTTCTTCTGATTCACCCTCCAGACTTCACCTTCTCCTTCTCCTTATTCTGCTTCTTCTGATTCACCCTCCAGACTTCACCTTCTCCTTCTCCTTCTTCTACTTCTTCTGATTCACCCTCCAGACTTCACCTTCTCCTTCTCCTTCTTCTGCTTCTTCTGATTCACCCTCCAGACTTCACCTTCTCCTTCTCCTTCGTCTACTTCTTCTGATTCACCCTCCAGACTACACCTTCTCCTTCTCCTTCTTCTACTTCTTCTGATTCACCCTCCAGACTTCACCTTCTCCTACTCCTTCTTCTGTTTCTTCTGATTCACCCTCCAGACTTCATCTTCTCCTTCTCCTTCTTCTACTTCTTCTGATTCACCCTCCAGACTTCACCTTCTCCTTCTCCTTCTTCTACTTCTTCTGATTCACCCTCCAGACTTCATCTTCACCTTCTCCTTATTCTGCTTCTTCTGATTCACCCTCCAGACTTCACCTTCTCCTTCTCCTTCTTCTGCTTCTTCTGATTCACCCTCCAGACTTCACCTTCTCCTTCTCCTTATTCTGCTTCTTCTGATTCACCCTCCAGACTTCACCTTCTCCTTCTCCTTCTTCTGCTTCTTCTGATTCACCCTCCAGACTTCACCTTCTCCTTCTCCTTCTTCTGCTTCTTCTGATTCACCCTCCAGACTTCACCTTCTCCTTCTCCTTCTTCTACTTCTTCTGATTCACCCTCCAGACTTCACCTTCTCCTTCTCCTTCTTCTGCTTCTTCTGATTCACCCTCCAGACTTCACCTTCTCCTTCTCCTTCGTCTACTTCTTCTGATTCACCCTCCAGACTACACCTTCTCCTTCTCCTTCTTCTACTTCTTCTGATTCACCCTCCAGACTTCACCTTCTCCTTCTCCTTCTTCTGTTTCTTCTGATTCACCCTCCAGACTTCATCTTCTCCTTCTCCTTCTTCTACTTCTTCTGATTCACCCTCCAGACTTCACCTTCTCCTTCTCCTTCTTCTACTTCTTCTGATTCACCCTCCAGACTTCATCTTCTCCTTCTCCTTTTTCTACTTCTTCTGATTCACCCTCCAGACTTCACCTTCTCCTTCTCCTTCTTCTGCTTCTTCTGATTCACCCTCCAGACTTCACCTTCTCCTTCTCCTTCGTCTACTTCTTCTGATTCACCCTCCAGACTACACCTTATCCTTCTCCTTCTTCTACTTCTTCTGATTCACCCTCCAGACTTCACCTTCTCCTTCTCCTTCTTCTGTTTCTTCTGATTCACCCTCCAGACTTCATCTTCTCCTTCTCCTTCTTCTACTTCTTCTGATTCACCCTCCAGTCTTCACCTTCTCCTTCTCCTTCTTCTGTTTCTTCTGCTTCACCCTCCAGACTTCACCTTCTCCTTCTCTTTCTTCTGCTTCTTCTGATTCACCCTCCAGACTTCACCTTCTCCTTCTCCTTCTTCTGATTCTTCTGATTCACCCTCCAGACTTCACCTTCTCCTTCTCCTTCTTCTGCTTCTTCTGCTTCACCGTCCTGACTTCACCTTCTCCTTCTCCTTCTTCTACTTCTTCTGCTACACCCCCCTGACTTCACCTGCTCCTTCTCCTTCTTCTGCTTCTTCTGATTCACCCTCCTAACTTCACCTTCTCCTTCTCCTTCTTCTGCTTCTTCTGATTCACCCTCCTGACTTCACCTTCTCCTTCTCCTTCTTCTGCTTCTTCTGATTCACCCTCCAGACTTCACCTTCTCCTTCTCCTTCTTCTGCTTCTTCTGATTCACCCTCCAGACTTCACCTTCTCCTTCTCCTTCTTCTGCTTCTTCTGATTCACCCTCCAGACCTCACCTTCTCCTTCTCCTTCTTCAACTTCTTCTGATTCACCCTCCAGACTTCATCTTCTCCTTCTCCTTCTTCTGCTTCTTCTGATTCACCCTCCAGACTTCACCTTCTCCTTCTCCTTCTTCTGCTTCTTCTGATTCACCCTCCAGACTTCACCTTCTCCTTCTCCTTCTTCTACTTCTTCTGATTCACCCTCCAGACTTCACCTTCTCCTTCTCCTTCTTCTACTTCTTCTGATTCACCCTCCAGTCTTCACCTTCTCCTTCTCCTTCTTCTGTTTCTTCTGCTTCACCCTCCAGACTTCACCTTCTCCTTCTCTTTCTTCTGCTTCTTCTGCTTCACCCTCCAGACTTCACCTTCTCCTTCTCCTTCTTCTGATTCTTCTGATTCACCCTCCAGACTTCACCTTCTCTATCTCCTTCTTCTGCTTCTTCTGATTCACCCTCCTGACTTCACCTTCTCCTTCTCCTTCTTCTACTTCTTCTGATTCACCCTCCTGACTTCACCTTCTCCTTCTCCTTCTTCTACTTCTTCTGCTTCACCCTCCAGACTTCACCTTCTCCTTCTCCTTCTTCTACTTCTTTTGATTCACCCTCCAGACTTCACCTTCTCCTTCTCCTTCTTCTGCTTCTTCTGATTCACCCTCCAGACTTCACCTTCTCCTTCTCCTTATTCTGCTTCTTCTGATTCACCCTCCAGACTTCACCTTCTCCTTCTCCTTCTTCTGCTTCTTCTGATTCACCCTCCAGACTTCACCTTCTCCTTCTCCTTCTTCTGCTTCTTCTGATTCACCCTCCAGACTTCACCTTCTCCTTCTCCTTCTTCTGCTTCTTCTGATTCACCCTCCAGACTTCACCTTCTCCTTCTCCTTCTTCTACTTCTTCTGATTCACCCTCCAGACTTCACCTTCTACTTCTCCTTCTTCTGCTTCTTCTGATTCACCCTCCTGACTTCACCTTCTCCTTCTCCTTCTTCTACATCTTCTGATTCACCCTCCTGACTTCACCTTCTCCTTCTCCTTCTTCTACTTCTTCTGCTTCACCCTCCAGACTTCAGCTTCTCCTTCTCCTTCTTCTACTTCTTCTGATTCACCCTCCAGACTTCACCTTCTCCTTCTCCTTCTTCTACTTCTTCTGATTCACCCTCCAGACTTCACCTTCTCCTTCTCCTTGTTCTACTTCTTCGGATTCACCCTCCAGACTTCACCTTCTCCTTCTCCTTCTTCTGCTTCTTCTGATTCACCCTCCAGACTTCACCTTCTCCTTCTCCTTATTCTGCTTCTTCTGAATCACCCTCCAGACTTCACCTTCTCCTTCTCCTTCTTCTGCTTCTTCTGATTCACCCTCCAGACTTCACCTTCTCCTTCTCCTTCTTCTGCTTCTTCTGATTCACCCTCCAGACTTCACCTTCACCTTCTCCTTCTTCTACTTCTTCTGATTCACCCTCCAGACTTCACCTTCTCCATCTCCTTCTTCTGCTTCTTCTGATTCACCCTCCAGACTTCACCTTCTCCTTCTCCTTCGTCTACTTCTTCTGATTCACCCTCCAGACTTCACCTTCTCTTTCTCCTTCTTCTGCTTCTTCTGATTCACCCTCCAGACTTCACCTTCTCCTTCTCCTTCTTCTACTTCTTCTGATTCACCCTCCAGACTTCACCTTCTCCTTCTCTTTCTTCTGCTTCTTCTGATTCACCCTCCAGACTTCACCTTCTCCTTCTCCTTCTTCTGATTCTTCTGATTCACCCTCCAGACTTCACCTTCTCCTTCTCCTTCTTCTGCTTCTTCTGATTCACCCTCCTGACTTCACCTTCTCCTTCTCCTTCTTCTACATCTTCTGATTCACCCTCCTGACTTCACCTTCTCCTTCTCCTTCTTCTACTTCTTCTGCTTCACCCTCCAGACTTCACCTTCTCCTTCTCCTTCTTCTACTTCTTCTGATTCACCCTCCAGACTTCACCTTCTCCTTCTCCTTCTTCTACTTCTTCTGATTCACCCTCCAGACTTCACCTTCTCCTTCTCCTTCTTCTACTTCTTCTGATTCACCCTCCAGACTTCACCTTCTCCTTCTCATTATTCTGCTTCTTCTGATTCACCCTCCAGACATCACCTTCTCCTTCTCCTTATTCTGCTTCTTCTGAATCACCCTCCAGACTTCACCTTCTCCTTCTCCTTCTTATGCTTCTTCTGATTCACCCTCCAGACTTCACCTTCTCCTTCTCCTTCTTCTGCTTCTTCTGATTCACCCTCCAGACTTCACCTTCTCCTTCTCCTTCTTCTACTTCTTCTGATTCACCCTCCAGACTTCACCTTCTCCATCTCCTTCTTCTGCTTCTTCTGATTCACCCTCCAGACTTCACCTCCTCCTTCTCCTTCGTCTACTTCTTCTGATTCACTCTCCAGACTACACCTTCTCCTTCTCCTTCTTCTACTTCTTCTGATTCACCCTCCAGACTTCACCTTCTCCTTCTCCTTCTTCTGTTTCTTCTGATTCACCCTCCAGACTTCACCTTCTCCTTCTCCTTCTTCTACTACTTCTGATTCACCCTCAAGACTTCACCTTCTCCTTCTCCTTCTTCTACTTCTTCTGATGCACCCTCCAGACTTCATCTTCTCCTTCTCCTTCTTCTGCTTCTTCTGATTCACCCTCCAGACTTCACCTTCTCCTTCTCCTTCTTCTGCTTCTTCTGATTCACCCTCCAGACTTCACCTTCTCCTTCTCCTTCTTCTACTTCATCTGATTCACCCTCCAGACTTCACCTTCTCCTTCTCCTTCTTCTACTTCTTCTGATTCACCCTCCAGTCTTCACCTTCTCCTTCTTCTTCTTCTGTTTCTTCTGCTTCACCCTCCAGACTTCACCTTCTCCTTCTCATTCTTCTGCTTCTTCTGATTCACCCTCCAGACTTCACCTTCTTCTTCTCCTTCTTCTGATTCTTCTGATGCACCCTCCAGACTTCACCTTCTCCTTCTCCTTCTTCTGCTTCTTCTGATTCACCCTCCTGACTTCACCTTCTCCTTCTCCTTCTTCTACTTCTTCTGATTCACCCTCCTGACTTCACCTTCTCCTTCTCCTTCTTCTACTTCTTCTGCTTCACGCTCCAGACTTCACCTTCTCCTTCTCCTTCTTCTACTTCTTCTGATTCACCCTCCAGACTTCACCTTCTCCTTCTCCTTCTTCTGCTTCTTCTGATTCACCCTCCAGACTTCACCTTCTCCTTCTCCTTATTCTGCTTCTTCTGATTCACCCTCCAGACTTCACCTTCTCCTTCTACTTATTCTGCTTCTTCTGATTCACCCTCCAGACTTCACCTTCTCCTTCTCCTTCCTTTGCTTCTTCTGATTCACCCTCCTGACTTCACCTTCTCCTTCTCCTTCTTCTACTTCTTCTGCTTCACGCTCCAGACTTCACCTTCTCCTTCTCCTTCTTCTGCTTCTTCTGATTCACCCTCCAGACTTCACCTTCTCCTTCTCCTTCTTCTACTTCTTCTGATTCACCCTCCAGACTTCACCTTCTCCATCTCCTTCTTCTGCTTCTTCTGATTCACCCTCCAGACTTCACCTCCTCCTTCTCCTTCGTCTACTTCTTCTGATTCACCCTCCAGACTACACCTTCTCCTTCTCCTTCTTCTACTTCTTCTGATTCACCCTCCAGACTTCACCTTCTCCTTCTCCTTCTTCTGTTTCTTCTGATTCACCCTCCAGACTTCACCTTCTCCTTCTCCTTCTTCTACTACTTCTGATTCACCCTCAAGACTTCACCTTCTCCTTCTCCTTCTTCTACTTCTTCTGATTCACCCTCCAGACTTCATCTTCTCCTTCTCCTTCTTCTGCTTCTTCTGATTCACCCTCCAGACTTCACCTTCTCCTTCTCCTTCTTCTGCTTCTTCTGATTCACCTTCCAGACTTCACCTTCTCCTTCTCCTTCTTCTACTTCATCTGATTCACCCTCCAGACTTCACCTTCTCCTTCTCCTTCTTCTACTTCTTCTGATTCACCCTCCAGTCTTCACCTTCTCCTTCTTCTTCTTCTGTTTCTTCTGCTTCACCCTCCAGACTTCACCTTCTCCTTCTCATTCTTCTGCTTCTTCTGATTCACCCTCCAGACTTCACCTTCTTCTTCTCCTTCTTCTGATTCTTCTGATGCACCCTCCAGACTTCACCTTCTCCTTCTCCTTCTTCTGCTTCTTCTGATTCACCCTCCTGACTTCACCTTCTCCTTCTCCTTCTTCTACTTCTTCTGATTCACCCTCCTGACTTCACCTTCTCCTTCTCCTTCTTCTACTTCTTCTGCTTCACGCTCCAGACTTCACCTTCTCCTTCTCCTTCTTCTACTTCTTCTGATTCACCCTCCAGACTTCACCTTCTCCTTCTCCTTCTTCTGCTTCTTCTGATTCACCCTCCAGACTTCACCTTCTCCTTCTCCTTATTCTGCTTCTTCTGATTCACCCTCCAGACTTCACCTTCTCCTTCTCCTTATTCTGCTTCTTCTGATTCACCCTCCAGACTTCACCTTCTCCTTCTCCTTCCTTTGCTTCTTCTGATTCACCCTCCAGACTTCGCCTTCTCCTTCTCCTTCTTCTGATTCTTCTGATTCACCCTCCAGACTTCACCTTCTCCTTCTCCATCTTCTGCTTCTTCTGATTCACCCTCCTGACTTCACCTTCTCCTTCTCCTTCTTCTACTTCTTCTGATTCACCCTCCTGACTTCACCTTCTCCTTCTCCTTCTTCTACTTCTTCTGATTCACCCTCCAGACTTCACCTTCTCCTTCTCCTTCTTCTGCTTCTTCTGATTCACCCTCCAGACTTCACCTTCTCCTTCTCCTTATTCTGCTTCTTCTGATTCACCCTCCAGACTTCACCTTCTCCTTCTCCTTCTTCTGCTTCTTCTGATTCACCCTCCAGACTTCACCTTCTCCTTCTCCTTCTTCTGCTTCTTCTGATTCACCCTCCAGACTTCACCTTCTCCTTCTCCTTCTTCTACTTCTTCTGATTCACCCTCCAGACTTCACCTTCTCCTTCTCCTTCTTCTGCTTCTTCTGATTCACCCTCCAGACTTCACCTTCTCCTTCTCCTTCGTCTACTTCTTCTGATTCACCCTCCAGACTACACCTTCTCCTTCTCCTTCTTCTACTTCTTCTGATTCACCCTCCAGACTTCACCTTCTCCTTCTCCTTCTTCTGTTTCTTCTGATTCACCCTCCAGACTTCATCTTCTCCTTCTCCTTCTTCTACTTCTTCTGATTCACCCTCCAGACTTCACCTTCTCCTTCTCCTTCTTCTACTTCTTCTGATTCACCCTCCAGACTTCATCTTCTCCTTCTCCTTTTTCTACTTCTTCTGATTCACCCTCCAGACTTCACCTTCTCCTTCTCCTTCTTCTGCTTCTTCTGATTCACCCTCCAGACTTCACCTTCTCCTTCTCCTTCGTCTACTTCTTCTGATTCACCCTCCAGACTACACCTTATCCTTCTCCTTCTTCTACTTCTTCTGATTCACCCTCCAGACTTCACCTTCTCCTTCTCCTTCTTCTGTTTCTTCTGATTCACCCTCCAGACTTCATCTTCTCCTTCTCCTTCTTCTACTTCTTCTGATTCACCCTCCAGTCTTCACCTTCTCCTTCTCCTTCTTCTGTTTCTTCTGCTTCACCCTCCAGACTTCACCTTCTCCTTCTCTTTCTTCTGCTTCTTCTGATTCACCCTCCAGACTTCACCTTCTCCTTCTCCTTCTTCTGATTCTTCTGATTCACCCTCCAGACTTCACCTTCTCCTTCTCCTTCTTCTGCTTCTTCTGCTTCACCGTCCTGACTTCACCTTCTCCTTCTCCTTCTTCTACTTCTTCTGCTACACCCCCCTGACTTCACCTGCTCCTTCTCCTTCTTCTGCTTCTTCTGATTCACCCTCCTAACTTCACCTTCTCCTTCTCCTTCTTCTGCTTCTTCTGATTCACCCTCCTGACTTCACCTTCTCCTTCTCCTTCTTCTGCTTCTTCTGATTCACCCTCCAGACTTCACCTTCTCCTTCTCCTTCTTCTGCTTCTTCTGATTCACCCTCCAGACTTCACCTTCTCCTTCTCCTTCTTCTGCTTCTTCTGATTCACCCTCCAGACCTCACCTTCTCCTTCTCCTTCTTCAACTTCTTCTGATTCACCCTCCAGACTTCATCTTCTCCTTCTCCTTCTTCTGCTTCTTCTGATTCACCCTCCAGACTTCACCTTCTCCTTCTCCTTCTTCTGCTTCTTCTGATTCACCCTCCAGACTTCACCTTCTCCTTCTCCTTCTTCTACTTCTTCTGATTCACCCTCCAGACTTCACCTTCTCCTTCTCCTTCTTCTACTTCTTCTGATTCACCCTCCAGTCTTCACCTTCTCCTTCTCCTTCTTCTGTTTCTTCTGCTTCACCCTCCAGACTTCACCTTCTCCTTCTCTTTCTTCTGCTTCTTCTGCTTCACCCTCCAGACTTCACCTTCTCCTTCTCCTTCTTCTGATTCTTCTGATTCACCCTCCAGACTTCACCTTCTCTATCTCCTTCTTCTGCTTCTTCTGATTCACCCTCCTGACTTCACCTTCTCCTTCTCCTTCTTCTACTTCTTCTGATTCACCCTCCTGACTTCACCTTCTCCTTCTCCTTCTTCTACTTCTTCTGCTTCACCCTCCAGACTTCACCTTCTCCTTCTCCTTCTTCTACTTCTTTTGATTCACCCTCCAGACTTCACCTTCTCCTTCTCCTTCTTCTGCTTCTTCTGATTCACCCTCCAGACTTCACCTTCTCCTTCTCCTTATTCTGCTTCTTCTGATTCACCCTCCAGACTTCACCTTCTCCTTCTCCTTCTTCTGCTTCTTCTGATTCACCCTCCAGACTTCACCTTCTCCTTCTCCTTCTTCTGCTTCTTCTGATTCACCCTCCAGACTTCACCTTCTCCTTCTCCTTCTTCTGCTTCTTCTGATTCACCCTCCAGACTTCACCTTCTCCTTCTCCTTCTTCTACTTCTTCTGATTCACCCTCCAGACTTCACCTTCTACTTCTCCTTCTTCTGCTTCTTCTGATTCACCCTCCTGACTTCACCTTCTCCTTCTCCTTCTTCTACATCTTCTGATTCACCCTCCTGACTTCACCTTCTCCTTCTCCTTCTTCTACTTCTTCTGCTTCACCCTCCAGACTTCAGCTTCTCCTTCTCCTTCTTCTACTTCTTCTGATTCACCCTCCAGACTTCACCTTCTCCTTCTCCTTCTTCTACTTCTTCTGATTCACCCTCCAGACTTCACCTTCTCCTTCTCCTTGTTCTACTTCTTCGGATTCACCCTCCAGACTTCACCTTCTCCTTCTCCTTCTTCTGCTTCTTCTGATTCACCCTCCAGACTTCACCTTCTCCTTCTCCTTATTCTGCTTCTTCTGAATCACCCTCCAGACTTCACCTTCTCCTTCTCCTTCTTCTGCTTCTTCTGATTCACCCTCCAGACTTCACCTTCTCCTTCTCCTTCTTCTGCTTCTTCTGATTCACCCTCCAGACTTCACCTTCACCTTCTCCTTCTTCTACTTCTTCTGATTCACCCTCCAGACTTCACCTTCTCCATCTCCTTCTTCTGCTTCTTCTGATTCACCCTCCAGACTTCACCTTCTCCTTCTCCTTCGTCTACTTCTTCTGATTCACCCTCCAGACTTCACCTTCTCTTTCTCCTTCTTCTGCTTCTTCTGATTCACCCTCCAGACTTCACCTTCTCCTTCTCCTTCTTCTACTTCTTCTGATTCACCCTCCAGACTTCACCTTCTCCTTCTCTTTCTTCTGCTTCTTCTGATTCACCCTCCAGACTTCACCTTCTCCTTCTCCTTCTTCTGATTCTTCTGATTCACCCTCCAGACTTCACCTTCTCCTTCTCCTTCTTCTGCTTCTTCTGATTCACCCTCCTGACTTCACCTTCTCCTTCTCCTTCTTCTACATCTTCTGATTCACCCTCCTGACTTCACCTTCTCCTTCTCCTTCTTCTACTTCTTCTGCTTCACCCTCCAGACTTCACCTTCTCCTTCTCCTTCTTCTACTTCTTCTGATTCACCCTCCAGACTTCAACTTCTCCTTCTCCTTCTTCTACTTCTTCTGATTCACCCTCCAGACTTCACCTTCTCCTTCTCCTTCTTCTACTTCTTCTGATTCACCCTCCAGACTTCACCTTCTCCTTCTCATTATTCTGCTTCTTCTGATTCACCCTCCAGACATCACCTTCTCCTTCTCCTTATTCTGCTTCTTCTGAATCACCCTCCAGACTTCACCTTCTCCTTCTCCTTCTTATGCTTCTTCTGATTCACCCTCCAGACTTCACCTTCTCCTTCTCCTTCTTCTGCTTCTTCTGATTCACCCTCCAGACTTCACCTTCTCCTTCTCCTTCTTCTACTTCTTCTGATTCACCCTCCAGACTTCACCTTCTCCATCTCCTTCTTCTGCTTCTTCTGATTCACCCTCCAGACTTCACCTCCTCCTTCTCCTTCGTCTACTTCTTCTGATTCACTCTCCAGACTACACCTTCTCCTTCTCCTTCTTCTACTTCTTCTGATTCACCCTCCAGACTTCACCTTCTCCTTCTCCTTCTTCTGTTTCTTCTGATTCACCCTCCAGACTTCACCTTCTCCTTCTCCTTCTTCTACTACTTCTGATTCACCCTCAAGACTTCACCTTCTCCTTCTCCTTCTTCTACTTCTTCTGATGCACCCTCCAGACTTCATCTTCTCCTTCTCCTTCTTCTGCTTCTTCTGATTCACCCTCCAGACTTCACCTTCTCCTTCTCCTTCTTCTGCTTCTTCTGATTCACCCTCCAGACTTCACCTTCTCCTTCTCCTTCTTCTACTTCATCTGATTCACCCTCCAGACTTCACCTTCTCCTTCTCCTTCTTCTACTTCTTCTGATTCACCCTCCAGTCTTCACCTTCTCCTTCTTCTTCTTCTGTTTCTTCTGCTTCACCCTCCAGACTTCACCTTCTCCTTCTCATTCTTCTGCTTCTTCTGATTCACCCTCCAGACTTCACCTTCTTCTTCTCCTTCTTCTGATTCTTCTGATGCACCCTCCAGACTTCACCTTCTCCTTCTCCTTCTTCTGCTTCTTCTGATTCACCCTCCTGACTTCACCTTCTCCTTCTCCTTCTTCTACTTCTTCTGATTCACCCTCCTGACTTCACCTTCTCCTTCTCCTTCTTCTACTTCTTCTGCTTCACGCTCCAGACTTCACCTTCTCCTTCTCCTTCTTCTGCTTCTTCTGATTCACCCTCCAGACTTCACCTTCTCCTTCTCCTTATTCTGCTTCTTCTGATTCACCCTCCAGACTTCACCTTCTCCTTCTACTTATTCTGCTTCTTCTGATTCACCCTCCAGACTTCACCTTCTCCTTCTCCTTCCTTTGCTTCTTCTGATTCACCCTCCTGACTTCACCTTCTCCTTCTCCTTCTTCTACTTCTTCTGCTTCACGCTCCAGACTTCACCTTCTCCTTCTCCTTCTTCTGCTTCTTCTGATTCACCCTCCAGACTTCACCTTCTCCTTCTCCTTCTTCTACTTCTTCTGATTCACCCTCCAGACTTCACCTTCTCCATCTCCTTCTTCTGCTTCTTCTGATTCACCCTCCAGACTTCACCTCCTCCTTCTCCTTCGTCTACTTCTTCTGATTCACCCTCCAGACTACACCTTCTCCTTCTCCTTCTTCTACTTCTTCTGATTCACCCTCCAGACTTCACCTTCTCCTTCTCCTTCTTCTGTTTCTTCTGATTCACCCTCCAGACTTCACCTTCTCCTTCTCCTTCTTCTACTACTTCTGATTCACCCTCAAGACTTCACCTTCTCCTTCTCCTTCTTCTACTTCTTCTGATTCACCCTCCAGACTTCATCTTCTCCTTCTCCTTCTTCTGCTTCTTCTGATTCACCCTCCAGACTTCACCTTCTCCTTCTCCTTCTTCTGCTTCTTCTGATTCACCTTCCAGACTTCACCTTCTCCTTCTCCTTCTTCTACTTCATCTGATTCACCCTCCAGACTTCACCTTCTCCTTCTCCTTCTTCTACTTCTTCTGATTCACCCTCCAGTCTTCACCTTCTCCTTCTTCTTCTTCTGTTTCTTCTGCTTCACCCTCCAGACTTCACCTTCTCCTTCTCATTCTTCTGCTTCTTCTGATTCACCCTCCAGACTTCACCTTCTTCTTCTCCTTCTTCTGATTCTTCTGATGCACCCTCCAGACTTCACCTTCTCCTTCTCCTTCTTCTGCTTCTTCTGATTCACCCTCCTGACTTCACCTTCTCCTTCTCCTTCTTCTACTTCTTCTGATTCACCCTCCTGACTTCACCTTCTCCTTCTCCTTCTTCTACTTCTTCTGCTTCACGCTCCAGACTTCACCTTCTCCTTCTCCTTCTTCTACTTCTTCTGATTCACCCTCCAGACTTCACCTTCTCCTTCTCCTTCTTCTGCTTCTTCTGATTCACCCTCCAGACTTCACCTTCTCCTTCTCCTTATTCTGCTTCTTCTGATTCACCCTCCAGACTTCACCTTCTCCTTCTCCTTATTCTGCTTCTTCTGATTCACCCTCCAGACTTCACCTTCTCCTTCTCCTTCCTTTGCTTCTTCTGATTCACCCTCCAGACTTCGCCTTCTCCTTCTCCTTCTTCTGATTCTTCTGATTCACCCTCCAGACTTCACCTTCTCCTTCTCCATCTTCTGCTTCTTCTGATTCACCCTCCTGACTTCACCTTCTCCTTCTCCTTCTTCTACTTCTTCTGATTCACCCTCCTGACTTCACCTTCTCCTTCTCCATCTTCTACTTCTTCTGCTTCACCCTCCAGACTTCAACTTCTCCTTCTCCTTCTTCTACTTCTTCTGATTCACCCTCCAGACTTCACCTTCTCCTTCTCCTTCTTCTGCTTCTTCTGATTCACCCTCCAGACTTCACCTTCTCCTTCTCCTTCTTCTGCTTCTTCTGATTCACCCTCCAGACTTCACCTTCTCCTTCTCCTTCTTCTGCTTCTTCTGATTCACCCTCCAGACTTCACCTTCTCCTTCTCCTTCTTCTGCTTCTTCTGATTCACCCTCCAGACTTCACCTTCTCCTTCTCCTTCGTCTACTTCTTCTGATTCACCCTCCAGACTTCACCTTCTCCTTCTCCTTCTTCTACTTCTTCTGATTCACCCTCCAGACTTCATCTTCTCCTTCTCCTTCTTCTACTTCTTCTGATTCACCCTCCAGACTTCACCTTCTCCTTCTCCTTCTTCTGCTTCTTCTGATTCACCCTCCAGACTTCACCTTCTCCTTCTCCTTATTCTGCTTCTTCTGATTCACCCTCCAGACTTCACCTTCTCCTTCTCCTTCTTCTACTTCTTCTGATTCACCCTCCAGACTTCACCTTCTCCTTCTCCTTCTTCTGCTTCTTCTGATTCACCCTCCAGACTTCACCTTCTCCTTCTCCTTCGTCTACTTCTTCTGATTCACCCTCCAGACTACACCTTCTCCTTCTCCTTCTTCTACTTCTTCTGATTCACCCTCCAGACTTCACCTTCTCCTTCTCCTTCTTCTGTTTCTTCTGATTCACCCTCCAGACTTCATCTTCTCCTTCTCCTTCTTCTACTTCTTCTGATTCACCCTCCAGACTTCACCTTCTCCTTCTCCTTCTTCTACTTCTTCTGATTCACCCTCCAGACTTCATCTTCTCCATCTCCTTCTTCTACTTCTTCTGATTCACCCTCCAGACTTCACCTTCTCCTTCTCCTTCTTCTGCTTCTTCTGATTCACCCTCCAGACTTCACCTTCTCCTTCTCCTTATTCTGCTTCTTCTGATTCACCCTCCAGACTTCACCTTCTCCTTCTCCTTCTTCTGCTTCTTCTGATTCACCCTCCAGACTTCACCTTCTCCTTCTCCTTCTTCTGCTTCTTCTGATTCACCCTCCAGACTTCACCTTCTCCTTCTCCTTCTTCTGCTTCTTCTGATTCACCCTCCAGACTACACCTTCTCCTTCTCCTTCTTCTACTTCTTCTGATTCACCCTCCAGACTTCACCTTCTCCTTCTCCTTCTTCTGTTTCTTCTGATTCACCCTCCAGACTTCACCTTCTCCTTCTCCTTCTTCTGCTTCTTCTGATTCACCCTCCAGACTTCATCTTCTCCTTCTCCTTCTTCTACTTCTTCTGATTCACCCTCCAGACTTCACCTTCTCCTTCTCCTTCTTCTACTTCTTCTGATTCACCCTCCACACTTCATCTTCTCCATCTCCTTCTTCTACTTCTTCTGATTCACCCTCCAGACTTCACCTTCTCCTTCTCCTTCTTCTACTTCTTCTGATTCACCCTCCAGACTTCACCTTCTCCTTCTCCTTCTTCTGCTTCTTCTGATTCACCCTCCAGACTTCACCTTCTCCTTCTCCTTATTCTGCTTCTTCTGATTCACCCTCCAGACTTCACCTTCTCCTTCTCCTTCTTCTACTTCTTCTGATTCACCCTCCAGACTTCACCTTCTCCTTCTCCTTCTTCTGCTTCTTCTGATTCACCCTCCAGACTTCACCTTCTCCTTCTCCTTCGTCTACTTCTTCTGATTCACCCTCCAGACTACACCTTCTCCTTCTCCTTCTTCTACTTCTTCTGATTCACCCTCCAGACTTCACCTTCTCCTTCTCCTTCTTCTGTTTCTTCTGATTCACCCTCCAGACTTCATCTTCTCCTTCTCCTTCTTCTACTTCTTCTGATTCACCCTCCAGACTTCACCTTCTCCTTCTCCTTCTTCTACTTCTTCTGATTCACCCTCCAGACTTCATCTTCTCCATCTCCTTCTTCTACTTCTTCTGATTCACCCTCCAGACTTCACCTTCTCCTTCTCCTTCTTCTGCTTCTTCTGATTCACCCTCCAGACTTCACCTTCTCCTTCTCCTTATTCTGCTTCTTCTGATTCACCCTCCAGACTTCACCTTCTCCTTCTCCTTCTTCTGCTTCTTCTGATTCACCCTCCAGACTTCACCTTCTCCTTCTCCTTCTTCTGCTTCTTCTGATTCACCCTCCAGACTTCACCTTCTCCTTCTCCTTCTTCTGCTTCTTCTGATTCACCCTCCAGACTACACCTTCTCCTTCTCCTTCTTCTACTTCTTCTGATTCACCCTCCAGACTTCACCTTCTCCTTCTCCTTCTTCTGTTTCTTCTGATTCACCCTCCAGACTTCACCTTCTCCTTCTCCTTCTTCTGCTTCTTCTGATTCACCCTCCAGACTTCATCTTCTCCTTCTCCTTCTTCTACTTCTTCTGATTCACCCTCCAGACTTCACCTTCTCCTTCTCCTTCTTCTACTTCTTCTGATTCACCCTCCAGACTTCATCTTCTCCATCTCCTTCTTCTACTTCTTCTGATTCACCCTCCAGACTTCACCTTCTCCTTCTCCTTCTTCTGCTTCTTCTGATTCACCCTCCAGACTTCACCTTCTCCTTCTCCTTATTCTGCTTCTTCTGATTCACCCTCCAGACTTCACCTTCTCCTTCTCCTTCTTCTGCTTCTTCTGATTCACCCTCCAGACTTCACCTTCTCCTTCTCCTTCTTCTGCTTCTTCTGATTCACCCTCCAGACTTCACCTTCTCCTTCTCCTTCTTCTGCTTCTTCTGATTCACCCTCCAGACTTCACCTTCTCCTTCTCCTTCGTCAACTTTTTCTGATTCACCCTCCAGGCTACACCTTCTCCTTCTCCTTCTTCTACTTCTTCTGATTCACCCTCCAGACTTCACCTTCTCCTTCTCCTTCTTCTGTTTCTTCTGATTCACCCTCCAGACTTCATCTTCTCCTTCTCCTTCTTCTACTTCTTCTGATTCACCCTCCAGACTTCACCTTCTCCTTCTCCTTCTTCTACTTCTTCTGATTCACCCTCCAGACTTCACCTTCTCCTTCTCCTTCTTCTACTTCTTATGATTCACCCTCCAGTCTTCACCTTCTCCTTCTCCTTCTTCTGTTTCTTCTGCTTCACCCTCCAGACTTCACCTTCTCCTTCTCTTTCTTCTGCTTCTTCTGATTCACCCTCCAGACTTCACCTTCTCCTTCTCCTTCTTCTGATTCTGCTGATTCACCCTCCAGACTTCACCTTCTCCTTCTCCTTCTTCTGCTTCTTCTGATTCACCCTCCTGACTTCACCTTCTCCTTCTCCTTCTTCTACTTCTTCTGATTCACCCTCCTGACTTCACCTTCTCCTTCTCCTTCTTCTACTTCTTCTGCTTCACCCTCCAGACTTCACCTTCTCCTTCTCCTTCTTCTACTTCTTCTGATTCACCCTCCAGACTTCACCTTCTCCTTCTCCTTCTTCTGCTTCTTCTGATTCACCCTCCAGACTTCACCTTCTCCTTCTCCTTATTCTGCTTCTTCTGATTCACCCTCCAGACTTCACCTTCTCCTTCTCCTTATTCTGCTTCTTCTGATTCACCCTCCAGACTTCACCTTCTCCTTCTCCTTCCTTTGCTTCTTCTGATTCACCCTCCAGACTTCACCTTCTCCTTCTCCTTCTTCTGATTCTTCTGATTCACCCTCCAGACTTCACCTTCTCCTTCTCCATATACTGCTTCTTCTGATTCACCCTCCTGACTTCACCTTCTCCTTCTCCTTCTTCTACTTCTTCTGATTCACCCTCCTGACATCACCTTCTCCTTCTCCATCTTCTACTTCTTCTGCTTCACCCTCCAGACTTCAACTTCTCCTTCTCCTTCTTCTACTTCTTCTGATTCACCCTCCAGACTTCACCTTCTCCTTCTCCTTCTTCTGCTTCTTCTGATTCACCCTCCAGACTTCACCTTCTCCTTCTCCTTCTTCTGCTTCTTCTGATTCTCCCTCCAGACTTCACCTTCTCCTTCTCCTTCTTCTACTTCTTCTGATTTACCCTCCAGACTTCACCTTCTCCTTCTCCTTCTTCTGCTTCTTCTGATTCACCCTCCAGACTTCACCTTCTCCTTCTCCTTCGTCTACTTCTTCTGATTCACCCTCCAGACTACACCTTCTCCTTCTCCTTCTTCTGTTTCTTCTGATTCACCCTCCAGACTTCATCTTCTCCTTCTCCTTCTTCTACTTCTTCTGATTCACCCTCCAGACTTCATCTTCTCCTTCTCCTTCTTCTACTTCTTCTGATTCACCCTCCAGACTTCACCTTCTCCTTCTCCTTCTTCTGCTTCTTCTGATTCACCCTCCAGACTTCACCTTCTCCTTCTCCTTATTCTGCTTCTTCTGATTCACCCTCCAGACTTCAACTTCTCCTTCTCCTTCTTCTACTTCTTCTGATTCACCCTCCAGACTTCACCTTCTCCTTCTCCTTCTTCTGCTTCTTCTGATTCACCCTCCAGACTTCACCTTCTCCTTCTCCTTCGTCTACTTCTTCTGATTCACCCTCCAGACTACACCTTCTCCTTCTCCTTCTTCTACTTCTTCTGATTCACCCTCCAGACTTCACCTTCTCCTTCTCCTTCTTCTACTTCTTCTGATTCACCCTCCAGACTTCACCTTCTCCTTCTCCTTCTTCTACTTCTTCTGATTCACCCTCCTGACTTCATCTTCTCCTTCTCCTTCTTCTACTTCTTCTGATTCACCCTCCAGACTTCACCTTCTCCTTCTCCTTCTTATGCTTCTTCTGATTCACCCTCCAGACTTCACCTTCTCCTTCTCCTTATTCTGCTTCTTCTGATTCACCCTCCAGACTTCACCTTCTCCTTCTCCTTCTTCTGCTTCTTCTGATTCACCCTCCAGACTTCACCTTCTCCTTCTCCTTCTTCTGCTTCTTCTGATTCACCCTCCAGACTTCATCTTCTCCTTCTCCTTCTTCTACTTCTTCTGATTCACCCTCCAGACTTCACCTTCTCCTTCTCCTTCTTCTGCTTCTTCTGATTCACCCTCCAGACTTCACCTTCTCCTTCTCCTTCGTCTACTTCTTCTGATTCACCCTCCAGACTACACCTTCTCCTTCTCCTTCTTCTACTTCTTCTGATTCACCCTCCAGACTTCACCTTCTCCTTCTCCTTCTTCTGTTTCTTCTGATTCACCCTCCAGACTTCATCTTCTCCTTCTCCTTCTTCTACTTCTTCTGATTCACCCTCCAGACTTCACCTTCTCCTTCTCCTTCTTCTACTTCTTCTGATTCACCCTCCAGACTTCATCTTCTCCTTCTCCTTTTTCTGCTTCTTCTGATTCACCCTCCAGACTTCACCTTCTCCTTCTCCTTCTTCTGCTTCTTCTGATTCACCCTCCAGACTTCAACTTCTCCTTCTCCTTCTTCTACTTCTTCTGATTCACCCTCCAGACTGCACCTTCTCCTTCTCCTTCTTCTACTTCTTCTGATTCACCCTCCAGTCTTCACCTTCTCCTTCTCCTTCTTCTGTTTCTTCTGCTTCACCCTCCAGTCTTCACCTTCTCCTTCTCTTTCTTCTACTTCTTCTGATTCACCCTCCAGACTTCACCTTCTCCTTCTCCTTCTTCTGCTTCTTCTGATTCACCCTCCAGACTTCACCTTCTCCTTCTCCTTCGTCTACTTCTTCTGATTCACCCTCCAGACTACACCTTCTCCTTCTCCTTCTTCTACTTCTTCTGATTCACCCTCCAGACTTCACCTTCTCCTTCTCCTTCTTCTGTTTCTTCTGATTCACCCTCCAGACTTCATCTTCTCCTTCTCCTTCTTCTACTTCTTCTGATTCACCCTCCAGTCTTCACCTTCTCCTTCTCCTTCTTCTGTTTCTTCTGCTTCACCCTCCAGACTTCACCTTCTCCTTCTCTTTCTTCTGCTTCTTCTGATTCACCCTCCAGACTTCACCTTCTCCTTCTCCTTCTTCTGATTCTTCTGATTCACCCTCCAGACTTCACCTTCTCCTTCTCCTTCTTCTGCTTCTTCTGCTTCACCGTCCTGACTTCACCTTCTCCTTCTCCTTCTTCTACTTCTTCTGCTACACCCCCCTGACTTCACCTGCTCCTTCTCCTTCTTCTGCTTCTTCTGATTCACCCTCCTAACTTCACCTTCTCCTTCTCCTTCCTCTGCTTCTTCTGATTCACCCTCCTGACTTCACCTTCTCCTTCTCCTTCTTCTGCTTTTTCTGATTCACCCTCCAGACTTCACCTTCTCCTTCTCCTTCTTCTGCTTCTTCTGATTCACCCTCCAGACTTCACCTTCTCCTTCTCCTTCTTCTGCTTCTTCTGATTCACCCTCCAGACCTCACCTTCTCCTTCTCCTTCTTCTACTTCTTCTGATTCACCCTCCAGACTTCATCTTCTCCTTCTCCTTCTTCTGCTTCTTCTGATTCACCCTCCAGACTTCATCTTCTCCTTCTCCTTCTTCTGCTTCTTCTGATTCACCCTCCAGACTTCACCTTCTCCTTCTCCTTCTTCTGCTTCTTCTGATTCACCCTCCAGACTTCACGTTCTCCTTCTCCTTCTTCTGCTTCTTCTGATTCACCCTCCAGACTTCACCTTCTCCTTCTCCTTCTTCTGCTTCTTCTGATTCACCCTCCAGACCTCACCTTCTCCTTCTCCTTCTTCTACTTCTTCTGATTCACCCTCCAGACTTCACCTTCTCCTTCTCCTTCTTCTACTTCTTCTGATTCGCCCTCCAGTCTTCACCTTCTCCTTCTCCTTCTTCTGTTTCTTCTGCTTCACCCTCCAGACTTCACCTTCTCCTTCTCTTTCTTCTGCTTCTTCTGCTTCACCCTCCAGACTTCACCTTCTCCTTCTCCTTCTTCTGATTCTTCTGATTCACCCTCCAGACTTCACCTTCTCTATCTCCTTCTTCTGCTTCTTCTGATTCACCCTCCTGACTTCACCTTCTCCTTCTCCTTCTTCTACTTCTTCTGATTCACCCTCCTGACTTCACCTTCTCCTTCTCCTTCTTCTACTTCTTCTGCTTCACCCTCCAGACTTCACCTTCTCCTTCTCCTTCTTCTACTTCTTTTGATTCACCCTCCAGACTTCACCTTCTCCTTCTCCTTCTTCTGCTTCTTCTGATTCACCCTCCAGACATCACCTTCTCCTTCTCCTTCTTCTACTTCTTCTGATTCACCCTCCAGACTTCACCTTCTCCTTCTGCTTCTTCTACTTCTTCTGATTCACCCTCCAGACTTCACCTTCTCCTTCTCCTTCTTCTGCTTCTTCTGATTCACCCTCCAGACTTCACCTTCTCCTTCTCCTTATTCTGCTTCTTCTGAATCACCCTCCAGACTTCACCTTCTCCTTCTCCTTCTTCTGCTTCTTCTGATTCACCCTCCAGACTTCACCTTCTCCTTCTCCTTCTTCTGCTTCTTCTGATTCACCCTCCAGACTTCACCTTCACCTTCTCCTTCTTCTACTTCTTCTGATTCACCCTCCAGACTTCACCTTCTCCATCTCCTTCTTCTGCTTCTTCTGATTCACCCTCCAGACTTCACCTTCTCCTTCTCCTTCGTCTACTTCTTCTGATTCACCCTCCAGACTTCACCTTCTCCTTCTCCTTCTTCTGCTTCTTCTGATTCACCCTCCAGACTTCACCTTCTCCTTCTCCTTCTTCTACTTCTTCTGATTCACCCTCCAGACTTCACCTTCTCCTTCTCTTTCTTCTGCTTCTTCTGATTCACCCTCCAGACTTCACCTTCTCCTTCTCCTTCTTCTGATTCTTCTGATTCACCCTCCAGACTTCACCTTCTCCTTCTCCTTCTTCTGCTTCTTCTGATTCACCCTCCTGACTTCACCTTCTCCTTCTCCTTCTTCTACATCTTCTGATTCACCCTCCTGACTTCACCTTCTCCTTCTCCTTCTTCTACTTCTTCTGCTTCACCCTCCAGACTTCACCTTCTCCTTCTCCTTCTTCTACTTCTTCTGATTCACCCTCCAGACTTCACCTTCTCCTTCTCCTTCTTCTACTTCTTCTGATTCACCCTCCAGACTTCACCTTCTCCTTCTCATTCTTCTGCTTCTTCTGATTCACCCTCCAGACATCACCTTCTCCTTCTCCTTATTCTGCTTCTTCTGAATCACCCTCCAGACTTCACCTTCTCCTTCTCCTTCTTCTGCTTCTTCTGATTCACCCTCCAGACTTCACCTTCTCCTTCTCCTTCTTCTGCTTCTTCTGATTCACCCTCCAGACTTCACCTTCTCCTTCTCCTTCTTCTACTTCTTCTGATTCACCCTCCAGACTTCACCTTCTCCATCTCCTTCTTCTGCTTCTTCTGATTCACCCTCCAGACTTCACCTTCTCCTTCTCCTTCGTCTACTTCTTCTGATTCACCCTCCAGACTACACCTTCTCCTTCTCCTTCTTCTACTTCTTCTGATTCACCCTCCAGACTTCACCTTCTCCTTCTCCTTCTTCTGTTTCTTCTGATTCACCCTCCAGACTTCACCTTCTCCTTCTCCTTCTTCTACTACTTCTGATTCACCCTCCAGACTTCACCTTCTCCTTCTCCTTCTTCTACTTCTTCTGATTCACCCTCCAGACTTCATCTTCTCCTTCTCCTTCTTCTGCTTCTTCTGATTAACCCTCCAGACTTCACCTTCTCCTTCTCCTTCTTCTGCTTCTTCTGATTCACCCTCCAGACTTCACCTTCTCCTTCTCCTTCTTCTACTTCTTCTGATTCACCCTCCAGACTTCACCTTCTCCTTCTCCTTCTTCTACTTCTTCTGATTCACCCTCCAGTCTTCACCTTCTCCTTCTCCTTCTTCTGTTTCTTCTGCTTCACCCTCCAGACTTCACCTTCTCCTTCTCTTTCTTCTGCTTCTTCTGATTCACCCTCCAGACTTCACCTTCTCCTTCTCCTTCTTCTGATTCTTCTGATTCACCCTACAGACTTCACCTTCTCCTTCTCCTTCTTCTGCTTCTTCTGATTCACCCTCCTGACTTCACCTTCTCCTTCTCCTTCTTCTACTTCTTCTGATTCACCCTCCTGACTTCACCTTCTCCTTCTCCTTCTTCTACTTCTTCTGATTCACCCTCCAGACTTCACCTTCTCCTTCTCCTTCTTCTGCTTCTTCTGATTCACCCTCCAGACTTCACCTTCTCCTTCTCCTTATTCTGCTTCTTCTGATTCACCCTCCAGACTTCACCTTCTCCTTCTCCTTATTCTGCTTCTTCTGATTCACCCTCCATACTTCACCTTCTCCTTCTCCTTCCTTTGCTTCTTCTGATTCACCCTCCAGACTTCACCTTCTCCTTCTCCTTCTTTTGATTCTTCTGATTCACCCTCCAGACTTCACCTTCTCCTTCTCCATCTTCTGCTTCTTTTGATTCACCCTCCTGAATTCACCTTCTCCTTCTCCTTCTTCTACTTCTTCTGATTCACCCTCCTGACTTCACCTTCTCCTTCTCCATCTTCTACTTCTTCTGCTTCACCCTCCAGACTTCAACTTCTCCTTCTCCTTCTTCTACTTCTTCTGATTCACCCTCCAGACTTCACCTTCTCCTTCTCCTTCTTCTGCTTCTTCTGATTCACCCTCCAGACTTCACCTTCTCCTTCTCCTTCTTCTGCTTCTTCTGATTCACCCTCCAGACTTCACCTTCTCCTTCTCCTTCTTCTACTTCTTCTGATTCACCCTCCAGACTTTAACTTCTCCTTCTCCTTCTTCTACTTCTTCTGATTCACCCTCCAGACTTCACCTTCTCCTTCTCCTTCGTCTACTTCTTCTGATTCACCCTCCAGACTACACCTTCTCCTTCTCCTTCTTCTACTTCTTCTGATTCACCCTCCAGACTTCACCTTCTCCTTCTCCTTCTTCTGTTTCTTCTGATTCACCCTCCAGACTTCATCTTCTCCTTCTCCTTCTTCTACTTCTTCTGATTCACCCTCCAGACTTCACCTTCTCCTTCTCCTTCTTCTACTTCTTCTGATTCACCCTCCAGACTTCATCTTCTCCTTCTCCTTCTTCTACTTCTTCTGATTCACCCTCCAGACTTCACCTTCTCCTTCTCCTTCTTCTGCTTCTTCTGATTCACCCTCCAGACTTCACCTTCTCCTTCTCCTTATTCTGCTTCTTCTGATTCACCCTCCAGACTTCACCTTCTCCTTCTCCTTCTTCTACTTCTTCTGATTCACCCTCCAGACTTCACCTTCTCCTTTTCCTTCTTCTGCTTCTTCTGATTCACCCTCCAGACTTCACCTTCTCCTTCTCCTTCGTCTACTTCTTCTGATTCACCCTCCAGACTACACCTTCTCCTTCTCCTTCTTCTACATCTTCTGATTCACCCTCCAGACTTCACCTTCTCCTTCTCCTTCTTCTGTTTCTTCTGATTCACCCTCCAGACTTCATCTTCTCCTTCTCCTTCTTCTACTTCTTCTGATTCACCCTCCAGACTTCACCTTCTCCTTCTCCTTCTTCTACTTCTTCTGATTCACCCTCCAGACTTCATCTTCTCCATCTCCTTCTTCTACTTCTTCTGATTCACCCTCCAGACTTCACCTTCTCCTTCTCCTTCTTCTGCTTCTTCTGATTCACCCTCCAGACTTCACCTTCTCCTTCTCCTTATTCTGCTTCTTCTGATTCACCCTCCAGACTTCACCTTCTCCTTCTCCTTCTTCTGCTTCTTCTGATTCTCCCTCCAGACTTCACCTTCTCCTTCTCCTTCTTCTGCTTCTTCTGATTCACCCTCCAGACTTCACCTTCTCCTTCTCCTTCTTCTACTTCTTCTGATTCACCCTCCAGACTTCACCTTCTCCTTCTCCTTCTTCTGCTTCTTTTGATTCACTCTCCAGACTTCACCTTCTCCTTCTCCTTCGTCTACTTCTTCTGATTCACCCTCCAGACTACACCTTCTCCTTCTCCTTCTTCTACTTCTTCTGATTCACCCTCCAGACTTCACCTTCTCCTTCTCCTTCTTCTGTTTCTTCTGATTCACCCTCCAGACTTCATCTTCCCCTTCTCCTTCTTCTACTTCTTCTGATTCACCCTCCAGACTTCACCTTCTCCTTCTCCTTTTTCTACTTCTTCTGATTCACCCTCCAGACTTCATCTTCTCCTTCTCCTTCTTCTGCTTCTTCTGATTCACCCTCCAGACTTCACCTTCTCCTTCTCCTTCTTCTACTTCTTCTGATTCACCCTCCAGACTTCATCTTCTCCTTCTCCTTCTTCTGCTTCTTCTGATTAACCCTCCAGACTTCACCTTCTCCTTCTCCTTCTTCTGCTTCTTCTGATTCACCCTCCAGACTTCACCTTCTCCTTCTCCTTCTTCTACTTCTTCTGATTCACCCTCCAGACTTCACCTTCTCCTTCTCCTTCTTCTACTTCTTCTGATTCACCCTCCAGTCTTCACCTTCTCCTTCTCCTTCTTCTGTTTCTTCTGCTTCACCCTCCAGACTTCACCTTCTCCTTCTCTTTCTTCTGCTTCTTCTGATTCACCCTCCAGACTTCACCTTCTCCTTCTCCTTCTTCTGATTCTTCTGATTCACCCTACAGACTTCACCTTCTCCTTCTCCTTCTTCTGCTTCTTCTGATTCACCCTCCTGACTTCACCTTCTCCTTCTCCTTCTTCTACTTCTTCTGATTCACCCTCCTGACTTCACCTTCTCCTTCTCCTTCTTCTACTTCTTCTGATTCACCCTCCAGACTTCACCTTCTCCTTCTCCTTCTTCTGCTTCTTCTGATTCACCCTCCAGACTTCACCTTCTCCTTCTCCTTATTCTGCTTCTTCTGATTCACCCTCCAGACTTCACCTTCTCCTTCTCCTTATTCTGCTTCTTCTGATTCACCCTCCAGACTTCACCTTCTCCTTCTCCTTCCTTTGCTTCTTCTGATTCACCCTCCAGACTTCACCTTCTCCTTCTCCTTCTTTTGATTCTTCTGATTCACCCTCCAGACTTCACCTTCTCCTTCTCCATCTTCTGCTTCTTCTGATTCACCCTCCTGACTACACCTTCTCCTTCTCCTTCTTCTACTTCTTCTGATTCACCCTCCTGACTTCACCTTCTCCTTCTCCATCTTCTACTTCTTCTGCTTCACCCTCCAGACTTCAACTTCTCCTTCTCCTTCTTCTACTTCTTCTGATTCACCCTCCAGACTTCACCTTCTCCTTCTCCTTCTTCTGCTTCTTCTGATTCACCCTCCAGACTTCACCTTCTCCTTCTCCTTCTTCTGCTTCTTCTGATTCACCCTCCAGACTTCACCTTCTCCTTCTCCTTCTTCTACTTCTTCTGATTCACCCTCCAGACTTTAACTTCTCCTTCTCCTTCTTCTACTTCTTCTGATTCACCCTCCAGACTTCACCTTCTCCTTCTCCTTCGTCTACTTCTTCTGATTCACCCTCCAGACTACACCTTCTCCTTCTCCTTCTTCTACTTCTTCTGATTCACCCTCCAGACTTCACCTTCTCCTTCTCCTTCTTCTGTTTCTTCTGATTCACCCTCCAGACTTCATCTTCTCCTTCTCCTTCTTCTACTTCTTCTGATTCACCCTCCAGACTTCACCTTCTCCTTCTCCTTCTTCTACTTCTTCTGATTCACCCTCCAGACTTCATCTTCTCCTTCTCCTTCTTCTACTTCTTCTGATTCACCCTCCAGACTTCACCTTCTCCTTCTCCTTCTTCTGCTTCTTCTGATTCACCCTCCAGACTTCACCTTCTCCTTCTCCTTATTCTGCTTCTTCTGATTCACCCTCCAGACTTCACCTTCTCCTTCTCCTTCTTCTACTTCTTCTGATTCACCCTCCAGACTTCACCTTCTCCTTTTCCTTCTTCTGCTTCTTCTGATTCACCCTCCAGACTTCACCTTCTCCTTCTCCTTCGTCTACTTCTTCTGATTCACCCTCCAGACTACACCTTTTCCTTCTCCTTCTTCTACATCTTCTGATTCACCCTCCAGACTTCACCTTCTCCTTCTCCTTCTTCTGTTTCTTCTGATTCACCCTCCAGACTTCATCTTCTCCTTCTCCTTCTTCTACTTCTTCTGATTCACCCTCCAGACTTCACCTTCTCCTTCTCCTTCTTCTACTTCTTCTGATTCACCCTCCAGACTTCATCTTCTCCATCTCCTTCTTCTACTTCTTCTGATTCACCCTCCAGACTTCACCTTCTCCTTCTCCTTCTTCTGCTTCTTCTGATTCACCCTCCAGACTTCACCTTCTCCTTCTCCTTATTCTGCTTCTTCTGATTCACCCTCCAGACTTCACCTTCTCCTTCTCCTTCTTCTGCTTCTTCTGATTCTCCCTCCAGACTTCACCTTCTCCTTCTCCTTCTTCTGCTTCTTCTGATTCACCCTCCAGACTTCACCTTCTCCTTCTCCTTCTTCTACTTCTTCTGATTCACCCTCCAGACTTCACCTTCTCCTTCTCCTTCTTCTGCTTCTTTTGATTCACTCTCCAGACTTCACCTTCTCCTTCTCCTTCGTCTACTTCTTCTGATTCACCCTCCAGACTACACCTTCTCCTTCTCCTTCTTCTACTTCTTCTGATTCACCCTCCAGACTTCACCTTCTCCTTCTCCTTCTTCTGTTTCTTCTGATTCACCCTCCAGACTTCATCTTCTCCTTCTCCTTCTTCTACTTCTTCTGATTCACCCTCCAGACTTCACCTTCTCCTTCTCCTTCTTCTACTTCTTCTGATTCACCCTCCAGACTTCATCTTCTCCTTCTCCTTCTTCTGCTTCTTCTGATTCACCCTCCAGACTTCACCTTCTCCTTCTCCTTCTTCTGCTTCTTCTGATTCACCCTCCAGACTTCAACTTCTCCTTCTCCTTCTTCTACTGCTTCTGATTCACCCTCCAGACTTCACCTTCTCCTTCTCCTTCTTCTACTTCTTCTGATTCACCCTCCAGTCTTCACCTTCTCCTTCTCCTTCTTCTGTTTCTTCTGCTTCACCCTCCAGACTTCACCTTCTCCTTCTCTTTCTTCTGCTTCTTCTGATTCACCCTCCAGACTTCACCTTCTCCTTCTCCTTCTTCTGATTCTTCTGATTCACCCTCCAGACTTCACCTTCTCCTTCTCCTTCTTCTGCTTCTTCTGATTCACCCTCCTGACTTCACCTTCTCCTTCTCCTTCTTCTACTTCTTCTGATTCACCCTCCTGACTTCACCTTCTCCTTCTCCTTCTTCTACTTCTTCTGCTTCACCCTCCAGACTTCACCTTCTCCTTCTCCTTCTTCTACTTCTTCTGATTCACCCTCCAGACTTCACCTTCTCCTTCTCCTTCTTCTGCTTCTTCTGATTCACCCTCCAGACTTCACCTTCTCATTCTCCTTCTTCTGCTTCTTCTGCTGCGCCCTCCAGACTTCACCTTCTCCTTCTCCTTCTTCTGCTTCTTCTGCTTCACACTCCAGACTTCACCTTCTCCTTCTCCTTCTTCTGCTTCTTCTGCTGCGCCCTCCAGGCTTCACCTTCTCCTTCTCCTTCTTCTGCTTCTTCTGCTTCACCGTCCTGACTTCACCTTCTCCTTCTCCATCTTCTACTTCTTCTGCTACACCCCCCAGACTTCACCTTCTCCTTCTCCTTCTTCTGCTTCTTCTGATTCACCCTCCAGACTTCACCTTCTCCTTCTCCTTATTCTGCTTCTTCTGATTCACCCTCCAGACTTCACCTTCTCCTTCTCCTTCTTCTGCTTCTTCTGATTCTCCCTCCAGACTTCACCTTCTCCTTCTCCTTCTTCTGCTTCTTCTGATTCACCCTCCAGACTTCACCTTCTCCTTCTCCTTCTTCTACTTCTTCTGATTCACCCTCCAGACTTCACCTTCTCCTTCTCCTTCTTCTGCTTCTTTTGATTCACTCTCCAGACTTCACCTTCTCCTTCTCCTTCGTCTACTTCTTCTGATTCACCCTCCAGACTACACCTTCTCCTTCTCCTTCTTCTACTTCTTCTGATTCACCCTCCAGACTTCACCTTCTCCTTCTCCTTCTTCTGTTTCTTCTGATTCACCCTCCAGACTTCATCTTCCCCTTCTCCTTCTTCTACTTCTTCTGATTCACCCTCCAGACTTCACCTTCTCCTTCTCCTTTTTCTACTTCTTCTGATTCACCCTCCAGACTTCATCTTCTCCTTCTCCTTCTTCTGCTTCTTCTGATTCACCCTCCAGACTTCACCTTCTCCTTCTCCTTCTTCTACTTCTTCTGATTCACCCTCCAGACTTCATCTTCTCCTTCTCCTTCTTCTGCTTCTTCTGATTAACCCTCCAGACTTCACCTTCTCCTTCTCCTTCTTCTGCTTCTTCTGATTCACCCTCCAGACTTCACCTTCTCCTTCTCCTTCTTCTACTTCTTCTGATTCACCCTCCAGACTTCACCTTCTCCTTCTCCTTCTTCTACTTCTTCTGATTCACCCTCCAGTCTTCACCTTCTCCTTCTCCTTCTTCTGTTTCTTCTGCTTCACCCTCCAGACTTCACCTTCTCCTTCTCTTTCTTCTGCTTCTTCTGATTCACCCTCCAGACTTCACCTTCTCCTTCTCCTTCTTCTGATTCTTCTGATTCACCCTACAGACTTCACCTTCTCCTTCTCCTTCTTCTGCTTCTTCTGATTCACCCTCCTGACTTCACCTTCTCCTTCTCCTTCTTCTACTTCTTCTGATTCACCCTCCTGACTTCACCTTCTCCTTCTCCTTCTTCTACTTCTTCTGATTCACCCTCCAGACTTCACCTTCTCCTTCTCCTTCTTCTGCTTCTTCTGATTCACCCTCCAGACTTCACCTTCTCCTTCTCCTTATTCTGCTTCTTCTGATTCACCCTCCAGACTTCACCTTCTCCTTCTCCTTATTCTGCTTCTTCTGATTCACCCTCCAGACTTCACCTTCTCCTTCTCCTTCCTTTGCTTCTTCTGATTCACCCTCCAGACTTCACCTTCTCCTTCTCCTTCTTTTGATTCTTCTGATTCACCCTCCAGACTTCACCTTCTCCTTCTCCATCTTCTGCTTCTTCTGATTCACCCTCCTGACTACACCTTCTCCTTCTCCTTCTTCTACTTCTTCTGATTCACCCTCCTGACTTCACCTTCTCCTTCTCCATCTTCTACTTCTTCTGCTTCACCCTCCAGACTTCAACTTCTCCTTCTCCTTCTTCTACTTCTTCTGATTCACCCTCCAGACTTCACCTTCTCCTTCTCCTTCTTCTGCTTCTTCTGATTCACCCTCCAGACTTCACCTTCTCCTTCTCCTTCTTCTGCTTCTTCTGATTCACCCTCCAGACTTCACCTTCTCCTTCTCCTTCTTCTACTTCTTCTGATTCACCCTCCAGACTTTAACTTCTCCTTCTCCTTCTTCTACTTCTTCTGATTCACCCTCCAGACTTCACCTTCTCCTTCTCCTTCGTCTACTTCTTCTGATTCACCCTCCAGACTACACCTTCTCCTTCTCCTTCTTCTACTTCTTCTGATTCACCCTCCAGACTTCACCTTCTCCTTCTCCTTCTTCTGTTTCTTCTGATTCACCCTCCAGACTTCATCTTCTCCTTCTCCTTCTTCTACTTCTTCTGATTCACCCTCCAGACTTCACCTTCTCCTTCTCCTTCTTCTACTTCTTCTGATTCACCCTCCAGACTTCATCTTCTCCTTCTCCTTCTTCTACTTCTTCTGATTCACCCTCCAGACTTCACCTTCTCCTTCTCCTTCTTCTGCTTCTTCTGATTCACCCTCCAGACTTCACCTTCTCCTTCTCCTTATTCTGCTTCTTCTGATTCACCCTCCAGACTTCACCTTCTCCTTCTCCTTCTTCTACTTCTTCTGATTCACCCTCCAGACTTCACCTTCTCCTTTTCCTTCTTCTGCTTCTTCTGATTCACCCTCCAGACTTCACCTTCTCCTTCTCCTTCGTCTACTTCTTCTGATTCACCCTCCAGACTACACCTTCTCCTTCTCCTTCTTCTACATCTTCTGATTCACCCTCCAGACTTCACCTTCTCCTTCTCCTTCTTCTGTTTCTTCTGATTCACCCTCCAGACTTCATCTTCTCCTTCTCCTTCTTCTACTTCTTCTGATTCACCCTCCAGACTTCACCTTCTCCTTCTCCTTCTTCTACTTCTTCTGATTCACCCTCCAGACTTCATCTTCTCCATCTCCTTCTTCTACTTCTTCTGATTCACCCTCCAGACTTCACCTTCTCCTTCTCCTTCTTCTGCTTCTTCTGATTCACCCTCCAGACTTCACCTTCTCCTTCTCCTTATTCTGCTTCTTCTGATTCACCCTCCAGACTTCACCTTCTCCTTCTCCTTCTTCTGCTTCTTCTGATTCTCCCTCCAGACTTCACCTTCTCCTTCTCCTTCTTCTGCTTCTTCTGATTCACCCTCCAGACTTCACCTTCTCCTTCTCCTTCTTCTACTTCTTCTGATTCACCCTCCAGACTTCACCTTCTCCTTCTCCTTCTTCTGCTTCTTTTGATTCACTCTCCAGACTTCACCTTCTCCTTCTCCTTCGTCTACTTCTTCTGATTCACCCTCCAGACTACACCTTCTCCTTCTCCTTCTTCTACTTCTTCTGATTCACCCTCCAGACTTCACCTTCTCCTTCTCCTTCTTCTGTTTCTTCTGATTCACCCTCCAGACTTCATCTTCTCCTTCTCCTTCTTCTACTTCTTCTGATTCACCCTCCAGACTTCACCTTCTCCTTCTCCTTCTTCTACTTCTTCTGATTCACCCTCCAGACTTCATCTTCTCCTTCTCCTTCTTCTGCTTCTTCTGATTCACCCTCCAGACTTCACCTTCTCCTTCTCCTTCTTCTGCTTCTTCTGATTCACCCTCCAGACTTCAACTTCTCCTTCTCCTTCTTCTACTGCTTCTGATTCACCCTCCAGACTTCACCTTCTCCTTCTCCTTCTTCTACTTCTTCTGATTCACCCTCCAGTCTTCACCTTCTCCTTCTCCTTCTTCTGTTTCTTCTGCTTCACCCTCCAGACTTCACCTTCTCCTTCTCTTTCTTCTGCTTCTTCTGATTCACCCTCCAGACTTCACCTTCTCCTTCTCCTTCTTCTGATTCTTCTGATTCACCCTCCAGACTTCACCTTCTCCTTCTCCTTCTTCTGCTTCTTCTGATTCACCCTCCTGACTTCACCTTCTCCTTCTCCTTCTTCTACTTCTTCTGATTCACCCTCCTGACTTCACCTTCTCCTTCTCCTTCTTCTACTTCTTCTGCTTCACCCTCCAGACTTCACCTTCTCCTTCTCCTTCTTCTACTTCTTCTGATTCACCCTCCAGACTTCACCTTCTCCTTCTCCTTCTTCTGCTTCTTCTGATTCACCCTCCAGACTTCACCTTCTCATTCTCCTTCTTCTGCTTCTTCTGCTGCGCCCTCCAGACTTCACCTTCTCCTTCTCCTTCTTCTGCTTCTTCTGCTTCACACTCCAGACTTCACCTTCTCCTTCTCCTTCTTCTGCTTCTTCTGCTGCGCCCTCCAGGCTTCACCTTCTCCTTCTCCTTCTTCTGCTTCTTCTGCTTCACCGTCCTGACTTCACCTTCTCCTTCTCCATCTTCTACTTCTTCTGCTACACCCCCCTGACTTCACCTGCTCCTTCTCCTTCTTCTGCTTCTTCTGATTCACCCTCCTAACTTCACCTTCTCCTTCTCCTTCTTCTGCTTCTTCTGATTCACCCTCCTGACTTCACCTTCTCCTTCTCCTTCTTCTGCTTCTTCTGATTCACCCTCCAGACTTCAACTTCTCCTTCTCCTTCTTCTGCTTCTTCTGATTCACCCTCCAGACTTCACCTTCTCCTTCTCCTTCTTCTGCTTCTTCTGATTCACCCTCCAGACCTCACCTTCTCCTTCTCCTTCTTCTACTTCTTCTGATTCACCCTCCAGACTTCACCTTCTCCTTCTCCTTCTTCTGTTTCTTCTGATTCACCCTCCAGACTTCATCTTCTCCTTCTCCTTCTTCTACTTCTTCTGATTCACCCTCCAGACTTCACCTTCTCCTTCTCCTTCTTCTACTTCTTCTGATTCACCCTCCAGACTTCATCTTCTCCTTCTCCTTCTTCTGCTTCTTCTGATTCACCCTCCAGACTTCACCTTCTCCTTCTCCTTCTTCTACTTCTTCTGATTCACCCTCCAGACTTCATCTTCTCCTTCTCCTTCTTCTGCTTCTTCTGATTAACCCTCCAGACTTCACCTTCTCCTTCTCCTTCTTCTGCTTCTTCTGATTCACCCTCCAGACTTCACCTTCTCCTTCTCCTTCTTCTACTTCTTCTGATTCACCCTCCAGACTTCACCTTCTCCTTCTCCTTCTTCTACTTCTTCTGATTCACCCTCCAGTCTTCACCTTCTCCTTCTCCTTCTTCTGTTTCTTCTGCTTCACCCTCCAGACTTCACCTTCTCCTTCTCTTTCTTCTGCTTCTTCTGATTCACCCTCCAGACTTCACCTTCTCCTTCTCCTTCTTCTGATTCTTCTGATTCACCCTACAGACTTCACCTTCTCCTTCTCCTTCTTCTGCTTCTTCTGATTCACCCTCCTGACTTCACCTTCTCCTTCTCCTTCTTCTACTTCTTCTGATTCACCCTCCTGACTTCACCTTCTCCTTCTCCTTCTTCTACTTCTTCTGATTCACCCTCCAGACTTCACCTTCTCCTTCTCCTTCTTCTGCTTCTTCTGATTCACCCTCCAGACTTCACCTTCTCCTTCTCCTTATTCTGCTTCTTCTGATTCACCCTCCAGACTTCACCTTCTCCTTCTCCTTATTCTGCTTCTTCTGATTCACCCTCCAGACTTCACCTTCTCCTTCTCCTTCCTTTGCTTCTTCTGATTCACCCTCCAGACTTCACCTTCTCCTTCTCCTTCTTCTACTTCTTCTGATTCACCCTCCTGACTTCACCTTCTCCTTCTCCTTCTTCTACTTCTTCTGCTTCACCCTCCAGACTTCACCTTCTCCTTCTCCTTCTTCTACTTCTTCTGATTCACCCTCCAGACTTCACCTTCTCCTTCTCCTTCTTCTGCTTCTTCTGATTCACCCTCCAGACTTCACCTTCTCATTCTCCTTCTTCTGCTTCTTCTGCTGCGCCCTCCAGACTTCACCTTCTCCTTCTCCTTCTTCTGCTTCTTCTGCTTCACACTCCAGACTTCACCTTCTCCTTCTCCTTCTTCTGCTTCTTCTGCTGCGCCCTCCAGGCTTCACCTTCTCCTTCTCCTTCTTCTGCTTCTTCTGCTTCACCGTCCTGACTTCACCTTCTCCTTCTCCATCTTCTACTTCTTCTGCTACACCCCCCTGACTTCACCTGCTCCTTCTCCTTCTTCTGCTTCTTCTGATTCACCCTCCTAACTTCACCTTCTCCTTCTCCTTCTTCTGCTTCTTCTGATTCACCCTCCTGACTTCACCTTCTCCTTCTCCTTCTTCTGCTTCTTCTGATTCACCCTCCAGACTTCAACTTCTCCTTCTCCTTCTTCTGCTTCTTCTGATTCACCCTCCAGACTTCACCTTCTCCTTCTCCTTCTTCTGCTTCTTCTGATTCACCCTCCAGACCTCACCTTCTCCTTCTCCTTCTTCTACTTCTTCTGATTCACCCTCCAGACTTCACCTTCTCCTTCTCCTTCTTCTGTTTCTTCTGATTCACCCTCCAGACTTCATCTTCTCCTTCTCCTTCTTCTACTTCTTCTGATTCACCCTCCAGACTTCACCTTCTCCTTCTCCTTCTTCTACTTCTTCTGATTCACCCTCCAGACTTCATCTTCTCCTTCTCCTTCTTCTGCTTCTTCTGATTCACCCTCCAGACTTCACCTTCTCCTTCTCCTTCTTCTACTTCTTCTGATTCACCCTCCAGACTTCATCTTCTCCTTCTCCTTCTTCTGCTTCTTCTGATTAACCCTCCAGACTTCACCTTCTCCTTCTCCTTCTTCTGCTTCTTCTGATTCACCCTCCAGACTTCACCTTCTCCTTCTCCTTCTTCTACTTCTTCTGATTCACCCTCCAGACTTCACCTTCTCCTTCTCCTTCTTCTACTTCTTCTGATTCACCCTCCAGTCTTCACCTTCTCCTTCTCCTTCTTCTGTTTCTTCTGCTTCACCCTCCAGACTTCACCTTCTCCTTCTCTTTCTTCTGCTTCTTCTGATTCACCCTCCAGACTTCACCTTCTCCTTCTCCTTCTTCTGATTCTTCTGATTCACCCTACAGACTTCACCTTCTCCTTCTCCTTCTTCTGCTTCTTCTGATTCACCCTCCTGACTTCACCTTCTCCTTCTCCTTCTTCTACTTCTTCTGATTCACCCTCCTGACTTCACCTTCTCCTTCTCCTTCTTCTACTTCTTCTGATTCACCCTCCAGACTTCACCTTCTCCTTCTCCTTCTTCTGCTTCTTCTGATTCACCCTCCAGACTTCACCTTCTCCTTCTCCTTATTCTGCTTCTTCTGATTCACCCTCCAGACTTCACCTTCTCCTTCTCCTTATTCTGCTTCTTCTGATTCACCCTCCAGACTTCACCTTCTCCTTCTCCTTCCTTTGCTTCTTCTGATTCACCCTCCAGACTTCACCTTCTCCTTCTCCTTCTTTTGATTCTTCTGATTCACCCTCCAGACTTCACCTTCTCCTTCTCCATCTTCTGCTTCTTCTGATTCACCCTCCTGACTTCACCTTCTCCTTCTCCTTCTTCTACTTCTTCTGATTCACCCTCCTGACTTCACCTTCTCCTTCTCCATCTTCTACTTCTTCTGCTTCACCCTCCAGACTTCAACTTCTCCTTCTCCTTCTTCTACTTCTTCTGATTCACCCTCCAGACTTCACCTTCTCCTTCTCCTTCTTCTGCTTCTTCTGATTCACCCTCCAGACTTCACCTTCTCCTTCTCCTTCTTCTGCTTCTTCTGATTCACCCTCCAGACTTCACCTTCTCCTTCTCCTTCTTCTACTTCTTCTGATTCACCCTCCAGACTTTAACTTCTCCTTCTCCTTCTTCTACTTCTTCTGATTCACCCTCCAGACTTCACCTTCTCCTTCTCCTTCGTCTACTTCTTCTGATTCACCCTCCAGACTACACCTTCTCCTTCTCCTTCTTCTACTTCTTCTGATTCACCCTCCAGACTTCACCTTCTCCTTCTCCTTCTTCTGTTTCTTCTGATTCACCCTCCAGACTTCATCTTCTCCTTCTCCTTCTTCTACTTCTTCTGATTCACCCTCCAGACTTCACCTTCTCCTTCTCCTTCTTCTACTTCTTCTGATTCACCCTCCAGACTTCATCTTCTCCTTCTCCTTCTTCTACTTCTTCTGATTCACCCTCCAGACTTCACCTTCTCCTTCTCCTTCTTCTGCTTCTTCTGATTCACCCTCCAGACTTCACCTTCTCCTTCTCCTTATTCTGCTTCTTCTGATTCACCCTCCAGACTTCACCTTCTCCTTCTCCTTCTTCTACTTCTTCTGATTCACCCTCCAGACTTCACCTTCTCCTTTTCCTTCTTCTGCTTCTTCTGATTCACCCTCCAGACTTCACCTTCTCCTTCTCCTTCGTCTACTTCTTCTGATTCACCCTCCAGACTACACCTTCTCCTTCTCCTTCTTCTACATCTTCTGATTCACCCTCCAGACTTCACCTTCTCCTTCTCCTTCTTCTGTTTCTTCTGATTCACCCTCCAGACTTCATCTTCTCCTTCTCCTTCTTCTACTTCTTCTGATTCACCCTCCAGACTTCACCTTCTCCTTCTCCTTCTTCTACTTCTTCTGATTCACCCTCCAGACTTCATCTTCTCCATCTCCTTCTTCTACTTCTTCTGATTCACCCTCCAGACTTCACCTTCTCCTTCTCCTTCTTCTGCTTCTTCTGATTCACCCTCCAGACTTCACCTTCTCCTTCTCCTTATTCTGCTTCTTCTGATTCACCCTCCAGACTTCACCTTCTCCTTCTCCTTCTTCTGCTTCTTCTGATTCTCCCTCCAGACTTCACCTTCTCCTTCTCCTTCTTCTGCTTCTTCTGATTCACCCTCCAGACTTCACCTTCTCCTTCTCCTTCTTCTACTTCTTCTGATTCACCCTCCAGACTTCACCTTCTCCTTCTTCTTCTTCTGCTTCTTTTGATTCACTCTCCAGACTTCACCTTCTCCTTCTCCTTCGTCTACTTCTTCTGATTCACCCTCCAGACTACACCTTCTCCTTCTCCTTCTTCTACTTCTTCTGATTCACCCTCCAGACTTCACCTTCTCCTTCTCCTTCTTCTGTTTCTTCTGATTCACCCTCCAGACTTCATCTTCTCCTTCTCCTTCTTCTACTTCTTCTGATTCACCCTCCAGACTTCACCTTCTCCTTCTCCTTCTTCTACTTCTTCTGATTCACCCTCCAGACTTCATCTTCTCCTTCTCCTTCTTCTGCTTCTTCTGATTCACCCTCCAGACTTCACCTTCTCCTTCTCCTTCTTCTGCTTCTTCTGATTCACCCTCCAGACTTCAACTTCTCCTTCTCCTTCTTCTACTGCTTCTGATTCACCCTCCAGACTTCACCTTCTCCTTCTCCTTCTTCTACTTCTTCTGATTCACCCTCCAGTCTTCACCTTCTCCTTCTCCTTCTTCTGTTTCTTCTGCTTCACCCTCCAGACTTCACCTTCTCCTTCTCTTTCTTCTGCTTCTTCTGATTCACCCTCCAGACTTCACCTTCTCCTTCTCCTTCTTCTGATTCTTCTGATTCACCCTCCAGACTTCACCTTCTCCTTCTCCTTCTTCTGCTTCTTCTGATTCACCCTCCTGACTTCACCTTCTCCTTCTCCTTCTTCTACTTCTTCTGATTCACCCTCCTGACTTCACCTTCTCCTTCTCCTTCTTCTACTTCTTCTGCTTCACCCTCCAGACTTCACCTTCTCCTTCTCCTTCTTCTACTTCTTCTGATTCACCCTCCAGACTTCACCTTCTCCTTCTCCTTCTTCTGCTTCTTCTGATTCACCCTCCAGACTTCACCTTCTCATTCTCCTTCTTCTGCTTCTTCTGCTGCGCCCTCCAGACTTCACCTTCTCCTTCTCCTTCTTCTGCTTCTTCTGCTTCACACTCCAGACTTCACCTTCTCCTTCTCCTTCTTCTGCTTCTTCTGCTGCGCCCTCCAGGCTTCACCTTCTCCTTCTCCTTCTTCTGCTTCTTCTGCTTCACCGTCCTGACTTCACCTTCTCCTTCTCCATCTTCTACTTCTTCTGCTACACCCCCCTGACTTCACCTGCTCCTTCTCCTTCTTCTGCTTCTTCTGATTCACCCTCCTAACTTCACCTTCTCCTTCTCCTTCTTCTGCTTCTTCTGATTCACCCTCCTGACTTCACCTTCTCCTTCTCCTTCTTCTGCTTCTTCTGATTCACCCTCCAGACTTCAACTTCTCCTTCTCCTTCTTCTGCTTCTTCTGATTCACCCTCCAGACTTCACCTTCTCCTTCTCCTTCTTCTGCTTCTTCTGATTCACCCTCCAGACCTCACCTTCTCCTTCTCCTTCTTCTACTTCTTCTGATTCACCCTCCAGACTTCATCTTCTCCTTCTCCTTCTTCTGCTTCTTCTGATTCACCCTCCAGACTTCACCTTCTCCTTCTCCTTCTTCTGCTTCTTCTGATTCACCCTCCAGACTTCACCTTCTCCTTCTCCTTCTTCTACTTCTTCTGATTCACCCTCCAGACTTCACCTTCTCCTTCTCCTTCTTCTACTTCTTCTGATTCACCCTCCAGTCTTCACCTTCTCCTTCTGCTTCTTCTGTTTCTTCTGCTTCACCCTCCAGACTTCACCTTCTCCTTCTCTTTCTTCTGCTTCTTCTGCTTCACCCTCCAGACTTCACCTTCTCCTTCTCCTTCTTCTGATTCTTCTGATTCACCCTCCAGACTTCACCTTCTCTATCTCCTTCTTCTGCTTCTTCTGATTCACCCTCCTGACTTCACCTTCTCCTTCTCCTTCTTCTACTTCTTCTGATTCACCCTCCTGACTTCACCTTCTCCTTCTCCTTCTTCTACTTCTTCTGCTTCACCCTCCAGACTTCACCTTCTCCTTCTCCTTCTTCTACTTCTTCTGATTCACCCTCCAGACTTCACCTTCTCCATCTCCTTCTTCTGCTTCTTCTGATTCACCCTCCAGACTTCACCTTCTCCTTCTCCTTATTCTGCTTCTTCTGATTCACCCTCCAGACTTCACCTTCTCCTTCTCCTTCTTCTGCTTCTTCTGATTCACCCTCCAGACTTCACCTTCTCCTTCTCCTTCTTCTGCTTCTTCTGATTCACCCTCCAGACTTCACCTTCTCCTTCTCCTTCTTCTGCTTCTTCTGATTCACCCTCCTGACTTCACCTTCTCCTTCTCCTTCTTCTACATCTTCTGATTCACCCTCCTGACTTCACCTTCTCCTTCTCCTTCTTCTACTTCTTCTGCTTCACCCTCCAGACTTCACCTTCTCCTTCTCCTTCTTCTACTTCTTCTGATTCACCCTCCAGACTTCACCTTCTCCTTCTCCTTCTTCTACTTCTTCTGATTCACCCTCCAGACTTCACCTTCTCCTTCTCCTTCTTCTACTTCTTCTGATTCACCCTGCAGACTTCACCTTCTCCTTCTCCTTCTTCTGCTTCTTCTGATTCACCCTCCAGACTTCACCTTCTCCTTCTCCTTATTCTGCTTCTTCTGAATCACCCTCCAGACTTCACCTTCTCCTTCTCCTTCTTCTGCTTCTTCTGATTCACCCTCCAGACTTCACCTTCACCTTCTCCTTCTTCTACTTCTTCTGATTCACCCTCCAGACTTCACCTTCTCCATCTCCTTCTTCTGCTTCTTCTGATTCACCCTCCAGACTTCACCTTCTCCTTCTCCTTCGTCTACTTCTTCTGATTCACCCTCCAGACTTCACCTTCTCCTTCTCCTTCTTCTGCTTCTTCTGATTCACCCTCCAGACTTCACCTTCTCCTTCTCCTTCTTCTACTTCTTCTGATTCACCCTCCAGACTTCACCTTCTCCTTCTCTTTCTTCTGCTTCTTCTGATTCACCCTCCAGACTTCACCTTCTCCTTCTCCTTCTTCTGATTCTTCTGATTCTCCCTCCAGACTTCACCTTCTCCTTCTCCTTCTTCTGCTTCTTCTGATTCAGCCTCCTGACTTCACCTTCTCCTTCTCCTTCTTCTACATCTTCTGATTCACCCTCCTGACTTCACCTTCTCCTTCTCCTTCTTCTACTTCTTCTGCTTCACCCTCCAGACTTCACCTTCTCCTTCTCCTTCTTCTACTTCTTCTGATTCACCCTCCAGACTTCACCTTCTCCTTCTCCTTCTTCTACTTCTTCTGATTCACCCTCCAGACTTCACCTTCTCCTTCTCCTTCTTCTACTTCTTCTGATTCACCCTCCAGACTTCACCTTCTCCTTCTCCTTCTTCTGCTTCTTCTGATTCACCCTCCAGACATCACCTTCTCCTTCTCCTTATTCTGCTTCTTCTGAATCACCCTCCAGACTTCACCTTCTCCTTCTCCTTCTTCTGCTTCTTCTGATTCACCCTCCAGACTTCACCTTCTCCTTCTCCTTCTTCTGCTTCTTCTGATTCACCCTCCAGACTTCACCTTCTCCTTCTCCTTCTTCTACTTCCTCTGATTCACCCTCCAGACTTCACCTTCTCCATCTCCTTCTTCTGCTTCTTCTGATTCACCCTCCAGACTTCACCTTCTCCTTCTCCTTCGTCTACTTCTTCTGATTCACCCTCCAGACTACACCTTCTCCTTCTCCTTCTTCTACTTCTTCTGATTCACCCTCCAGACTTCACCTTCTCCTTCTCCTTCTTCTGTTTCTTCTGATTCACCCTCCAGACTTCACCTTCTCCTTCTCCTTCTTCTACTACTTCTGATTCACCCTCCAGACTTCACCTTCTCCTTCTCCTTCTTCTACTTCTTCTGATTCACCCTCCAGACTTCATCTTCTCCTTCTCCTTCTTCTGCTTCTTCTGATTCACCCTCCAGACTTCACCTTCTCCTTCTCCTTCTTCTGCTTCTTCTGATTCCCCCTCCAGACTTCACCTTCTCCTTCTCCTTCTTCTACTTCTTCTGATTCACCCTCCAGACTTCACCTTCTCCTTCTCCTTCTTCTACTTCTTCTGATTCACCCTCCAGTCTTCACCTTCTCCTTCTCCTTCTTCTGTTTCTTCTGCTTCACCCTCCAGACTTCACCTTCTCCTTCTCTTTCTTCTGCTTCTTCTGATTCACCCTCCAGACTTCACCTTCTCCTTCTCCTTCTTCTGATTCTTCTGATTCACCCTCCAGACTTCACCTTCTCCTTCTCCTTCTTCTGCTTCTTCTGATTCACCCTCCTGACTTCACCTTCTCCTTCTCCTTCTTCTACTTCTTCTGATTCACCCTCCAGACTTCACCTTCTCCTTCTCCTTCTTCTGCTTCTTCTGATTCACCCTCCAGACTTCACCTTCTCCTTCTCCTTATTCTGCTTCTTCTGATTCACCCTCCAGACTTCACCTTCTCCTTCTCCTTATTCTGCTTCTTCTGATTCACCCTCCAGATTTCACCTTCTCCTTCTCCTTCCTTTGCTTCTTCTGATTCACCCTCCAGACTTCACCTTCTCCTTCTCCTTCTTCTGATTCTTCTGATTCACCCTCCAGACTTCACCTTCTCCTTCTCCATCTTCTGCTTCTTCTGATTCACCCTCCTGACTTCACCTTCTCCTTCTCCTTCTTCTACTTCTTCTGATTCACCCTCCTGACTTCACCTTCTCCTTCTCCATCTTCTACTTCTTCTGCTTCACCCTCAAGACTTCAACTTCTCCTTCTCCTTCTTCTACTTCTTCTGATTCACCCTCCAGACTTCACCTTCTCCTTCTCCTTCTTCTGCTTCTTCTGATTCACCCTCCAGACTTCACCTTCTCCTTCTCCTTCTTCTGCTTCTTCTGATTCACCCTCCAGACTTCACCTTCTCCTTCTCCTTCTTCTACTTCTTCTGATTCACCCTCCAGACTTCACCTTCTCCTTCTCCTTCTTCTGCTTCTTCTGATTCACCCTCCAGACTTCACCTTCTCTTCTCCTTCGTCTACTTCTTCTGATTCACCCTCCAGACTACACCTTCTCCTTCTCCTTCTTCTACTTCTTCTGATTCACCCTCCAGACTTCACCTTCTCCTTCTCCTTCTTCTGTTTCTTCTGAGTCACCCTCCAGACTTCATCTTCTCCTTCTCCTTCTTCTACTTCTTCTGATTCACCCTCCAGACTTCACCTACTCCTTCTCCTTCTTCTACTTCTTCTGATTCACCCTCCAGACTTCATCTTCTCCTTCTCCTTCTTCTACTTCTTCTGATTCACCCTCCAGACTTCACCTTCTCCTTCTCCTTCTACTGCTTCTTCTGATTCACCCTCCAGACTTCACCTTCTCCTTCTCCTTATTCTGCTTCTTCTGATTCACCCTCCAGACTTCACCTTCTCCTTCTCCTTCTTCTACTTCTTCTGATTCACCCTCCAGACTTCACCTTCTCCTTCTCCTTCTTCTGCTTCTTCTGATTCACCCTCCAGACTTCACCTTCTCCTTCTCCTTCGTCTACTTCTTCTGATTCACCCTCCAGACTACACCTTCTCCTTCTCCTTCTTCTACTTCTTCTGATTCACCCTCCAGACTTCACCTTCTCCTTCTCCTTCTTCTGTTTCTTCTGATTCACCCTCCAGACTTCACCTTCTCCTTCTCCTTCTTCTGCTTCTTCTGATTCACCCTCCAGACTTCACCTTCTCCTTCTCCTTATTCTGCTTCTTCTGATTCACCCTCCAGACTTCACCTTCTCCTTCTCCTTCTCCTGCTTCTTCTGATTCACCCTCCAGACTTCACCTTCTCCTTCTCCTTCTTCTGCTTCTTCTGATTCACCCTCCAGACTTCACCTTCTCCTTCTCCTTCTTCTACTTCTTCTGATTCACCCTCCAGACTTCACCTTCTCCTTCTCCTTCTTCTGCTTCTTCTGATTCACCCTCCAGACTTCACCTTCTCCTTCTCCTTCGTCTACTTCTTCTGATTCACCCTCCAGACTACACCTTCTCCTTCTCCTTCTTCTACTTCTTCTGATTCACCCTCCAGACTTCACCTTCTCCTTCTCCTTCTTCTGTTTCTTCTGATTCACCCTCCAGACTTCATCTTCTCCTTCTCCTTCTTCTACTTCTTCTGATTCACCCTCCAGACTTCACCTTCTCCTTCTCCTTCTTCTACTTCTTCTGATTCACCCGCCAGACTTCATCTTCTCCTTCTCCTTCTTCTGCTTCTTCTGATTCACCCTCCAGACTTCACCTTCTCCTTCTCCTTCTTCTGCTTCTTCTGATTCACCCTCCAGACTTCAACTTCTCCTTCTCCTTCTTCTACTTCTTCTGATTCACCCTCCAGACTTCACCTTCTCCTTCTCCTTCTTCTACTTCTTCTGATTCACCCTCCAGTCTTCACCTTCTCCTTCTCCTTCTTCTGTTTCTTCTGCTTCACCCTCCAGACTTCACCTTCTCCTTCTCTTTCTTCTGCTTCTTCTGATTCACCCTCCAGACTTCACCTTCTCCTTCTCCTTCTTCTGATTCTTCTGATTCACCCTCCAGACTTCACCTTCTCCTTCTCCTTCTTCTGCTTCTTCTGATTCACCCTCCTGACTTCACCTTCTCCTTCTCCTTCTTCTACTTCTTCTGATTCACCCTCCTGACTTCACCTTCTCCTTCTCCTTCTTCTACTTCTTCTGCTTCACCCTCCAGACTTCACCTTCTCCTTCTCCTTCTTCTACTTCTTCTGATTCACCCTCCAGACTTCACCTTCTCCTTCTCCTTCTTCTGCTTCTTCTGATTCACCCTCCAGACTTCACCTTCTCATTCTCCTTCTTCTGCTTCTTCTGCTGCGCCCTCCAGACTTCACCTTCTCCTTCTCCTTCTTCTGCTTCTTCTGCTTCACACTCCAGACTTCTCCTTCTCCTTCTCCTTCTTCTGCTTCTTCTGCTGCGCCCTCCAGGCTTCACCTTCTCCTTCTCCTTCTTCTGCTTCTTCTGCTTCACCGTCCTGACTTCACCTTCTCCTTCTCCTTCTACTTCTTCTGCTACACCCCCCTGACTTCACCTGCTCCTTCTCCTTCTTCTGCTTCTTCTGATTCACCCTCCTAACTTCACCTTCTCCTTCTCCTTCTTCTGCTTCTTCTGATTCACCCTCCTGACTTCACCTTCTCCTTCTCCTTCTTCTGCTTCTTCTGATTCACCCTCCAGACTTCACCTTCTCCTTCTCCTTCTTCTGCTTCTTCTGATTCACCCTCCAGACTTCACCTTCTCCTTCTCCTTCTTCTGCTTCTTCTGATTCACCCTCCAGACCTCACCTTCTCCTTCTCCTTCTTCTACTTCTTCTGATTCACCCTCCAGACTTCATCTTCTCCTTCTCCTTCTTCTGCTTCTTCTGATTCACCCTCCAGACTTCACCTTCTCCTTCTCCTTCTTCTGCTTCTTCTGATTCACCCTCCAGACTTCACCTTCTCCTTCTCCTTCTTCTACTTCTTCTGATTCACCCTCCAGACTTCACCTTCTCCTTCTCCTTCTTCTACTTCTTCTGATTCACCCTCCAGTCTTCACCTTCTCCTTCTCCTTCTTCTGTTTCTTCTGCTTCACCCTCCAGACTTCACCTTCTCCTTCTCTTTCTTCTGCTTCTTCTGCTTCACCCTCCAGACTTCACCTTCTCCTTCTCCTTCTTCTGATTCTTCTGAATCACCCTCCAGACTTCACCTTCTCTATCTCCTTCTTCTGCTTCTTCTGATTCACCCTCCTGACTTCACCTTCTCCTTCTCCTTCTTCTACTTCTTCTGATTCACCCTCCTGACTTCACCTTCTCCTTCTCCTTCTTCTACTTCTTCTGCTTCACCCTCCAGACTTCACCTTCTCCTTCTCCTTCTTCTGCTTCTTCTGATTCACCCTCCAGACTTCACCTTCTCCTTCTCCTTCTTCTGCTTCTTCTGATTCACCCTCCAGACTTCAACTTCTCCTTCTCCTTCTTCTACTTCTTCTGATTCACCCTCCAGACTTCACCTTCTCCTTCTCCTTCTTCTACTTCTGCTGATTCACCCTCCAGTCTTCACCTTCTCCTTCTCCTTCTTCTGTTTCTTCTGCTTCACCCTCCAGACTTCACCTTCTCCTTCTCTTTCTTCTGCTTCTTCTGATTCACCCTCCAGACTTCACCTTCTCCTTCTCCTTCTTCTGATTCTTCTGATTCACCCTCCAGACTTCACCTTCTCCTTCTCCTTCTTCTGCTTCTTCTGATTCACCCTCCTGACTTCACCTTCTCCTTTTCCTTCTTCTACTTCTTCTGATTCACCCTCCTGACTTCACCTTCTCCTTCTCCTTCTTCTACTTCTTCTGCTTCACCCTCCAGACTTCACCTTCTCCTTCTCCTTCTTCTACTTCTTCTGATTCACCCTCCAGACTTCACCTTCTCCTTCTCCTTCTTCTGCTTCTTCTGATTCACCCTCCAGACTTCACCTTCTCATTCTCCTTCTTCTGCTTCTTCTGCTGCGCCCTCCAGACTTCACCTTCTCCTTCTCCTTCTTCTGCTTCTTCTGCTTCACACTCCAGACTTCACCTTCTCCTTCTCCTTCTTCTGCTTCTTCTGCTGCGCCCTCCAGGCTTCACCTTCTTTTCTCCTTCTTCTGCTTCTTCTGCTTCACCGTCCTGACTTCACCTTCTCCTTCTCCTTCTTCTACTTCTTCTGCTACACACCCCTGACTTCACCTGCTCCTTCTCCTTCTTCTGCTTCTTCTGATTCTCCCTCCTAACTTCACCTTCTCCTTATCCTTCTTCTGCTTCTTCTGATTCACCCTCCTGACTTCACTTTCTCCTTCTCCTTCTTCTGCTTCTTCTGATTCACCCTCCAGACTTCACCTTCTCCTTCTCCTTCTTCTGCTTCTTCTGATTCACCCTCCAGACTTCACCTTCTCCTTCTCCTTCTTCTGCTTCTTCTGATTCACCCTCCAGACCTCACCTTCTCCTTCTCCTTCTTCTACTTCTTCTGATTCACCCTCCAGACTTCATCTTCTCCTTCTCCTTCTTCTGCTTCTTCTGATTCACCCTCCAGACTTCACCTTCTCCTTCTCCTTCTTCTGCTTCTTCTGATTCACCCTCCAGACTTCACCTTCTCCTTCTCCTTCTTCTACTTCTTCTGATTCACCCTCCAGACTTCACCTTCTCCTTCTCCTTCTTCTACTTCTTCTGATTCACCCTCCATTCTTCACCTTCTCCTTCTCCTTCTTCTGTTTCTTCTGCTTCACCCTACAGACTTCACCTTCTCCTTCTCTTTCTTCTGCTTCTTCTGCTTCACCCTCCAGACTTCACCTTCTCCTTCTCCTTCTTCTGATTCTTCTGATTCACCCTCCAGACTTCACCTTCTCTATCTCCTTCTTCTGCTTCTTCTGATTCAGCCTCCTGACTTCACCTTCTCCTTCTCCTTCTTCTACTTCTTCTGATTCACCCTCCTGACTTCACCTTCTCCTTCTCCTTCTTCTACTTCTTCTGCTTCACCCTCCAGACTTCACCTTCTCCTTCTCCTTCTTCTACTTCTTCTGATTCACCCTCCAGACTTCACCTTCTCCTTCTCCTTCTTCTGCTTCTTCTGATTCACCCTCCAGACTTCACCTTCTCCTTCTCCTTATTCTGCTTCTTCTGATTCACCCTCCAGACTTCACCTTCTCCTTCTGCTTCTTCTGATTCACCCTCCAGACTTCACCTTCTCCTTCTCCTTCTTCTGCTTCTTCTGATTCACCCTCCAGACTTCACCTTCTCCTTCTCCTTCTTCTGCTTCTTCTGATTCACCCTCCTGACTTCACCTTCTCCTTCTCCTTCTTCTACTTCTTCTGATTCACCCTCCTGACTTCACCTCCTCCTTCTCCTTCTTCTACTTCTTCTGCTTCACCCTCCAGACTTCACCTTCTCCTTCTCCTTCTTCTGCTTCTTCTGATTCACCCTCCAGACTTCAACTTCTCCTTCTCCTTCTTCTACTTCTTCTGATTCACCCTCCAGACTTCACCTTCTCCTTCTCCTTCTTCTACTTCTTCTGATTCACCCTCCAGTCTTCACCTTCTCTTTCTCCTTCTTCTGTTTCTTCTGCTTCACCCTCCAGACTTCACCTTCTCCTTCTCTTTCTTCTGCTTCTTCTGATTCACCCTCCAGACTTCACCTTCTCCTTATCCTTCTTCTGATTCTTCTGATTCACCCTCCAGACTTCACCTTCTCCTTCTCCTTCTTCTGCTTCTTCTGATTCACCCTCCTGACTTCACCTTCTCCTTCTCCTTCTTCTACTTCTTCTGATTCACCCTCCTGACTTCACCTTCTCCTTCTCCTTCTTCTACTTCTTCTGCTTCACCCTCCAGACTTCACCTTCTCCTTCTCCTTCTTCTACTTCTTCTGATTCACCCTCCAGACTTCACCTTCTCCTTCTCCTTCTTCTGCTTCTTCTGATTCACCCTCCAGACTTCACCTTCTCATTCTCCTTCTTCTGCTTCTTCTGCTGCGCCCTCCAGACTTCACCTTCTCCTTCTCCTTCTTCTGCTTCTTCTGCTTCACACTCCAGACTTCACCTTCTCCTTCTCCTTCTTCTGCTTCTTCTGCTGCGCCCTCCAGGCTTCACCTTCTTTTCTCCTTCTTCTGCTTCTTCTGCTTCACCGTCCTGACTTCACCTTCTCCTTCTCCTTCTTCTACTTCTTCTGCTACACCCCCCTGACTTCACCTGCTCCTTCTCCTTCTTCTGCTTCTTCTGATTCTCCCACCTAACTTCACCTTCTCCTTCTCCTTCTTCTGCTTCTTCTGATTCACCCTCCTGACTTCACCTTCTCCTTCTCCTTCTTCTGCTTCTTCTGATTCACCCTCCAGACTTCACCTTCTCCTTCTCCTTCTTCTGCTTCTTCTGATTCACCCTCCAGACTTCACCTTCTCCTTCTCCTTCTTCTGCTTCTTCTGATTCACCCTCCAGACCTCACCTTCTCCTTCTCCTTCTTCTACTTCTTCTGATTCACCCTCCAGACTTCATCTTCTCCTTCTCCTTCTTCTGCTTCTTCTGATTCACCCTCCAGACTTCACCTTCTCCTTCTCCTTCTTCTGCTTCTTCTGATTCACCCTCCAGACATCACCTTCTCCTTCTCCTTCTTCTACTTCTTCTGATTCACCCTCCAGACTTCACCTTCTCCTTCTCCTTCTTCTACTTCTTCTGATTCACCCTCCAGTCTTCACCTTCTCCTTCTCCTTCTTCTGTTTCTTCTGCTTCACCCTCCAGACTTCACCTTCTCCTTCTCTTTCTTCTGCTTCTTCTGCTTCACCCTCCAGACTTCACCTTCTCCTTCTCCTTCTTCTGATTCTTCTGATTCACCCTCCAGACTTCACCTTCTCTATCTCCTTCTTCTGCTTCTTCTGATTCACCCTCCTGACTTCACCTTCTCCTTCTCCTTCTTCTACTTCTTCTGATTCACCCTCCTGACTTCACCTTCTCCTTCTCCTTCTTCTACTTCTTCTGCTTCACCCTCCAGACTTCACCTTCTCCTTCTCCTTCTTCTACTTCTTCTGATTCACCCTCCAGACTTCACCTTCTCCTTCTCCTTCTTCTGCTTCTTCTGATTCACCCTCCAGACTTCACCTTCTCCTTCTCCTTATTCTGCTTCTTCTGATTCACCCTCCAGACTTCACCTTCTCCTTCTCCTTCTTCTGCTTCTTCTGATTCACCCTCCAGACTTCACCTTCTCCTTCTCCTTCTTCTGCTTCTTCTGATTCACCCTCCAGACTTCACCTTCTCCTTCTCCTTCTTCTGCTTCTTCTGATTCACCCTCCTGACTTCACCTTCTCCTTCTCCTTCTTCTACATCTTCTGATTCACCCTCCTGACTTCACCTTCTCCTTCTCCTTCTTCTACTTCTTCTGCTTCACCCTCCAGACTTCACCTTCTCCTTCTCCTACTTCTACTTCTTCTGATTCACCCTCCAGACTTCACCTTCTCCTTCTCCTTCTTCTACTTCTTCTGATTCACCCTCCAGACTTCACCTTCTCCTTCTCCTTCTTCTACTTCTTCTGATTCACCCTCCAGACTTCACCTTCTCCTTCTCCTTCTTCTGCTTCTTCTGATTCACCCTCCAGACTTCACCTTCTCCTTCTCCTTATTCTGCTTCTTCTGAATCACCCTCCAGACTTCACCTTCTCCTTCTCCTTCTTCTGCTTCTTCTGATTCACCCTCCAGACTTCACCTTCACCTTCTCCTTCTTCTACTTCTTCTGATTCACCCTCCAGACTTCACCTTCTCCATCTCCTTCTTCTGCTTCTTCTGATTCACCCTCCAGACTTCACCTTCTCCTTCTCCTTCGTCTACTTCTTCTGATTCACCCTCCAGACTTCACCTTCTCCTTCTCCTTCTTCTGCTTCTTCTGATTCACCCTCCAGACTTCACCTTCTCCTTCTCCTTCTTCTACTTCTTCTGATTCACCCTCCAGACTTCACCTTCTCCTTCTCTTTCTTCTGCTTCTTCTGATTCACCCTCCAGACTTCACCTTCTCCTTCTCCTTCTTCTGATTCTTCTGATTCACCCTCCAAACTTCACCTTCTCCTTCTCCTTCTTCTGCTTCTTCTGATTCACCCTCCTGACTTCACCTTCTCCTTCTCCTTCTTCTGCATCTTCTGATTCACCCTCCTGACTTCACCTTCTCCTTCTCCTTCTTCTACTTCTTCTGCTTCACCCTCCAGACTTCATCTTCTCCTTCTCCTTCTTCTACTTCTTCTGATTCACCCTCCAGACTTCACCTTCTCCTTCTCCTTCTTCTACTTCTTCTGATTCACCCTCCAGACTTCACCTTCTCCTTCTCCTTCTTCTACTTCTTCTGATTCACCCTCCAGACTTCACCTTCTCCTTCTCCTTCTTCTGCTTCTTCTGATTCACCCTCCAGACTTCACCTTCTCCTTCTCCTTCTTCTGCTTCTTCTGATTCACCCTCCAGACTTCACCTTCTCCTTCTCCTTCTTCTGCTTCTTCTGATTCACCCTCCAGACTTCACCTTCTCCTTCTCCTTCTTCTACTTCCTCTGATTCACCCTCCAGACTTCACCTTCTCCATCTCCTTCTTCTGCTTCTTCTGATTCACCCTCCAGACTTCACCTTCTCCTTCTCCTTCGTCTACTTCTTCTGCTTCACCCTCCAGACTTCACCTTCTCCTTCTCCTTCTTCTGCTTCTTCTGATTCACCCTCCAGACTTCACCTTCACCTTCTCCTTCTTCTACTTCTTCTGATTCACCCTCCAGACTTCACCTTCTCCATCTCCTTCTTCTGCTTCTTCTGATTCACCCTCCAGACTTCACCTTCTCCTTCTCCTTCGTCTACTTCTTCTGATTCACCCTCCAGACTTCACCTTCTCCTTCTCCTTCTTCTGCTTCTTCTGATTCACCCTCCAGACTTCACCTTCTCCTTCTCCTTCTTCTACTTCTTCTGATTCACCCTCCAGACTTCACCTTCTCCTTCTCTTTCTTCTGCTTCTTCTGATTCACCCTCCAGACTTCACCTTCTCCTTCTCCTTCTTCTGATTCTTCTGATTCACCCTCCAAACTTCACCTTCTCCTTCTCCTTCTTCTGCTTCTTCTGATTCACCCTCCTGACTTCACCTTCTCCTTCTCCTTCTTCTGCATCTTCTGATTCACCCTCCTGACTTCACCTTCTCCTTCTCCTTCTTCTACTTCTTCTGCTTCACCCTCCAGACTTCATCTTCTCCTTCTCCTTCTTCTACTTCTTCTGATTCACCCTCCAGACTTCACCTTCTCCTTCTCCTTCTTCTACTTCTTCTGATTCACCCTCCAGACTTCACCTTCTCCTTCTCCTTCTTCTACTTCTTCTGATTCACCCTCCAGACTTCACCTTCTCCTTCTCCTTCTTCTGCTTCTTCTGATTCACCCTCCAGACATCACCTTCTCCTTCTCCTTATTCTGCTTCTTCTGAATCACCCTCCAGACTTCACCTTCTCCTTCTCCTTCTTCTGCTTCTTCTGATTCACCCTCCAGACTTCACCTTCTCCTTCTCCTTCTTCTGCTTCTTCTGATTCACCCTCCAGACTTCACCTTCTCCTTCTCCTTCTTCTACTTCCTCTGATTCACCCTCCAGACTTCACCTTCTCCATCTCCTTCTTCTGCTTCTTCTGATTCACCCTCCAAAATTCACCTTCTCCTTCTCCTTCGTCTACTTCTTCTGATTCACCCTCCAGACTACACCTTCTCCTTCTCCTTCTTCTACTTCTTCTGATTCACCCTCCAGACTTCACCTTCTCCTTCTCCTTCTTCTGTTTCTTCTGATTCACCCTCCAGACTTCACCTTCTCCTTCTCCTTCTTCTACTACTTCTGATTCACCCTTCAGACTTCACCTTCTCCTTCTCCTTCTTCTACTTTTTCTGATTCACCCTCCAGACTTCATCTTCTCCTTCTCCTTCTTCTGCTTCTTCTGATTCACCCTCCAGACTTCACCTTCTCCTTCTCCTTCTTCTGCTTCTTCTGATTCACCCTCCAGACTTCACCTTCTCCTTCTCCTTCTTCTACTTCTTCTGATTCACCCTCCAGACTTCACCTTCTCCTTCTCCTTCTTCTAATTCTTCTGATTCACCCTCCAGTCTTCACCTTCTCCTTCTCCTTCTTCTGTTTCTTCTGCTTCACCCTCCAGACTTCACCTTCTCCTTCTCCTTCTTCTGCTTCTTCTGATTCACCCTCCTGACTTCACCTTCTCCTTCTCCTTCTTCTACTTCTTCTGATTCACCCTCCTGACTTCACCTTCTCCTTCTCCTTCTTCTACTTCTTCTGCTTCACCCTCCAGACTTCACCTTCTCCTTCTCCTTCTTCTACTTCTTCTGATTCACCCTCCAGACTTCACCTTCTCCTTCTCCTTCTTCTGCTTCTTCTGATTCACCCTCCAGACTTCACCTTCTCCTTCTCCTTATTCTGCTTCTTCTGATTCACCCTCCAGACTTCACCTTCTCCTTCTCCTTATTCTGCTTCTTCTGATTCACCCTCCAGACTTCACCTTCTCCTTCTCCTTCCTTTGCTTCTTCTGATTCACCCTCCAGACTTCACCTTCTCCTTCTCCTTCTTCTGATTCTTCTGATTCACCCTCCAGACTTCACCTTCTCCTTCTCCATCTTCTGCTTCTTCTGATTCACCCTCCTGACTTCACCTTCTGCTTCTCCTTCTTCTACTTCTTCTGATTCACCCTGCTGACTTCACCTTCTCCTTCTCCATCTTCTACTTCTTCTGCTTCACCCTCCAGACTTCAACTTCTCCTTCTCCTTCTTCTACTTCTTCTGATTCACCCTCCAGACTTCACCTTCTCCTTCTCCTTCTTCTGCTTCTTCTGATTCACCCTCCAGACTTCACCTTCTCCTTCTCCTTCTTCTGCTTCTTCTGATTCACCCTCCAGACTTCACCTTCTCCTTCTCCTTCTTCTACTTCTTCTGATTCACCCTCCAGACTTCACCTTCTCCTTCTCCTTCTTCTGCTTCTTCTGATTCACCCTCCAGACTTCACCTTCTCCTTCTCCTTCGTCTACTTCTTCTGATTCACCCTCCAGACTACACCTTCTCCTTCTCCTTCTTCTACTTCTTCTGATTCACCCTCCAGACTTCACCTTCTCCTTCTCCTTCTTCTGTTTCTTCTGATTCACCCTCCAGACTTCATCTTCTCCTTCTCCTTCTTCTACTTCTTCTGATTCACCCTCCAGACTTCACCTTCTCCTTCTCCTTCTTCTACTTCTTCTGATTCACCCTCCAGTCTTCACCTTCTCCTTCTCCTTCTTCTGTTTCTTCTGCTTCACCCTGCAGACTTCACCTTCTCCTTCTCTTTCTTCTGCTTCTTCTGATTCACCCTCCAGACTTCACCTTCTCCTTCTCCTTCTTCTGATTCTTCAGATTCACCCTCCAGACTTCACCTTCTCCTTCTCCTTCTTCTGCTTCTTCTGATTCACCCTCCTGACTTCACCTTCTCCTTCTCCTTCTTCTACTTCTTCTGATTCACCCTCCTGACTTCACCTTCTCCTTCTCCTTCTTCTACTTCTTCTGCTTCACCCTCCAGACTTCACCTTCTCCTTCTCCTTCTTCTACTTCTTCTGATTCACCCTCCAGACTTCACCTTCTCCTTCTCCTTCTTCTGCTTCTTCTGATTCACCCTCCAGACTTCACCTTCTCATTCTCCTTCTTCTGCTTCTTCTGCTGCGCCCTCCAGACTTCACCTTCTCCTTCTCCTTCTTCTGCTTCTTCTGATTCACCCTCCAGACTTCACCTTCTCCTTCTCCTTCTTCTGCTTCTTCTGATTCACCCTCCAGACTTCACCTTCTCCTTCTCCTTCTTCTGCTTCTTCTGATTCACCCTCCTGACTTCACCTTCTCCTTCTCCTTCTTCTACATCTTCTGATTCACCCTCCTGACTTCACCTTCTCCTTCTCCTTCTTCTGCATCTTCTGATTCACCCTCCTGACTTCACCTTCTCCTTCTCCTTCTTCTACTTCTTCTGCTTCACCCTCCAGACTTCATCTTCTCCTTCTCCTTCTTCTACTTCTTCTGATTCACCCTCCAGACTTCACCTTCTCCTTCTCCTTCTTCTACTTCTTCTGATTCACCCTCCAGACTTCACCTTCTCCTTCTCCTTCTTCTACTTCTTCTGATTCACCCTCCAGACTTCACCTTCTCCTTCTCCTTCTTCTGCTTCTTCTGATTCACCCTCCAGACTTCACCTTCTCCTTCTCCTTCTTCTGCTTCTTCTGATTCACCCTCCAGACTTCACCTTCTCCTTCTCCTTCTTCTGCTTCTTCTGATTCACCCTCCAGACTTCACCTTCTCCTTCTCCTTCTTCTACTTCCTCTGATTCACCCTCCAGACTTCACCTTCTCCATCTCCTTCTTCTGCTTCTTCTGATTCACCCTCCAGACTTCACCTTCTCCTTCTCCTTCGTCTACTTCTTCTGCTTCACCCTCCAGACTTCACCTTCTCCTTCTCCTTCTTCTGCTTCTTCTGATTCACCCTCCAGACTTCACCTTCACCTTCTCCTTCTTCTACTTCTTCTGATTCACCCTCCAGACTTCACCTTCTCCATCTCCTTCTTCTGCTTCTTCTGATTCACCCTCCAGACTTCACCTTCTCCTTCTCCTTCGTCTACTTCTTCTGATTCACCCTCCAGACTTCACCTTCTCCTTCTCCTTCTTCTGCTTCTTCTGATTCACCCTCCAGACTTCACCTTCTCCTTCTCCTTCTTCTACTTCTTCTGATTCACCCTCCAGACTTCACCTTCTCCTTCTCTTTCTTCTGCTTCTTCTGATTCACCCTCCAGACTTCACCTTCTCCTTCTCCTTCTTCTGATTCTTCTGATTCACCCTCCAAACTTCACCTTCTCCTTCTCCTTCTTCTGCTTCTTCTGATTCACCCTCCTGACTTCACCTTCTCCTTCTCCTTCTTCTGCATCTTCTGATTCACCCTCCTGACTTCACCTTCTCCTTCTCCTTCTTCTACTTCTTCTGCTTCACCCTCCAGACTTCATCTTCTCCTTCTCCTTCTTCTACTTCTTCTGATTCACCCTCCAGACTTCACCTTCTCCTTCTCCTTCTTCTACTTCTTCTGATTCACCCTCCAGACTTCACCTTCTCCTTCTCCTTCTTCTACTTCTTCTGATTCACCCTCCAGACTTCACCTTCTCCTTCTCCTTCTTCTGCTTCTTCTGATTCACCCTCCAGACATCACCTTCTCCTTCTCCTTATTCTGCTTCTTCTGAATCACCCTCCAGACTTCACCTTCTCCTTCTCCTTCTTCTGCTTCTTCTGATTCACCCTCCAGACTTCACCTTCTCCTTCTCCTTCTTCTGCTTCTTCTGATTCACCCTCCAGACTTCACCTTCTCCTTCTCCTTCTTCTACTTCCTCTGATTCACCCTCCAGACTTCACCTTCTCCATCTCCTTCTTCTGCTTCTTCTGATTCACCCTCCAAAATTCACCTTCTCCTTCTCCTTCGTCTACTTCTTCTGATTCACCCTCCAGACTACACCTTCTCCTTCTCCTTCTTCTACTTCTTCTGATTCACCCTCCAGACTTCACCTTCTCCTTCTCCTTCTTCTGTTTCTTCTGATTCACCCTCCAGACTTCACCTTCTCCTTCTCCTTCTTCTACTACTTCTGATTCACCCTTCAGACTTCACCTTCTCCTTCTCCTTCTTCTACTTTTTCTGATTCACCCTCCAGACTTCATCTTCTCCTTCTCCTTCTTCTGCTTCTTCTGATTCACCCTCCAGACTTCACCTTCTCCTTCTCCTTCTTCTGCTTCTTCTGATTCACCCTCCAGACTTCACCTTCTCCTTCTCCTTCTTCTACTTCTTCTGATTCACCCTCCAGACTTCACCTTCTCCTTCTCCTTCTTCTAATTCTTCTGATTCACCCTCCAGTCTTCACCTTCTCCTTCTCCTTCTTCTGTTTCTTCTGCTTCACCCTCCAGACTTCACCTTCTCCTTCTCCTTCTTCTGCTTCTTCTGATTCACCCTCCTGACTTCACCTTCTCCTTCTCCTTCTTCTACTTCTTCTGATTCACCCTCCTGACTTCACCTTCTCCTTCTCCTTCTTCTACTTCTTCTGCTTCACCCTCCAGACTTCACCTTCTCCTTCTCCTTCTTCTACTTCTTCTGATTCACCCTCCAGACTTCACCTTCTCCTTCTCCTTCTTCTGCTTCTTCTGATTCACCCTCCAGACTTCACCTTCTCCTTCTCCTTATTCTGCTTCTTCTGATTCACCCTCCAGACTTCACCTTCTCCTTCTCCTTATTCTGCTTCTTCTGATTCACCCTCCAGACTTCACCTTCTCCTTCTCCTTCCTTTGCTTCTTCTGATTCACCCTCCAGACTTCACCTTCTCCTTCTCCTTCTTCTGATTCTTCTGATTCACCCTCCAGACTTCACCTTCTCCTTCTCCATCTTCTGCTTCTTCTGATTCACCCTCCTGACTTCACCTTCTGCTTCTCCTTCTTCTACTTCTTCTGATTCACCCTGCTGACTTCACCTTCTCTTTCTCCATCTTCTACTTCTTCTGCTTCACCCTCCAGACTTCAACTTCTCCTTCTCCTTCTTCTACTTCTTCTGATTCACCCTCCAGACTTCACCTTCTCCTTCTCCTTCTTCTGCTTCTTCTGATTCACCCTCCAGACTTCACCTTCTCCTTCTCCTTCTTCTGCTTCTTCTGATTCACCCTCCAGACTTCACCTTCTCCTTCTCCTTCTTCTACTTCTTCTGATTCACCCTCCAGACTTCACCTTCTCCTTCTCCTTCTTCTGCTTCTTCTGATTCACCCTCCAGACTTCACCTTCTCCTTCTCCTTCGTCTACTTCTTCTGATTCACCCTCCAGACTACACCTTCTCCTTCTCCTTCTTCTACTTCTTCTGATTCACCCTCCAGACTTCACCTTCTCCTTCTCCTTCTTCTGTTTCTTCTGATTCACCCTCCAGACTTCATCTTCTCCTTCTCCTTCTTCTACTTCTTCTGATTCACCCTCCAGACTTCACCTTCTCCTTCTCCTTCTTCTACTTCTTCTGATTCACCCTCCAGTCTTCACCTTCTCCTTCTCCTTCTTCTGTTTCTTCTGCTTCACCCTCCAGACTTCACCTTCTCCTTCTCTTTCTTCTGCTTCTTCTGATTCACCCTCCAGACTTCACCTTCTCCTTCTCCTTCTTCTGATTCTTCAGATTCACCCTCCAGACTTCACCTTCTCCTTCTCCTTCTTCTGCTTCTTCTGATTCACCCTCCTGACTTCACCTTCTCCTTCTCCTTCTTCTACTTCTTCTGATTCACCCTCCTGACTTCACCTTCTCCTTCTCCTTCTTCTACTTCTTCTGCTTCACCCTCCAGACTTCACCTTCTCCTTCTCCTTCTTCTACTTCTTCTGATTCACCCTCCAGACTTCACCTTCTCCTTCTCCTTCTTCTGCTTCTTCTGATTCACCCTCCAGACTTCACCTTCTCATTCTCCTTCTTCTGCTTCTTCTGCTGCGCCCTCCAGACTTCACCTTCTCCTTCTCCTTCTTCTGCTTCTTCTGCTTCACACTCCAGACTTCACCTTCTCCTTCTCCTTCTTCTGCTTCTTCTGCTGCGCCCTCCAGGCTTCACCTTCTTTTCTCCTTCTTCTGCTTCTTCTGCTTCACCGTCCTGACTTCACCTTCTCCTTCTCCTTCTTCTACTTCTTCTGCTACACCCCCCTGACTTCACCTGCTCCTTCTCCTTCTTCTGCTTCTTCTGATTCTCCCTCCTAACTTCACCTTCTCCTTCTCCTTCTTCTGCTTCTTCTGATTCACCCTCCTGACTTCACCTTCTCCTTCTCCTTCTTCTGCTTCTTCTGATTCACCCTCCAGACTTCACCTTCTCCTTCTCCTTCTTCTGCTTCTTCTGATTCACCCGCCAGACTTCACCTTCTCCTTCTCCTTCTTCTGTTTCTTCTGATTCACCCTCCAGACCTCACCTTCTCCTTCTCCTTCTTCTACTTCTTCTGATTCACCCTCCAGACTTCATCTTCTCCTTCTCCTTCTTCTGCTTCTTCTGATTCACCCTCCAGACTTCACCTTCTCCTTCTCCTTCTTCTGCTTCTTCTGATTCACCCTCCAGACTTCACCTTCTCCTTCTCCTTCTTCTACTTCTTCTGATTCACCCTCCAGACTTCACCTTCTCCTTCTCCTTCTTCTACTTCTTCTGATTCACCCTCCAGTCTTCACCTTCTCCTTCTCCTTCTTCTATTTCTTCTGATTCACCCTCCAGACTTCATCTTCTCCTTCTCCTTCTTCTACTTCTTCTGATTCACCCTCCAGACTTCACCTTCTCCTTCTCCTTCTTCTACTTCTTCTGATTCACCCTCCAGTCTTCACCTTCTCCTTCTCCTTCTTCTGTTTCTTCTGCTTCACCCTCCAGACTTCACCTTCTCCTTCTCTTTCTTCTGCTTCTTCTGATTCACCCTCCAGACTTCACCTTCTCCTTCTCCTTCTTCTGATTCTTCAGATTCACCCTCCAGACTTCACCTTCTCCTTCTCCTTCTTCTGCTTCTTCTGATTCACCCTCCTGACTTCACCTTCTCCTTCTCCTTCTTCTACTTCTTCTGATTCACCCTCCTGACTTCACCTTCTCCTTCTCCTTCTTCTACTTCTTCTGATTCACCCTCCAGACTTCACCTTCTCCTTCTCCTTCTTCTGCTTCTTCTGATTCACCCTCCAGACTTCACCTTCTCCTTCTCCTTATTCTGCTTCTTCTGATTCACCCTCCAGACTTCACCTTCTCCTTCTCCTTCTTCTGCTTCTTCTGATTCACCCTCCAGACTTCACCTTCTCCTTCTCCTTCTTCTGCTTCTTCTGATTCACCCTCCAGACTTCACCTTCTCCTTCTCCTTCTTCTGCTTCTTCTGATTCACCCTCCTGACTTCACCTTCTCCTTCTCCTTCTTCTACATCTTCTGATTCACCCTCCTGACTTCACCTTCTCCTTCTCCTTCTTCTACTTCTTCTGCTTCACCCTCCAGACTTCACCTTCTCCTTCTCCTACTTCTACTTCTTCTGATTCACCCTCCAGACTTCACCTTCTCCTTCTCCTTCTTCTACTTCTTCTGATTCACCCTCCAGACTTCACCTTCTCCTTCTCCTTCTTCTACTTCTTCTGATTCACCCTCCAGACTTCACCTTCTCCTTCTCCTTCTTCTGCTTCTTCTGATTCACCCTCCAGACTTCACCTTCTCCTTCTCCTTATTCTGCTTCTTCTGAATCACCCTCCAGACTTCACCTTCTCCTTCTCCTTCTTCTGCTTCTTCTGATTCACCCTCCAGACTTCACCTTCACCTTCTCCTTCTTCTACTTCTTCTGATTCACCCTCCAGACTTCACCTTCTCCATCTCCTTCTTCTGCTTCTTCTGATTCACCCTCCAGACTTCACCTTCTCCTTCTCCTTCGTCTACTTCTTCTGATTCACCCTCCAGACTTCACCTTCTCCTTCTCCTTCTTCTGCTTCTTCTGATTCACCCTCCAGACTTCACCTTCTCCTTCTCCTTCTTCTACTTCTTCTGATTCACCCTCCAGACTTCACCTTCTCCTTCTCTTTCTTCTGCTTCTTCTGATTCACCCTCCAGACTTCACCTTCTCCTTCTCCTTCTTCTGATTCTTCTGATTCACCCTCCAAACTTCACCTTCTCCTTCTCCTTCTTCTGCTTCTTCTGATTCACCCTCCTGACTTCACCTTCTCCTTCTCCTTCTTCTGCATCTTCTGATTCACCCTCCTGACTTCACCTTCTCCTTCTCCTTCTTCTACTTCTTCTGCTTCACCCTCCAGACTTCATCTTCTCCTTCTCCTTCTTCTACTTCTTCTGATTCACCCTCCAGACTTCACCTTCTCCTTCTCCTTCTTCTACTTCTTCTGATTCACCCTCCAGACTTCACCTTCTCCTTCTCCTTCTTCTACTTCTTCTGATTCACCCTCCAGACTTCACCTTCTCCTTCTCCTTCTTCTGCTTCTTCTGATTCACCCTCCAGACTTCACCTTCTCCTTCTCCTTCTTCTGCTTCTTCTGATTCACCCTCCAGACTTCACCTTCTCCTTCTCCTTCTTCTGCTTCTTCTGATTCACCCTCCAGACTTCACCTTCTCCTTCTCCTTCTTCTACTTCCTCTGATTCACCCTCCAGACTTCACCTTCTCCATCTCCTTCTTCTGCTTCTTCTGATTCACCCTCCAGACTTCACCTTCTCCTTCTCCTTCGTCTACTTCTTCTGCTTCACCCTCCAGACTTCACCTTCTCCTTCTCCTTCTTCTGCTTCTTCTGATTCACCCTCCAGACTTCACCTTCACCTTCTCCTTCTTCTACTTCTTCTGATTCACCCTCCAGACTTCACCTTCTCCATCTCCTTCTTCTGCTTCTTCTGATTCACCCTCCAGACTTCACCTTCTCCTTCTCCTTCGTCTACTTCTTCTGATTCACCCTCCAGACTTCACCTTCTCCTTCTCCTTCTTCTGCTTCTTCTGATTCACCCTCCAGACTTCACCTTCTCCTTCTCCTTCTTCTACTTCTTCTGATTCACCCTCCAGACTTCACCTTCTCCTTCTCTTTCTTCTGCTTCTTCTGATTCACCCTCCAGACTTCACCTTCTCCTTCTCCTTCTTCTGATTCTTCTGATTCACCCTCCAAACTTCACCTTCTCCTTCTCCTTCTTCTGCTTCTTCTGATTCACCCTCCTGACTTCACCTTCTCCTTCTCCTTCTTCTGCATCTTCTGATTCACCCTCCTGACTTCACCTTCTCCTTCTCCTTCTTCTACTTCTTCTGCTTCACCCTCCAGACTTCATCTTCTCCTTCTCCTTCTTCTACTTCTTCTGATTCACCCTCCAGACTTCACCTTCTCCTTCTCCTTCTTCTACTTCTTCTGATTCACCCTCCAGACTTCACCTTCTCCTTCTCCTTCTTCTACTTCTTCTGATTCACCCTCCAGACTTCACCTTCTCCTTCTCCTTCTTCTGCTTCTTCTGATTCACCCTCCAGACATCACCTTCTCCTTCTCCTTATTCTGCTTCTTCTGAATCACCCTCCAGACTTCACCTTCTCCTTCTCCTTCTTCTGCTTCTTCTGATTCACCCTCCAGACTTCACCTTCTCCTTCTCCTTCTTCTGCTTCTTCTGATTCACCCTCCAGACTTCACCTTCTCCTTCTCCTTCTTCTACTTCCTCTGATTCACCCTCCAGACTTCACCTTCTCCATCTCCTTCTTCTGCTTCTTCTGATTCACCCTCCAAAATTCACCTTCTCCTTCTCCTTCGTCTACTTCTTCTGATTCACCCTCCAGACTACACCTTCTCCTTCTCCTTCTTCTACTTCTTCTGATTCACCCTCCAGACTTCACCTTCTCCTTCTCCTTCTTCTGTTTCTTCTGATTCACCCTCCAGACTTCACCTTCTCCTTCTCCTTCTTCTACTACTTCTGATTCACCCTTCAGACTTCACCTTCTCCTTCTCCTTCTTCTACTTTTTCTGATTCACCCTCCAGACTTCATCTTCTCCTTCTCCTTCTTCTGCTTCTTCTGATTCACCCTCCAGACTTCACCTTCTCCTTCTCCTTCTTCTGCTTCTTCTGATTCACCCTCCAGACTTCACCTTCTCCTTCTCCTTCTTCTACTTCTTCTGATTCACCCTCCAGACTTCACCTTCTCCTTCTCCTTCTTCTAATTCTTCTGATTCACCCTCCAGTCTTCACCTTCTCCTTCTCCTTCTTCTGTTTCTTCTGCTTCACCCTCCAGACTTCACCTTCTCCTTCTCCTTCTTCTGCTTCTTCTGATTCACCCTCCTGACTTCACCTTCTCCTTCTCCTTCTTCTAATTCTTCTGATTCACCCTCCTGACTTCACCTTCTCCTTCTCCTTCTTCTACTTCTTCTGCTTCACCCTCCAGACTTCACCTTCTCCTTCTCCTTCTTCTACTTCTTCTGATTCACCCTCCAGACTTCACCTTCTCCTTCTCCTTCTTCTGCTTCTTCTGATTCACCCTCCAGACTTCACCTTCTCCTTCTCCTTATTCTGCTTCTTCTGATTCACCCTCCAGACTTCACCTTCTCCTTCTCCTTATTCTGCTTCTTCTGATTCACCCTCCAGACTTCACCTTCTCCTTCTCCTTCCTTTGCTTCTTCTGATTCACCCTCCAGACTTCACCTTCTCCTTCTCCTTCTTCTGATTCTTCTGATTCACCCTCCAGACTTCACCTTCTCCTTCTCCATCTTCTGCTTCTTCTGATTCACCCTCCTGACTTCACCTTCTGCTTCTCCTTCTTCTACTTCTTCTGATTCACCCTGCTGACTTCACCTTCTCCTTCTCCATCTTCTACTTCTTCTGCTTCACCCTCCAGACTTCAACTTCTCCTTCTCCTTCTTCTACTTCTTCTGATTCACCCTCCAGACTTCACCTTCTCCTTCTCCTTCTTCTGCTTCTTCTGATTCACCCTCCAGACTTCACCTTCTCCTTCTCCTTCTTCTGCTTCTTCTGATTCACCCTCCAGACTTCACCTTCTCCTTCTCCTTCTTCTACTTCTTCTGATTCACCCTCCAGACTTCACCTTCTCCTTCTCCTTCTTCTGCTTCTTCTGATTCACCCTCCAGACTTCACCTTCTCCTTCTCCTTCGTCTACTTCTTCTGATTCACCCTCCAGACTACACCTTCTCCTTCTCCTTCTTCTACTTCTTCTGATTCACCCTCCAGACTTCACCTTCTCCTTCTCCTTCTTCTGTTTCTTCTGATTCACCCTCCAGACTTCATCTTCTCCTTCTCCTTCTTCTACTTCTTCTGATTCACCCTCCAGACTTCACCTTCTCCTTCTCCTTCTTCTACTTCTTCTGATTCACCCTCCAGTCTTCACCTTCTCCTTCTCCTTCTTCTGTTTCTTCTGCTTCACCCTCCAGACTTCACCTTCTCCTTCTCTTTCTTCTGCTTCTTCTGATTCACCCTCCAGACTTCACCTTCTCCTTCTCCTTCTTCTGATTCTTCAGATTCACCCTCCAGACTTCACCTTCTCCTTCTCCTTCTTCTGCTTCTTCTGATTCACCCTCCTGACTTCACCTTCTCCTTCTCCTTCTTCTACTTCTTCTGATTCACCCTCCTGACTTCACCTTCTCCTTCTCCTTCTTCTACTTCTTCTGCTTCACCCTCCAGACTTCACCTTCTCCTTCTCCTTCTTCTACTTCTTCTGATTCACCCTCCAGACTTCACCTTCTCCTTCTCCTTCTTCTGCTTCTTCTGATTCACCCTCCAGACTTCACCTTCTCATTCTCCTTCTTCTGCTTCTTCTGCTGCGCCCTCCAGACTTCACCTTCTCCTTCTCCTTCTTCTGCTTCTTCTGATTCACCCTCCAGACTTCACCTTCTCCTTCTCCTTCTTCTGCTTCTTCTGATTCACCCTCCAGACTTCACCTTCTCCTTCTCCTTCTTCTGCTTCTTCTGATTCACCCTCCTGACTTCACCTTCTCCTTCTCCTTCTTCTACATCTTCTGATTCACCCTCCTGACTTCACCTTCTCCTTCTCCTTCTTCTGCATCTTCTGATTCACCCTCCTGACTTCACCTTCTCCTTCTCCTTCTTCTACTTCTTCTGCTTCACCCTCCAGACTTCATCTTCTCCTTCTCCTTCTTCTACTTCTTCTGATTCACCCTCCAGACTTCACCTTCTCCTTCTCCTTCTTCTACTTCTTCTGATTCACCCTCCAGACTTCACCTTCTCCTTCTCCTTCTTCTACTTCTTCTGATTCACCCTCCAGACTTCACCTTCTCCTTCTCCTTCTTCTGCTTCTTCTGATTCACCCTCCAGACTTCACCTTCTCCTTCTCCTTCTTCTGCTTCTTCTGATTCACCCTCCAGACTTCACCTTCTCCTTCTCCTTCTTCTGCTTCTTCTGATTCACCCTCCAGACTTCACCTTCTCCTTCTCCTTCTTCTACTTCCTCTGATTCACCCTCCAGACTTCACCTTCTCCATCTCCTTCTTCTGCTTCTTCTGATTCACCCTCCAGACTTCACCTTCTCCTTCTCCTTCGTCTACTTCTTCTGCTTCACCCTCCAGACTTCACCTTCTCCTTCTCCTTCTTCTGCTTCTTCTGATTCACCCTCCAGACTTCACCTTCACCTTCTCCTTCTTCTACTTCTTCTGATTCACCCTCCAGACTTCACCTTCTCCATCTCCTTCTTCTGCTTCTTCTGATTCACCCTCCAGACTTCACCTTCTCCTTCTCCTTCGTCTACTTCTTCTGATTCACCCTCCAGACTTCACCTTCTCCTTCTCCTTCTTCTGCTTCTTCTGATTCACCCTCCAGACTTCACCTTCTCCTTCTCCTTCTTCTACTTCTTCTGATTCACCCTCCAGACTTCACCTTCTCCTTCTCTTTCTTCTGCTTCTTCTGATTCACCCTCCAGACTTCACCTTCTCCTTCTCCTTCTTCTGATTCTTCTGATTCACCCTCCAAACTTCACCTTCTCCTTCTCCTTCTTCTGCTTCTTCTGATTCACCCTCCTGACTTCACCTTCTCCTTCTCCTTCTTCTGCATCTTCTGATTCACCCTCCTGACTTCACCTTCTCCTTCTCCTTCTTCTACTTCTTCTGCTTCACCCTCCAGACTTCATCTTCTCCTTCTCCTTCTTCTACTTCTTCTGATTCACCCTCCAGACTTCACCTTCTCCTTCTCCTTCTTCTACTTCTTCTGATTCACCCTCCAGACTTCACCTTCTCCTTCTCCTTCTTCTACTTCTTCTGATTCACCCTCCAGACTTCACCTTCTCCTTCTCCTTCTTCTGCTTCTTCTGATTCACCCTCCAGACATCACCTTCTCCTTCTCCTTATTCTGCTTCTTCTGAATCACCCTCCAGACTTCACCTTCTCCTTCTCCTTCTTCTGCTTCTTCTGATTCACCCTCCAGACTTCACCTTCTCCTTCTCCTTCTTCTGCTTCTTCTGATTCACCCTCCAGACTTCACCTTCTCCTTCTCCTTCTTCTACTTCCTCTGATTCACCCTCCAGACTTCACCTTCTCCATCTCCTTCTTCTGCTTCTTCTGATTCACCCTCCAAAATTCACCTTCTCCTTCTCCTTCGTCTACTTCTTCTGATTCACCCTCCAGACTACACCTTCTCCTTCTCCTTCTTCTACTTCTTCTGATTCACCCTCCAGACTTCACCTTCTCCTTCTCCTTCTTCTGTTTCTTCTGATTCACCCTCCAGACTTCACCTTCTCCTTCTCCTTCTTCTACTACTTCTGATTCACCCTTCAGACTTCACCTTCTCCTTCTCCTTCTTCTACTTTTTCTGATTCACCCTCCAGACTTCATCTTCTCCTTCTCCTTCTTCTGCTTCTTCTGATTCACCCTCCAGACTTCACCTTCTCCTTCTCCTTCTTCTGCTTCTTCTGATTCACCCTCCAGACTTCACCTTCTCCTTCTCCTTCTTCTACTTCTTCTGATTCACCCTCCAGACTTCACCTTCTCCTTCTCCTTCTTCTAATTCTTCTGATTCACCCTCCAGTCTTCACCTTCTCCTTCTCCTTCTTCTGTTTCTTCTGCTTCACCCTCCAGACTTCACCTTCTCCTTCTCCTTCTTCTGCTTCTTCTGATTCACCCTCCTGACTTCACCTTCTCCTTCTCCTTCTTCTACTTCTTCTGATTCACCCTCCTGACTTCACCTTCTCCTTCTCCTTCTTCTACTTCTTCTGCTTCACCCTCCAGACTTCACCTTCTCCTTCTCCTTCTTCTACTTCTTCTGATTCACCCTCCAGACTTCACCTTCTCCTTCTCCTTCTTCTGCTTCTTCTGATTCACCCTCCAGACTTCACCTTCTCCTTCTCCTTATTCTGCTTCTTCTGATTCACCCTCCAGACTTCACCTTCTCCTTCTCCTTATTCTGCTTCTTCTGATTCACCCTCCAGACTTCACCTTCTCCTTCTCCTTCCTTTGCTTCTTCTGATTCACCCTCCAGACTTCACCTTCTCCTTCTCCTTCTTCTGATTCTTCTGATTCACCCTCCAGACTTCACCTTCTCCTTCTCCATCTTCTGCTTCTTCTGATTCACCCTCCTGACTTCACCTTCTGCTTCTCCTTCTTCTACTTCTTCTGATTCACCCTGCTGACTTCACCTTCTCTTTCTCCATCTTCTACTTCTTCTGCTTCACCCTCCAGACTTCAACTTCTCCTTCTCCTTCTTCTACTTCTTCTGATTCACCCTCCAGACTTCACCTTCTCCTTCTCCTTCTTCTGCTTCTTCTGATTCACCCTCCAGACTTCACCTTCTCCTTCTCCTTCTTCTGCTTCTTCTGATTCACCCTCCAGACTTCAGCTTCTCCTTCTCCTTCTTCTACTTCTTCTGATTCACCCTCCAGACTTCACCTTCTCCTTCTCCTTCTTCTGCTTCTTCTGATTCACCCTCCAGACTTCACCTTCTCCTTCTCCTTCGTCTACTTCTTCTGATTCACCCTCCAGACTACACCTTCTCCTTCTCCTTCTTCTACTTCTTCTGATTCACCCTCCAGACTTCACCTTCTCCTTCTCCTTCTTCTGTTTCTTCTGATTCACCCTCCAGACTTCATCTTCTCCTTCTCCTTCTTCTACTTCTTCTGATTCACCCTCCAGACTTCACCTTCTCCTTCTCCTTCTTCTACTTCTTCTGATTCACCCTCCAGTCTTCACCTTCTCCTTCTCCTTCTTCTGTTTCTTCTGCTTCACCCTCCAGACTTCACCTTCTCCTTCTCTTTCTTCTGCTTCTTCTGATTCACCCTCCAGACTTCACCTTCTCCTTCTCCTTCTTCTGATTCTTCAGATTCACCCTCCAGACTTCACCTTCTCCTTCTCCTTCTTCTGCTTCTTCTGATTCACCCTCCTGACTTCACCTTCTCCTTCTCCTTCTTCTACTTCTTCTGATTCACCCTCCTGACTTCACCTTCTCCTTCTCCTTCTTCTACTTCTTCTGCTTCACCCTCCAGACTTCACCTTCTCCTTCTCCTTCTTCTACTTCTTCTGATTCACCCTCCAGACTTCACCTTCTCCTTCTCCTTCTTCTGCTTCTTCTGATTCACCCTCCAGACTTCACCTTCTCATTCTCCTTCTTCTGCTTCTTCTGCTGCGCCCTCCAGACTTCACCTTCTCCTTCTCCTTCTTCTGCTTCTTCTGCTTCACACTCCAGACTTCACCTTCTCCTTCTCCTTCTTCTGCTTCTTCTGCTGCGCCCTCCAGGCTTCACCTTCTTTTCTCCTTCTTCTGCTTCTTCTGCTTCACCGTCCTGACTTCACCTTCTCCTTCTCCTTCTTCTACTTCTTCTGCTACACCCCCCTGACTTCACCTGCTCCTTCTCCTTCTTCTGCTTCTTCTGATTCTCCCTCCTAACTTCACCTTCTCCTTCTCCTTCTTCTGCTTCTTCTGATTCACCCTCCTGACTTCACCTTCTCCTTCTCCTTCTTCTGCTTCTTCTGATTCACCCTCCAGACTTCACCTTCTCCTTCTCCTTCTTCTGCTTCTTCTGATTCACCCTCCAGACTTCACCTTCTCCTTCTCCTTCTTCTGTTTCTTCTGATTCACCCTCCAGACCTCACCTTCTCCTTCTCCTTCTTCTACTTCTTCTGATTCACCCTCCAGACTTCATCTTCTCCTTCTCCTTCTTCTGCTTCTTCTGATTCACCCTCCAGACTTCACCTTCTCCTTCTCCTTCTTCTGCTTCTTCTGATTCACCCTCCAGACTTCACCTTCTCCTTCTCCTTCTTCTACTTCTTCTGATTCACCCTCCAGACTTCACCTTCTCCTTCTCCTTCTTCTACTTCTTCTGATTCACCCTCCAGTCTTCACCTTCTCCTTCTCCTTCTTCTATTTCTTCTGATTCACCCTCCAGACTTCATCTTCTCCTTCTCCTTCTTCTACTTCTTCTGATTCACCCTCCAGACTTCACCTTCTCCTTCTCCTTCTTCTACTTCTTCTGATTCACCCTCCAGTCTTCACCTTCTCCTTCTCCTTCTTCTGTTTCTTCTGCTTCACCCTCCAGACTTCACCTTCTCCTTCTCTTTCTTCTGCTTCTTCTGATTCACCCTCCAGACTTCACCTTCTCCTTCTCCTTCTTCTGATTCTTCAGATTCACCCTCCAGACTTCACCTTCTCCTTCTCCTTCTTCTGCTTCTTCTGATTCACCCTCCTGACTTCACCTTCTCCTTCTCCTTCTTCTACTTCTTCTGATTCACCCTCCTGACTTCACCTTCTCCTTCTCCTTCTTCTACTTCTTCTGCTTCACCCTCCAGACTTCACCTTCTCCTTCTCCTTCTTCTACTTCTTCTGATTCACCCTCCAGACTTCACCTTCTCCTTCTCCTTCTTCTGCTTCTTCTGATTCACCCTCCAGACTTCACCTTCTCATTCTCCTTCTTCTGCTTCTTCTGCTGCGCCCTCCAGACTTCACCTTCTCCTTCTCCTTCTTCTGCTTCTTCTGCTTCACACTCCAGACTTCACCTTCTCCTTCTCCTTCTTCTGCTTCTTCTGCTGCGCCCTCCAGGCTTCACCTTCTTTTCTCCTTCTTCTGCTTCTTCTGCTTCACCGTCCTGACTTCACCTTCTCCTTCTCCTTCTTCTACTTCTTCTGCTACACCCCCCTGACTTCACCTGCTCCTTCTCCTTCTTATGCTTCTTCTGATTCTCCCTCCTAACTTCACCTTCTCCTTCTCCTTCTTCTGCTTCTTCTGATTCACCCTCCTGACTTCACCTTCTCCTTCTCCTTCTTCTGCTTCTTCTGATTCACCCTCAAGACTTCACCTTCTCCTTCTCCTTCTTCTGCTTCTTCTGATTCACCCTCCAGACTTCACCTTCTCCTTCTCCTTCTTCTGTTTCTTCTGATTCACCCTCCAGACCTCACCTTCTCCTTCTCTTTCTTCTGCTTCTTCTGCTTCACCCTCCAGACTTCACCTTCTCCTTCTCCTTCTTCTGATTCTTCTGATTCACCCTCCAGACTTCACCTTCTCTATCTCCTTCTTCTGCTTCTTCTGATTCACCCTCCTGACTTCACCTTCTCCTTCTCCTTCTTCTACTTCTTCTGATTCACCCTCCTGACTTCACCTTCTCCTTCTCCTTCTTCTACTTCTTCTGCTTCACCCTCCAGACTTCATCTTCTCCTTCTCCTTCTTCTACTTCTTCTGATTCACCCTCCAGACTTCACCTTCTCCTTCTCCTTCTTCTGCTTCTTCTGATTCACCCTCCAGACTTCACCTTCTCCTTCTCCTTATTCTGCTTCTTCTGATTCACCCTCCAGACTTCACCTTCTCCTTCTCCTTCTTCTGCTTCTTCTGATTCACCCTCCAGACTTCACCTTCTCCTTCTCCTTCTTCTGCTTCTTCTGATTCACCCTCCAGACTTCACCTTCTCCTTCTCCTTCTTCTGCTTCTTCTGATTCACCCTCCTGACTTCACCTTCTCCTTCTCCTTCTTCTACATCTTCTGATTCACCCTCCTGACTTCACCTTCTCCTTCTCCTTCTTCTACTTCTTCTGCTTCACCCTCCAGACTTCACCTTCTCCTTCTCCTACTTCTACTTCTTCTGATTCACCCTGCAGACTTCACCTTCTCCTTCTCCTTCTTCTACTTCTTCTGATTCACCCTCCAGACTTCACCTTCTCCTTCTCCTTCTTCTACTTCTTCTGATTCACCCTCCAGACTTCACCTTCTCCTTCTCCTTCTTCTGCTTCTTCTGATTCACCCTCCAGACTTCACCTTCTCCTTCTCCTTCTTCTGATTCTTCTGATTCACCCTCCAGACTTCACCTTCTCTATCTCCTTCTTCTGCTTCTTCTGATTCACCCTCCTGACTTCACCTTCTCCTTCTCCTTCTTCTACTTCTTCTGATTCACCCTCCTGACTTCACCTTCTCCTTCTCCTTCTTCTACTTCTTCTGCTTCACCCTCCAGACTTCACCTTCACCTTCTCCTTCTTCTACTTCTTCTGATTCACCCTCCAGACTTCACCTTCTCCATCTCCTTCTTCTGCTTCTTCTGATTCACCCTCCAGACTTCACCTTCTCCTTCTCCTTCGTCTACTTCTTCTGATTCACCCTCCAGACTTCACCTTCTCCTTCTCCTTCTTCTGCTTCTTCTGATTCACCCTCCAGACTTCACCTTCTCCTTCTCCTTCTTCTACTTCTTCTGATTCACCCTCCAGACTTCACCTTCTCCTTCTCTTTCTTCTGCTTCTTCTGATTCACCCTCCAGACTTCACCTTCTCCTTCTCCTTCATCTGATTCTTCTGATTCACCCTCCAGACTTCACCTTCTCCTTCTCCTTCTTCTGCTTCTTTCGCTTCACACTCCAGACTTCACCTTCTCCTTCTCCTTCTTCTGCTTCTTCTGCTGCGCCCTCCAGGCTTCACCCTCTTTTCTCCTTCTTCTGCTTCTTCTGCTTCACCGTCCTGCCTTCACCTTCTCCTTCTCCTTCTTCTACTTCTTCTGCTACACCCCCCTGACTTCACCTGCTCCTTCTCCTTCTTCTGCTTCTTCTGATTCTCCCTCCTAACTTCACCTTCTCCTTCTCCTTCTTCTGCTTCTTCTGATTCACCCTCCTGACTTCACCTTCTCCTTCTCCTTCTTCTGCTTCTTCTGATTCACCCTCCAGACTTCACCTTCTCCTTCTCCTTCTTCTGCTTCTTCTGATTCACCCTCCAGACTTCACCTTCTCCTTCTCCTTCTTCTGCTTCTTCTGATTCACCCTCCAGACCTCACCTTCTCCTTCTCCTTCTTCTACTTCTTCTGATTCACCCTCCAGACTTCATCTTCTCCTTCTCCTTCTTCTGCTTCTTCTGATTCACCCTCCAGACTTCACCTTCTCCTTCTCCTTCTTCTGCTTCTTCTGATTCACCCTCCAGACTTCACCTTCTCCTTCTCCTTCTTCTACTTCTTCTGATTCACCCTCCAGACTTCACCTTCTCCTTCTCCTTCTTCTACTTCTTCTGATTCACCCTCCAGTCTTCACCTTCTCCTTCTCCTTCTTCTGTTTCTTCTGCTTCACCCTCCAGACTTCACCTTCTCCTTCTCCTTCTTCTGATTCTTCTGATTCACCCTCCAGACTTCACCTTCTCTATCTCCTTCTTCTGCTTCTTCTGATTCACCCTCCTGACTTCACCTTCTCCTTCTCCTTCTTCTACTTCTTCTGATTCACCCTCCTGACTTCACCTTCTAATTCTCCTTCTTCTACTTTTTCTGCTTCACCCTCCAGACTTCACCTTCTCCTTCTCCTTCTTCTACTTCTTCTGATTCACCCTCCAGACTTCACCTTCTCCTTCTCCTTCTTCTGCTTCTTCTGATTCACCCTCCAGACTTCACCTTCTCCTTCTCCTTCTTCTGCTTCTTCTGATTCACCCTCCAGACTTCACCTTCTCCTTCTCCTTCTTCTGCTTCTTCTGATTCACCCTCCAGACTTCACCTTCTCCTTCTCCTTCTTCTGCTTCTTCTGATTCACCCTCCTGACTTCACCTTCTCCTTCTCCTTCTTCTACATCTTCTGATTCACCCTCCTGACTTCACCTTCTCCTTCTCCTTCTTCTACTTCTTCTGCTTCACCCTCCAGACTTCACCTTCTCCTTCTCCTACTTCTACTTCTTCTGATTCACCCTCCAGACTTCACCTTCTCCTTCTCCTTCTTCTACTTCTTCTGATTCACCCTCCAGACTTCACCTTCTCCTTCTCCTTCTTCTACTTCTTCTGATTCACCCTCCAGACTTCACCTTCTCCTTCTCCTTCTTCTGCTTCTTCTGATTCAACCTCCAGACTTCACCTTCTCCTTCTCCTTATTCTGCTTCTTCTGAATCACCCTCCAGACTTCACCTTCTCCTTCTCCTTCTTCTGCTTCTTCTGATTCACCCTCCAGACTTCACCTTCACCTTCTCCTTCTTCTACTTCTTCTGATTCACCCTCCAGACTTCACCTTCTCCATCTCCTTCTTCTGCTTCTTCTGATTCACCCTCCAGACTTCACCTTCTCCTTCTCCTTCGTCTACTTCTTCTGATTCACCCTCCAGACTTCACCTTCTCCTTCTCCTTCTTCTGCTTCTTCTGATTCACCCTCCAGACTTCACCTTCTCCTTCTCCTTCTTCTACTTCTTCTGATTCACCCTCCAGACTTCACCTTCTCCTTCTCTTTCTTCTGCTTCTTCTGATTCACCCTCCAGACTTCACCTTCTCCTTCTCCTTCTTCTACTTCTTCTGATTCACCCTCCAGACTTCACCTTCTCCTTCTCTTTCTTCTGCTTCTTCTGATTCACCCTCCAGACTTCACCTTCTCCTTCTCCTTCTTCTGATTCTTCTGATTCACCCTCCAGACTTCACCTTCTCCTTCTCCTTCTTCTGCTTCTTTCGCTTCACACTCCAGACTTCACCTTCTCCTTCTCCTTCTTCTGCTTCTTCTGCTGCGCCCTCCAGGCTTCACCCTCTTTTCTCCTTCTTCTGCTTCATCTGCTTCACCGTCCTGCCTTCACCTTCTCCTTCTCCATCTTCTACTTCTTCTGCTACACCCCCCTGACTTCACCTGCTCCTTCTCCTTCTTCTGCTTCTTCTGATTCTCCCTCCTAACTTCACCTTCTCCTTCTCCTTCTTCTGCTTCTTCTGATTCACCCTCCTGACTTCACCTTCTCCTTCTCCTTCTTCTGCTTCTTCTGATTCACCCTCCAGACTTCACCTTCTCCTTCTCCTTCTTCTGCTTCTTCTGATTCACCCTCCAGACTTCACCTTCTCCTTCTCCTTCTTCTGCTTCTTCTGATTCACCCTCCAGACCTCACCTTCTCCTTCTCCTTCTTCTACTTCTTCTGATTCACCCTCCAGACTTCATCTTCTCCTTCTCCTTCTTCTGCTTCTTCTGATTCACCCTCCAGACTTCACCTTCTCCTTCTCCTTCTTCTGCTTCTTCTGATTCACCCTCCAGACTTCACCTTCTCCTTCTCCTTCTTCTACTTCTTCTGATTCACCCTCCAGACTTCACCTTCTCCTTCTCCTTCTTCTACTTCTTCTGATTCACCCTCCAGTCTTCACCTTCTCCTTCTCCTTCTTCTGTTTCTTCTGCTTCACCCTCCAGACTTCACCTTCTCCTTCTCCTTCTTCTGATTCTTCTGATTCACCCTCCAGACTTCACCTTCTCTATCTCCTTCTTCTGCTTCTTCTGATTCACCCTCCTGACTTCACCTTCTCCTTCTCCTTCTTCTACTTCTTCTGATTCACCCTCCTGACTTCACCTTCTAATTCTCCTTCTTCTACTTTTTCTGCTTCACCCTCCAGACTTCACCTTCTCCTTCTCCTTCTTCTACTTCTTCTGATTCACCCTCCAGACTTCACCTTCTCCTTCTCCTTCTTCTGCTTCTTCTGATTCACCCTCCAGACTTCACCTTCTCCTTCTCCTTCTTCTGCTTCTTCTGATTCACCCTCCAGACTTCACCTTCTCCTTCTCCTTCTTCTGCTTCTTCTGATTCACCCTCCAGACTTCACCTTCTCCTTCTCCTTCTTCTGCTTCTTCTGATTCACCCTCCTGACTTCACCTTCTCCTTCTCCTTCTTCTACATCTTCTGATTCACCCTCCTGACTTCACCTTCTCCTTCTCCTTCTTCTACTTCTTCTGCTTCACCCTCCAGACTTCACCTTCTCCTTCTCCTACTTCTACTTCTTCTGATTCACCCTCCAGACTTCACCTTCTCCTTCTCCTTCTTCTACTTCTTCTGATTCACCCTCCAGACTTCACCTTCTCCTTCTCCTTCTTCTACTTCTTCTGATTCACCCTCCAGACTTCACCTTCTCCTTCTCCTTCTTCTGCTTCTTCTGATTCAACCTCCAGACTTCACCTTCTCCTTCTCCTTATTCTGCTTCTTCTGAATCACCCTCCAGACTTCACCTTCTCCTTCTCCTTCTTCTGCTTCTTCTGATTCACCCTCCAGACTTCACCTTCACCTTCTCCTTCTTCTACTTCTTCTGATTCACCCTCCAGACTTCACCTTCTCCATCTCCTTCTTCTGCTTCTTCTGATTCACCCTCCAGACTTCACCTTCTCCTTCTCCTTCGTCTACTTCTTCTGATTCACCCTCCAGACTTCACCTTCTCCTTCTCCTTCTTCTGCTTCTTCTGATTCACCCTCCAGACTTCACCTTCTCCTTCTCCTTCTTCTACTTCTTCTGATTCACCCTCCAGACTTCACCTTCTCCTTCTCTTTCTTCTGCTTCTTCTGATTCACCCTCCAGACTTCACCTTCTCCTTCTCCTTCTTCTGATTCTTCTGATTCACCCTCCAAACTTCACCTTCTCCTTCTCCTTCTTCTGCTTCTTCTGATTCACCCTCCTGACTTCACCTTCTCCTTCTCCTTCTTCTACATCTTCTGATTCACCCTCCTGACTTCACCTTCTCCTTCTCCTTCTTCTACTTCTTCTGCTTCACCCTCCAGACTTCACCTTCTCCTTCTCCTTCTTCTACTTCTTCTGATTCACCCTCCAGACTTCACCTTCTCCTTCTCCTTCTTCTACTTCTTCTGATTCACCCTCCAGACTTCACCTTCTCCTTCTCCTTCTTCTACTTCTTCTGATTCACCCTCCAGACTTCACCTTCTCCTTCTCCTTCTTCTGCTTCTTCTGATTCACCCTCCAGACATCACCTTCTCCTTCTCCTTATTCTGCTTCTTCTGAATCACCCTCCAGACTTCACCTTCTCCTTCTCCTTCTTCTGCTTCTTCTGATTCACCCTCCAGACTTCACCTTCTCCTTCTCCTTCTTCTGCTTCTTCTGATTCACCCTCCAGACTTCACCTTCTCCTTCTCCTTCTTCTACTTCCTCTGATTCACCATCCAGACATCACCTTCTCCATCTCCTTCTTCTGCTTCTTCTGATTCACCCTCCAGACTTCACCTTCTCCTTCTCCTTCGTCTACTTCTTCTGATTCACCCTCCAGACTACACCTTCTCCTTCTCCTTCTTCTACTTCTTCTGATTCACCCTCCAGACTTCACCTTCTCCTTCTCCTTCTTCTGTTTCTTCTGATTCACCCTCCAGACTTCACCTTCTCCTTCTCCTTCTTCTACTACTTCTGATTCACCCTCCAGACTTCACCTTCTCCTTCTCCTTCTTCTACTTCTTCTGATTCACCCTCCAGACTTCATCTTCTCCTTCTCCTTCTTCTGCTTCTTCTGATTCACCCTCCAGACTTCACCTTCTCCTTCTCCTTCTTCTGCTTCTTCTGATTCACCCTCCAGACTTCACCTTCTCCTTCTCCTTCTTCTACTTCTTCTGATTCACCCTCCAGACTTCACCTTCTCCTTCTCCTTCTTCTACTTCTTCTGATTCACCCTCCAGTCTTCACCTTCTCCTTCTCCTTCTTCTGTTTCTTCTGCTTCACCCTCCAGACTTCACCTTCTCCTTCTCCTTCTTCTGCTTCTTCTGATTCACCCTCCTGACTTCACCTTCTCCTTCTCCTTCTTCTACTTCTTCTGATTCACCCTCCTGACTTCACCTTCTCCTTCTCCTTCTTCTACTTCTTCTGCTTCACCCTCCAGACTTCACCTTCTCCTTCTCCTTCTTCTACTTCTTCTGATTCACCCTCCAGACTTCACCTTCTCCTTCTCCTTCTTCTGCTTCTTCTGATTCACCCTCCAGACTTCACCTTCTCCTTCTCCTTATTCTGCTTCTTCTGATTCACCCTCCAGACTTCACCTTCTCCTTCTCCTTATTCTGCTTCTTCTGATTCACCCTCCAGACTTCACCTTCTCCTTCTCCATCTTCTGCTTCTTCTGATTCACCCTCCAGACTTCACCTTCTCCTTCTCCTTCTTCTGCTTCTTCTGATTCACCCTCCAGACTTCACCTTCTCCTTCTCCTTCCTTTGCTTCTTCTGATACACCCTCCAGACTTCACCTTCTCCTTCTCCTTCTTCTGATTCTTCTGATTCACCCTCCAGACTTCACCTTCTCCTTCTCCATCTTCTGCTTCTTCTGATTCACCCTCCTGACTTCAACTTCTGCTTCTCCTTCTTCTACTTCTTCTGATTCACCCTCCTGACTTCACCTTCTCCTTCTCCATCTTCTACTTCTTCTGCTTCACCCTCCAGACTTCAACTTCTCCTTCTCCTTCTTCTACTTCTTCTGATTCACCCTCCAGACTTCACCTTCTCCTTCTCCTTCTTCTGCTTCTTCTGATTCACCCTCCAGACTTCACCTTCTCCTTCTCCTTCTTCTGCTTCTTCTGATTCACCCTGCAGACTTCACCTTCTCCTTCTCCTTCTTCTACTTCTTCTGATTCACCCTCCAGACTTCACCTTCTCCTTCTCCTTCTTCTGCTTCTTCTGATTCACCCTCCAGACTTCACCTTCTCCTTCTCCTTCGTCTACTTCTTCTGATTCACCCTCCAGACTACACCTTCTCCTTCTCCTTCTTCTACTTCTTCTGATTCACCCTCCAGACTTCACCTTCTCCTTCTCCTTCTTCTGTTTCTTCTGATTCACCCTCCAGACTTCATCTTCTCCTTCTCCTTCTTCTACTTCTTCTGATTCACCCTCCAGACTTCACCTTCTCCTTCTCCTTCTTCTACTTCTTCTGATTCACCCTCCAGTCTTCACGTTCTCCTTCTCCTTCTTCTGTTTCTTCTGCTTCACCCTCCAGACTTCACCTTCTCCTTCTCTTTCTTCTGCTTCTTCTGATTCACCCTCCAGACTTCACCTTCTCCTTCTCCTTCTTCTGATTCTTCTGATTCACCCTCCAGACTTCACCTTCTCCTTCTCCTTCTTCTGCTTCTTCTGATTCACCCTCCTGACTTCACCTTCTCCTTCTCCTTCTTCTACTTCTTCTGATTCACCCTCCTGACTTCACCTTCTCCTTCTCCTTCTTCTACTTCTTCTGCTTCACCCTCCAGACTTCACCTTCTCCTTCTCCTTCTTCTACTTCTTCTGATTCACCCTCCAGACTTCACCTTCTCCTTCTCCTTCTTCTGCTTCTTCTGATTCACCCTCCAGACTTCACCTTCTCATTCTCCTTCTTCTGCTGCTTCTGCTGCGCCCTCCAGACTTCACCTTCTCCTTCTCCTTCTTCTGCTTCTTCTGCTTCACACTCCAGACTTCACCTTCTCCTTCTCCTTCTTCTGCTTCTTCTGCTGCGCCCTCCAGGCTTCACCTTCTTTTCTCCTTCTTCTGCTTCTTCTGCTTCACCGTCCTGACTTCACCTTCTCCTTCTCCTTCTTCTACTTCTTCTGCTACACCCCCCTGACTTCACCTGCTCCTTCTCCTTCTTCTGCTTCTTCTGATTCTCCCTCCTAACTTCAACTTCTCCTTCTCCTTCTTCTGCTTCTTCTGATTCACCCTCCTGACTTCACCTTCTCCTTCTCCTTCTTCTGCTTCTTCTGATTCACCCTCCAGACTTCACCTTCTCCTTCTCCTTCTTCTGCTTCTTCTGATTCACCCTCCAGACTTCACCTTCTCCTTCTCCTTCTTCTGTTTCTTCTGATTCACCCTCCAGACCTCACCTTCTCCTTCTCCTTCTTCTACTTCTTCTGATTCACCCTCCAGACTTCATCTTCTCCTTCTCCTTCTTCTGCTTCTTCTGATTCACCCTCCAGACTTCACCTTCTCCTTCTCCTTCTTCTGCTTCTTCTGATTCACCCTCCAGACTTCACCTTCTCCTTCTCCTTCTTCTACTTCTTCTGATTCACCCTCCAGACTTCACCTTCTCCTTCTCCTTCTTCTACTTCTTCTGATTCACCCTCCAGTCTTCACCTTCTCCTTCTCCTTCTTCTGTTTCTTCTGCTTCACCCTCCAGACTTCACCTTCTCCTTCTCTTTCTTCTGCTTCTTCTGCTTCACCCTCCAGACTTCACCTTCTCCTTCTCCTTCTTCTGATTCTTCTGATTCACCCTCCAGACTTCACCTTCTCTATCTCCTTCTTCTGCTTCTTCTGATTCACCCTCCTGACTTCACCTTCTCCTTCTCCTTCTTCTACTTCTTCTGATTCACCCTCCTGACTTCACCTTCTCCTTCTCCTTCTTCTACTTCTTCTGCTTCACCCTCCAGACTTCACCTTCTCCTTCTCCTTCTTCTACTTCTTCTGATTCACCCTCCAGACTTCACCTTCTCCTTCTCCTTCTTCTGCTTCTTCTGATTCACCATCCAGACTTCACCTTCTCCTTCTCCTTATTCTGCTTCTTCTGATTCACCCTCCAGACTTCACCTTCTCCTTCTCCTTCTTCTGCTTCTTCTGATTCACCCTCCAGACTTCACCTTCTCCTTCTCCTTCTTCTGCTTCTTCTGATTCACCCTCCAGACTTCACCTTCTCCTTCTCCTTCTTCTGCTTCTTCTGATTCACCCTCCTGACTTCACCTTCTCCTTCTCCTTCTTCTACATCTTCTGATTCACCCTCCTGACTTCACCTTCTCCTTCTCCTTCTTCTACTTCTTCTGCTTCACCCTCCAGACTTCAGCTTCTCCTTCTCCTACTTCTACCTCTTCTGATTCACCCTCCAGACTTCACCTTCTCCTTCTCCTTCTTCTACTTCTTCTGATTCACCCTCCAGACTTCACCTTCTCCTTCTCCTTCTTCTACTTCTTCTGATTCACCCTCCAGACTTCACCTTCTCCTTCTCCTTCTTCTGCTTCTTCTGATTCACCCTCCAGACTTCACCTTCTCCTTCTCCTTATTCTGCTTCTTCTGAATCACCCTCCAGACTTCACCTTCTCCTTCTCCTTCTTCTGCTTCTTCTGATTTACCCTCCAGACTTCACCTTCACCTTCTCCTTCTTCTACTTCTTCTGATTCACCCTCCAGACTTCACCTTCTCCTTCTCCTTCTTCTGCTTCTTCTGATTCACCCTCCAGACTTCACCTTCTCCTTCTCCTTCGTCTACTTCTTCTGATTCACCCTCCAGACTTCACCTTCTCCTTCTCCTTCTTCTGCTTCTTCTGATTCACCCTCCAGACTTCACCTTCTCCTTCTCCTTCTTCTACTTCTTCTGATTCAACCTCCAGACTTCACCTTCTCCTTCTCTTTCTTCTGCTTCTTCTGATTCACCCTCCAGACTTCACCTTCTCCTTCTCCTTCTTCTGATTCTTCTGATTCACCCTCCAGACTTCACCTTCTCCTTCTCCTTCTTCTACTTCTTCTGATTCACCCTCCAGACTTCACCTTCTCCTTCTCCTTCTTCTACTTCTTCTGATTCACCCTCCAGACTTCACCTTCTCCTTCTCCTTCTTCTACTTCTTCTGATTCACCCTCCAGACTTCACCTTTTCCTTCTCCTTCTTCTGCTTCTTCTGATTCACCCTCCAGACATCACCTTCTCCTTCTCCTTATTCTGCTTCTTCTGAATCACCCTCCAGACTTCACCTTCTCCTTCTTCTGCTTCTTCTGATTCACCCTCCAGACTTCACCTTCTACTTCTCCTTCTTCTGCTTCTTCTGATTCACCCTCCAGACTTCACCTTCTCCTTCTCCTTCTTCTACTTCCTCTGATTCACCCTCCAGACTTCACCTTCTCCTTCTCCTTCTTCTACTTCTTCTGATTCACCCTCCAGACTTCACATTCTCCTTCTCCTTCTTCTACTTCTTCTGATTCACCCTCCAGACTTCACCTTTCCCTTCTCCTTCTTCTGCTTCTTCTGATTCACCCTCCAGACATCACCTTCTCCTTCTCCTTATTCTGCTTCTTCTGAATCACCCTCCAGACTTCACCTTCTCCTTCTTCTGCTTCTTCTGATTCACCCTCCAGACTTCACCTTCTACTTCTCCTTCTTCTGCTTCTTCTGATTCACCCTCCAGACTTCACCTTCTCCTTCTCCTTCTTCTACTTCCTCTGATTCACCGTCCAGACTTCACCTTCTCCATCTCCTTCTTCTGCTTCTTCTGATTCACCCTCCAGACTTCACCTTCTCCTTCTCCTTCGTCTACTTCTTCTGATTCACCCTCCAGACTACACCTTCTCCTTCTCCTTCTTCTACTTCTTCTGATCCACCCTCCAGACTTCACCTTCTCCTTCTCCTTCTTCTGTTTCTTCTGATTCACCCTCCAGACTTCACCTTCTCCTTCTCCTTCTTCTACTACTTCTGATTCACCCTCCAGACTTCACCTTCTCCTTCTCCTTCTTCTACTTCTTCTGATTCACCCTCCAGACTTCATCTTCTCCTTCTCCTTCTTCTGCTTCTTCTGATTCACCCTCCAGACTTCACCTTCTCCTTCTCCTTCTTCTGCTTCTTCTGATTCACCCTCCAGACTTCACCTTCTCCTTCTCCTTCTTCTACTTCTTCTGATTCACCCTCCGGACTTCACCTTCTCCTTCTCCTTCTTCTACTTCTTCTGATTCACCCTCCAGTCTTCACCTTCTCCTTCTCCTTCTTCTGTTTCTTCTGCTTCACCCTCCAGACTTCACCTTCTCCTTCTCCTTCTTCTGCTTCTTCTGATTCACCCTCCTGACTTCACCTTCTCCTTCTCCTTCTTCTACATCTTCTGATTCACCCTCCTGACTTCACCTTCTCCTTCTCCTTCTTCTACTTCTTCTGCTTCACCCTCCAGACTTCACCTTCTCCTTCTCCTTCTTCTACTTCTTCTGATTCACCCTCCAGACTTCACCTTCTCCTTCTCCTTCTTCTGCTTCTTCTGATTCACCCTCCAGACTTCACCTTCTCCTTCTCCTTATTCTGCTTCTTCTGATTCACCCTCCAGACTTCACCTTCTCCTTCTCCTTATTCTGCTTCTTATGATTCACCCTCCAGACTTCACCTTCTCCTTCTCCTTCCTTTGCTTCTTCTGATTCACCCTCCAGACTTCACCTTCTCCTTCTCCTTCTTCTGATTCTTCTGATTCACCCTCCAGACTTCACCTTCTCCTTCTCCATCTTCTGCTTCTTCTGATTCACCCTCCTGACTTCTCCTTCTCCTTCTCCTTCTTCTACTTCTTCTGATTCACCCTCCTGACTTCACCTTCTCCTTCTCCATCTTCTACTTCTTCTGCTTCACCCTCCAGACTTCAACTTCTCCTTCTCCTTCTTCTACTTCTTCTGATTCACCCTCCAGACTTCACCTTCTCCTTCTCCTTCTTCTGCTTCTTCTGATTCACCCTCCAGACTTCACCTTCTACTTCTCCTTCTTCTGATTCACCCTCCAGACTTCACCTACTCCTTCTCCTTCTTCTACTTCTTCTGATTCACCCTCCAGACTTCACCTTCTCCTTCTCCTTCTTCTGCTTCTTCTGATTCACCCTCCAGACTTCACCTTCTCCTTCTCCTTCGTCTACTTCTTCTGAATCAACCTCCAGACTACACCTTCTCCTTCTCCTTCTTCTACTTCTTCTGATTCACCCTCCAGACTTCACCTTGTCCTTCTCCTTCTTCTGTTTCTTCTGATTCACCCTCCAGACTTCATCTTCTCCTTCTCCTTCTTCTACTTCTTCTGATTCACCCTCCAGACTTCACCTTCTCCTTCTCCTTCTTCTACTTCTTCTGATTCACCCTCCAGACTTCATCTTCTCCTTCTCCTTCTTCTGCTTCTTCTGATTCACCCTCCAGACTTCACCTTCTATTTCTCCTTCTTCTGCTTCTTCTGATTCACCCTCCAGACTTCAACTTCTCCTTCTCCTTCTTCTACTTCTTCTGATTCACCCTCCAGAATTCACCTTCTCCTTCTCCTTCTTCTACTTCTTCCGATTCACCCTCCAGACTTCATCTTCTACTTCTCCTTCTTCTGCTTCTTCTGATTCACCCTCCAGACTTCACCTTCTCCTTCTCCTTCTTCTGCTTCTTCTGATTCACCCTCCAGACTTCACCTTCTCCTTCTCCTTATTCTGCTTCTTATGATTCACCCTCCAGACTTCACCTTCTCCTTCTCCTTCCTTTGCTTCTTCTGATTCACCCTCCAGACTTCACCTTCTTCTTCTCCTTCTTCTGATTCTTCTGATTCACCCTCCAGACTTCACCTTCTCCTTCTCCATCATCTGCTTCTTCTGATTCACCCTCCTGACTTTTCCTTCTCCTTCTCCTTCTTCTACTTCTTCTGATTCACCCTCCTGACTTCACCTTCTCCTTCTCCATCTTCTACTTCTTCTGCTTCACCCTCCAGACTTCAACTTCTCCTTCTCCTTCTTCTACTTCTTCTGATTCACCCTCCAGACTTCACCTTCTCCTTCTCCTTCTTCTGCTTCTTCTGATTCACCCTCCAGACTTCACCTTCTACTTCTCCTTCTTCTGCTTCTTCTGATTCACCCTCCAGACTTCACCTTCTCCTTCTCCTTCTTCTACTTCTTCTGATTCACCCTCCAGACTTCACCTTCTCCTTCTCCTTCTTCTGCTTCTTCTGATTCACCCTCCAGACTTCACCTTCTCCTTCTCCTTCGTCTACTTCTTCTGAATCAACCTCCAGACTACACCTTCTCCTTCTCCTTCTTCTACTTCTTCTGATTCACCCTCCAGACTTCATCTTCTCCTTCTCCTTCTTCTACTTCTTCTGATTCACCCTCCAGACTTCACCTTCTCCTTCTCCTTCTTCTACTTCTTCTGATTCACCCTCCAGACTTCATCTTCTCCTTCTCCTTCTTCTGCTTCTTCTGATTCACCCTCCAGACTTCACCTTCTCCTTCTCCTTCTTCTGCTTCTTCTGATTCACCCTCCAGACTTCAACTTCTCCTTCTCCTTCTTCTACTTCTTCTGATTCACCCTCCAGAATTCACCTTCTCCTTCTCCTTCTTCTACTTCTTCCGATTCACCCTCCAGACTTCATCTTCTACTTCTCCTTCTTCTGCTTCTTCTGATTCACCCTCCAGACTTCACCTTCTCCTTCTCCTTCTTCTGCTTCTTCTGATTCACCCTCCAGACTTCACCTTCTCCTTCTCCTTCTTCTACGTCTTCTGATTCACCCTCCAGACTTCACCTTCTCCTTCTCCTTCTTCTACTTCTTCTGATTCACCCTCCAGTCTTCACCTTCTCCTTCTCCTTCTTCTGTTTCTTCTGCTTCACCCTCCAGACTTCACCTTCTCCTTCTCTTTCTTCTGCTTCTTCTGATTCACCCTCCAGACTTCACCTTCTCCTTCTCCTTCTTCTGATTCTTCTGATTCACCCTCCAGACTTCACCTTCTCCTTCTCCTTCTTCTGCTTCTTCTGATTCACCCTCCTGACTTCACCTTCTCCTTCTCCTTCTTCTACTTCTTCTGATTCACCCTCCTGACTTCACCTTCTCCTTCTCCTTCTTCTACTTCTTCTGCTTCACCCTCCAGACTTCACCTTCTCCTTCTCCTTCTTCTACTTCTTCTGATTCACCCTCCAGACTTCACCTTCTCCTTCTCCTTATTCTGCTTCTTCTGATTCACCCTCCAGACTTCACCTTCTCCTTCTCCTTCTTCTGATTCTTCTGATTCACCCTCCAGACTTCCCCTTCTCCTTCTCCATCTTCTGCTTCTTCTGATTCACCCTCCTGACTTCACCTTCTCCTTCTCCTTCTTCTACTTCTTCTGATTCACCCTCCTGACTTCACCTTCTCCTTCTCCATCTTCTACTTCTTCTGCTTCACCCTCCAGACTTCAACTTCTCCTTCTCCTTCTTCTACTTCTTCTGATTCACCCTCCAGACTTCACCTTCTCCTTCTCCTTCGTCTACTTCTTCTGATTCAACCTCCAGACTACACCTTCTCCTTCTCCTTCTTCTACTTCTTCTGATTCACCCTCCAGACTTCACCTTCTCCTTCTCCTTCTTCTGTTTCTTCTGATTCACCCTCCAGACTTCATCTTCTCCTTCTCCTTCTTCTACTTCTTCTGATTCACCCTCCAGACTTCACCTTCTCCTTCTCCTTCTTCTACTTCTTCTGATTCACCCTCCAGACTTCATCTTCTCCTTCTCCTTCTTCTGCTTCTTCTGATTCACCCTCCAGACTTCACCTTCTCCTTCTCCTTCTTCTGCTTCTTCTGATTCACCCTCCAGACTTCACCTTCTCCTTCTCCTTATTCTGCTTCTTCTGATTCACCCTCCAGACTTCACCTTCTCCTTCTCCTTATTCTGCTTCTTATGATTCACCCTCCAGACTTCACCTTCTCCTTCTCCTTATTCTGCTTCTTCTGATTCACCATCCAGACTTCACCTTCTCCTTCTCCTTATTCTGCTTCTTATGATTCACCCTCCAGACTTCACCTTCTCCTTCTCCTTCCTTTGCTTCTTCTGATTCACCCTCCAGACTTCACCTTCTCCTTCTCCTTCTTCTGATTCTTCTGATTCACCCTCCAGACTTCACCTTCTCCTTCTCCATCTTCTGCTTCTTCTGATTCACCCTCCTGACTTCTCCTTCTCCTTCTCCTTCTTCTACTTCTTCTGATTCACCCTCCTGACTTCACCTTCTCCTTCTCCATCTTCTACTTCTTCTGCTTCACCCTCCAGACTTCAACTTCTCCTTCTCCTTCTTCTACTTCTTCCGATTCACCCTCCAGACTTCACCTTCTCCTTCTCCTTCTTCTGCTTCTTCTGATTCACCCTCCAGACTTCACCTTCTACTTCTCCTTCTTCTGCTTCTTCTGATTCACCCTCCAGACTTCACCTTCTCCTTCTCCTTCTTCTACTTCTTCTGATTCACCCTCCAGACTTCACCTTCTCCTTCTCCTTCTTCTGCTTCTTCTGATTCACCCTCCAGACTTCACCTTCTCCTTCTCCTTCGTCTACTTCTTCTGAATCAACCTCCAGACTACACCTTGTCCTTCTCCTTCTTCTACTTCTTCTGATTCACCCTCCAGACTTCACCTTCTCCTTCTCCTTCTTCTGTTTCTTCTGATTCACCCTCCAGACTTCATCTTCTCCTTCTCCTTCTTCTACTTCTTCTGATTCACCCTCCAGACTTCACCTTCTCCTTCTCCTTCTTCTACTTCTTCTGATTCACCCTCCAGACTTCATCTTCTCCTTCTCCTTCTTCTGCTTCTTCTGATTCACCCTCCAGACTTCACCTTCTCCTTCTCCTTCTTCTGCTTCTTCTGATTCACCCTCCAGACTTCAACTTCTCCTTCTCCTTCTTCTACTTCTTCTGATTCACCCTCCAGAATTCACCTTCTCCTTCTCCTTCTTCTACTTCTTCCGATTCACCCTCCAGACTTCATCTTCTACTTCTCCTTCTTCTGCTTCTTCTGATTCACCCTCCAGACTTCACCTTCTCCTTCTCCTTCTTCTGCTTCTTCTGATTCACCCTCCAGACTTCACCTTCTCCTTCTCCTTCTTCTACGTCTTCTGATTCACCCTCCAGACTTCACCTTCTCCTTCTCCTTCTTCTACTTCTTCTGATTCACCCTCCAGTCTTCACCTTCTCCTTCTCCTTCTTCTGTTTCTTCTGCTTCACCCTCCAGACTTCACCTTCTCCTTCTCTTTCTTCTGCTTCTTCTGATTCACCCTCCAGACTTCACCTTCTCCTTCTCCTTCTTCTGATTCTTCTGATTCACCCTCCAGACTTCACCTTCTCCTTCTCCTTCTTCTGCTTCTTCTGATTCACCCTCCTGACTTCACCTTCTCCTTCTCCTTCTTCTACTTCTTCTGATTCACCCTCCTGACTTCACCTTCTCCTTCTCCTTCTTCTACTTCTTCTGCTTCACCCTCCAGACTTCACCTTCTCCTTCTCCTTCTTCTACTTCTTCTGATTCACCCTCCAGACTTCACCTTCTCCTTCTCCTTATTCTGCTTCTTCTGATTCACCCTCCAGACTTCACCTTCTCCTTCTCCTTCTTCTGATTCTTCTGATTCACCCTCCAGACTTCACCTTCTCCTTCTCCATCTTCTGCTTCTTCTGATTCACCCTCCTGACTTCACCTTCTCTTTCTCCTTCTTCTACTTCTTCTGATTCACCCTCCTGACTTCACCTTCTCCTTCTCCATCTTCTACTTCTTCTGCTTCACCCTCCAGACTTCAACTTCTCCTTCTCCTTCTTCTACTTCTTCTGATTCACCCTCCAGACTTCACCTTCTCCTTCTCCTTCGTCTACTTCTTCTGATTCACCCTCCAGACTACACCTTCTCCTTCTCCTTCTTCTACTTCTTCTGATTCACCCTCCAGACTTCACCTTCTCCTTCTCCTTCTTCTGTTTCTTCTGATTCACCCTCCAGACTTCATCTTCTCCTTCTCCTTCTTCTACTTCTTCTGATTCACCCTCCAGACTTCACCTTCTCCTTCTCCTTCTTCTACTTCTTCTGATTCACCCTCCAGACTTCATCTTCTCCTTCTCCTTCTTCTGCTTCTTCTGATTCACCCTCCAGACTTCACCTTCTCCTTCTCCTTCTTCTGCTTCTTCTGATTCACCCTCCAGACTTCAACTTCTCCTTCTCCTTCTTCTACTTCTTCTGATTCACCCTCCAGACTTCACCTTCTCCTTCTCCTTCTTCTACTTCTTCCGATTCACCCTCCAGACTTCATCTTCTCCTTCTCCTTCTTCTGCTTCTTCTGATTCACCCTCCAGACTTCACCTTCTCCTTCTCCTTCTTCTGCTTCTTCTGATTCACCCTCCAGACTTCACCTTCTCCTTCTCCTTCTTCTACTTCTTCTGATTCACCCTCCAGACTTCACCTTCTCCTTCTCCTTCTTCTACTTCTTCTGATTCACCCTCCAGTCTTCACCTTCTCCTTCTCCTTCTTCTGTTTCTTCTGCTTCACCCTCCAGACTTCACCTTCTCCTTCTCTTTCTTCTGCTTCTTCTGATTCACCCTCCAGACTTCACCTTCTCCTTCTCCTTCTTCTGATTCTTCTGATTCACCCTCCTGACTTCACCTTCTCCTTCTCCTTCTTCTACTTCTTCTGATTCACCCTCCTGACTTCACCTTCTCCTTCTCCTTCTTCTACTTCTTCTGCTTCACCCTCCAGACTTCACCTTCTCCTTCTCCTTCTTCTACTTCTTCTGATTCACCCTCCAGACTTCACCTTCTCCTTCTCCTTCTTCTGCTTCTTCTGATTCACCCTCCAGAATTCACCTTCTCCTTCTCCTTATTCTGCTTCTTCTGATTCACCCTCCAGACTTCACCTTCTCCTTCTCCTTATTCTGCTTCTTCTGATTCACCCTCCAGACTTCACCTTCTCCTTCTCCTTCCTCTGCTTCTTCTGATTCACCCTCCAGACTTCACCTTCTCCTTCTCCTTCTTCTGATTCTTCTGATTCACCCTCCAGACTTCACCTTCTCCTTCTCCATCTTCTGCTTCTTCTGATTCACCCTCCTGACTTCACCTTCTCCTTCTCCTTCTTCTACTTCTTCTGATTCACCCTCCTGACTTCACCTTCTCCTTCTCCATCTTCTACTTCTTCTGCTTCACCCTCCAGACTTCAACTTCTCCTTCTCCTTCTTCTACTTCTTCTGATTCACCCTCCAGACTTCACCTTCTCCTTCTCCTTCTTCTGCTTCTTCTGATTCACCCTCCAGACTTCACCTTCTCTTTCTCCTTCTTCTGCTTCTTCTGATTCACCCTCCAGACTTCACCTTTTCCTGCTCCTTCTTCTACTTCATCTGATTCACCCTCCAGACTTCACCTTCTCCTTCTCCTTCTTCTGCTTCTTCTGATTCACCCTCCAGACTTCACCTTCTCCTTCTCCTTCGTCTACTTCTTCTGATTCACCCTCCAGACTACTCCTTCTCCTTCTCCTTCTTCTACTTCTTCTGATTCACCCTCCAGACTTCACCTTCTCCTTCTCCTTCTTCTGTTTCTTCTGATTCACCCACCAGACTTCATCTTCTCCTTCTCCTTCTTCTACTTCTTCTGATTCACCCTCCAGACTTCACCTTCTCCTTCTCCTTCTTCTACTTCTTCTGATTCACCCTCCAGACTTCATCTTCTCCTTCTCCTTCTTCTGCTTCTTCTGATTCACCCTCCAGACTTCACCTTCTCCTTCTCCTTCTTCTGCTTCTTCTGATTCACCCTCCAGACTTCAACTTCTCCTTCTCCTTCTTCTACTTCTTCTGATTCACCCTCCAGACTTCACCTTCTCCTTCTCCTTCTTCTACTTCTTCTGATTCACCCTCCAGTCTTCACCTTCTCCTTCTCCTTCTTCTGTTTCTTCTGCTTCACCCTCCAGACTTCACCTTCTCCTTCTCTTTCTTCTGCTTCTTCTGATTCACCCTCCAGACTTCACCTTCTCCTTCTCCTTCTTCTGATTCTTCTGATTCACCCTCCTGACTTCACCTTCTCCTTCTCCTTCTTCTACTTCTTCTGATTCACCCTCCTGACTTCACCTTCTCCTTCTCCTTCTTCTACTTCTTCTGCTTCACCCTCCAGACTTCACCTTCTCCTTCTCCTTCTTCTACTTCTTCTGATTCACCCTCCAGACTTCACCTTCTCCTTCTCCTTCTTCTGCTTCTTCTGATTCACCCTCCAGACTTCACCTTCTCATTCTCCTTCTTCTGCTTCTTCTGCTGCGCCCTCCAGACTTCACCTTCTCCTTCTCCTTCTTCTGCTTCTTCTGCTTCACACTCCAGACTTCACCTTCTCCTTCTCCTTCTTCTGCTTCTTCTGCTGCGCCCTCCAGGCTTCACCTTCTCCTTCTCCTTCTTCTGCTTCTTCTGCTTCACCGTCCTGACTTCACCTTCTCCTTCTCCTTCTTCTACTTCTTCTGCTACACCCCCCTGACTTCACCTGCTCCTTCTCCTTCTTCTGCTTCTTCTGATTCACCCTCCTAACTTCACCTTCTCCTTCTCCTTCTTCTGCTTCTTCTGATTCACCCTCCTGACTTCACCTTCTCCTTCTCCTTCTTCTGCTTCTTTTGATTCACCCTCCAGACTTCACCTTCTCCTTCTCCTTCTTCTGCTTCTTCTGATTCACCCTCCAGACTTCACCTTCTCCTTCTCCTTCTTCTGCTTCTTTTATTCACCCTCCAGACCTCTCCTTCTCCTTCTCCTTCTTCTACTTCTTCTGATTCACCCTCCAGACTTCATCTTCTCCTTCTCCTTCTTCTGCTTCTTCTGATTCACCCTCCAGACTTCACCTTCTCCTTCTCCTTCTTCTGCTTCTTCTGATTCACCCTCCAGACTTCACCTTCTCCTTCTCCTTCTTCTACTTCTTCTGATTCACCCTCCAGACTTCACCTTCTCCTTCTCCTTCTTCTACTTCTTCTGATTCACCCTCCAGTCTTCACCTTCTCCTTCTCCTTCTTCTGTTTCTTCTGCTTCACCCTCCAGACTTCACCTTCTCCTTCTCTTTCTTCTGCTTCTTCTGCTTCACCCTCCAGACTTCACCTTCTCCTTCTCCTTCTTCTGATTCTTCTGATTCACCCTCCAGACTTCACCTTCTCTATCTCCTTCTTCTGCTTCTTCTGATTCACCCTCCTGACTTCACCTTCTCCTTCTCCTTCTTCGACTTCTTCTGATTCACCCTCCTGACTTCACCTTCTCCTTCTCCTTCTTCTACTTCTTCTGCTTCACCCTCCAGACTTCACCTTCTCCTTCTCCTTCTTCTACTTCTTCTGATTCACCCTCCAGACTTCACCTTCTCCTTCTCCTTCTTCTGCTTCTTCTGATTCACCCTCCAGAGATAACCTTCTCCTTCTCCTTATTCTGCTTCTTCTGATTCACCCTCCAGACTTCACCTTCTCCTTCTCCTTCTTCTGCTTCTTCTGATTCACCCTCCAGACCTCACCTTCTCCTTCTCCTTCTTCTGCTTCTTCTGATTCACCCTCCAGACTTCAACTTCTCCTTCTCCTTCTTCTACTTCTTCTGATTCACCCTCCAGACTTCACCTTCTCCTTCTCCTTCTTCTGCTTCTTCTGATTCACCCTCCTGACTTCACCTTCTCCTTCTCCTTCTTCTACATCTTCTGATTCACCCTCCTGACTTCACCTTCTCCTTCTCCTTCTTTTACTTCTTCTGCTTCACCCTCCAGACTTCAACTTCTCCTTCTCCTTCTTCTACTTCTTCTGATTCACCCTCCAGACTTCACCTTCTCCTTCTCCTTCTTCTGCTTCTTCTGATTCACCCTCCAGACTTCACCTTCTCCTTCTCCTTCTTCTGCTTCTTCTGATTCACCCTCCAGACTTCACCTTCTCCTTGTCCTTCTTCTACTTCATCTGATTCACCCTCCAGACTTCACCTTCTCCTTCTCCTTCTTCTGCTTCTTCTGATTCACCCTCCAGACTTCACCTTCTCCTTCTCCTTCGTCTACATCTTCTGATTCACCCTCCAGACTTCACCTTCTACTTCTCGTTCTTCTACTTCCTCTGATTCACCCTCCAGACTTCACCTTCTACATCTCCTTCTTCTGCTTCTTCTGATTCACCCTCCAGACTTCACCTTCTCCTTCTCCTTCGTCTACTTCTTCCGATTCACCCTCCAGACTACACCTTCTCCTTCTCCTTCTTCTACTTCTTCTGATTCACCCTCCAGACTTCACCTTCTCCTTCTCCTTCTTCTGTTTCTTCTGATTCACCCTCCAGACTTCACCTTCTCCTTCTCCTTCTTCTACTACTTCTGATTCACCCTCCAGACTTCACCTTCTCCTTCTCCTTCTTCTACTTCTTCTGATTCACCCTCCAGACTTCATCTTCTCCTTCTCCTTCTTCTGCTTCTTCTGATTCACCCTCCAGACTTCACCTTCTCCTTCTCCTTCTTCTGCTTCTTCTGATTCACCCTCCAGACTTCACCTTCTCCTTCTCCTTCTTCTACTTCTTCTGATTCACCCTCCAGACTTCACCTTCTCCTTCTCCTTCTTCTACTTCTTCTGATTCACCCTCCAGTCTTCACCTTCTCCTTCTCCTTCTTCTGTTTCTTCTGCTTCACCCTCCAGACTTCACCTTCTCCTTCTCTTTCTTCTGCTTCTTCTGATTCACCCTCCAGACTTCACCTTCTCCTTCTCCTTCTTCTGCTTCTTCTGATTCTCCCTCCTGACTTCACCTTCTCCTTCTCCTTCCTTTGCTTCTTCTGATTCACCCTCCAGACTTCACCTTCTCCTTCTCCTTCTTCTGATTCTTCTGATACACCCTCCAGACTTCACCTTCTCCTTCTCCATCTTCTGCTTCTTCTGATTCACCCTCCTGACTTCACCTTCTCCTTCTCCTTCTTCTACTTCTTCTGATTCACCCTCCTGACTTCACCTTCTCCTTCTCCATCTTCTACTTCTTCTGCTTCACCCTCCAGACTTCAACTTCTTCTTCTCCTTCTTCTACTTCTTCTGATTCACCCTCCAGACTTCACCTTCTCCTTCTCCTTCTTCTGCTTCTTCTGATTCACCCTCCAGACTTCACCTTCTCCTTCTCCTTCTTCTGCTTCTTCTGATTCACCCTCCAGACTTCACCTTCTCCTTCTCCTTCTTCTACTTCTTCTGATTCACCCTCCAGACTTCACCTTCTCCTTCTCCTTCTTCTGCTTCTTCTGATTCACCCTCCAGACTTCACCTTCTCCTTCTCCTTCGTCTACTTCTTCTGATTCACCCTCCAGACTACACCTTCTCCTTCTCCTTCTTCTACTTCTTCTCATTCACCCTCCAGACTTCACCTTCTCCTTCTCCTTCTTCTGTTTCTTCTGATTCACCCTCCAGACTTCATCTTCTCCTTCTCCTTCTTCTACTTCTTCTGATTCACCCTCCAGACTTCACCTTCTCCTTCTCCTTCTTCTACATCTTCTGATTCACCCTCCAGACTTCATCTTCTCCTTCTCCTTCTTCTGCTTCTTCTGATTCGCCCTCCAGACTTCACCTTCTCCTTCTCCTTCTTCTGCTTCTTCTGATTCACCCTCCAGACTTCAACTTCTCCTTCTCCTTCTTCTACTTCTTCTGATTCACCCTCCAGACTTCACCTTCTCCTTCTCCTTCTTCTACTTCTTCCGATTCACCATCCAGACTTCATCTTCTCCTTCTCCTTCTTCTGCTTCTTCTGATTCACCCTCCAGACTTCACCTTCTCCTTCTCCTTCTTCTGCTTCTTCTGATTCACCCTCCAGACTTCACCTTCTCCTTCTCCTTCTTCTACTTCTTCTGATTCACCCTCCAGACTTCACCTTCTCCTTCTCCTTCTTCTACTTCTTCTGATTCACCCTCCAGTCTTCACCTTCTCCTTCTCCTTCTTCTGTTTCTTCTGCTTCACCCTCCAGACTTCACCTTCTCCTTCTCTTTCTTCTGCTTCTTCTGATTCACCCTCCAGACTTCACCTTCTCCTTCTCCTTCTTCTGATTCTTCTGATTCACCCTCCAGACTTCACCTTCTCCTTCTCCTTCTTCTGCTTCTTCTGATTCACCCTCCTGACTTCACCTTCTCCTTCTCCTTCTTCTACTTCTTCTGATTCACCCTCCTGACTTCACCTTCTCCTTCTCCTTCTTCTACTTCTTCTGCTTCACCCTCCAGACTTCACCTTCTCCTTCTCCTTCTTCTACTTCTTCTGATTCACCCTCCAGACTTCACCTTCTCCTTCTCCTTCTTCTGCTTCTTCTGATTCACCCTCCAGACTTCACCTTCTCCTTCTCCTTATTCTGCTTCTTCTGATTCACCCTCCAGACTTCACCTTCTCCTTCTCCTTATTCTGCTTCTTCTGATTCACCCTCCAGACTTCACCTTTTCCTTCTCCTTCCTCTGCTTCTTCTGATTCACCCTCCAGACTTCACCTTCTCCTTCTCCTTCTTCTGATTCTTCTGATCCACCCTCCAGACTTCACCTTCTCCTTCTCCATCTTCTGCTTCTTCTGATTCACCCTCCTGACTTCACCTTCTCCTTCTCCTTCTTCTACTTCTTCTGATTCACCCTCCTGACTTCACCTTCTCCTTCTCCATCTTCTACTTCTTCTGCTTCACCCTCCAGACTTCAACTTCTCCTTCTCCTTCTTCTACTTCTTCTGATTCACCCTCCAGACTTCACCTTCTCCTTCTCCTTCTTCTGCTTCTTCTGATTCACCCTCCAGACTTCACCTTCTCCTTCTCCTTCTTCTGCTTCTTCTGATTCACCCTCCAGACTTCACCTTCTCCTTCTCCTTCTTCTACTTCATCTGATTCACCCTCCAGACTTCACCTTCTCCTTCTCCTTCTTCTGCTTCTTCTGATTCACCCTCCAGACTTCACCTTCTCCTTCTCCTTCGTCTACTTCTTCTGATTCACCCTCCAGACTACTCCTTCTCCTTCTCCTTCTTCTACTTCTTCTGATTCACCCTCCAGACTTCACCTTCTCCTTCTCCTTCTTCTGTTTCTTCTGATTCACCCTCCAGACTTCATCTTCTCCTTCTCCTTCTTCTACTTCTTCTGATTCACCCTCCAGACTTCACCTTCTCCTTCTCCTTCTTCTACTTCTTCTGATTCACCCTCCAGACTTCATCTTCTCCTTCTCCTTCTTCTGCTTCTTCTGATTCACCCTCCAGACTTCACCTTCTCCTTCTCCTTCTTCTGCTTCTTCTAATTCACCCTCCAGACTTCAACTTCTCCTTCTCCTTCTTCTACTTCTTCTGATTCACCCTCCAGACTTCACCTTCTCCTTCTCCTTCTTCTACTTCTTCTGATTCACCCTCCAGACTTCATCTTCTCCTTCTCCTTCTTCTGCTTCTTCTGATTCACCCTCCAGACTTCACCTTCTCCTTCTCCTTCTTCTGCTTCTTCTGATTCACCCTCCAGACTTCACCTTCTCCTTCTCCTTCTTCTACTTCTTCTGATTCACCCTCCAGACTTCACCTTCTCCTTCTCCTTCTTCTACTTCTTCTGATTCACCCTCCAGTCTTCACCTTCTCCTTCTCCTTCTTCTGTTTCTTCTGCTTCACCCTCCAGACTTCAACTTCTCCTTCTCTTTCTTCTGCTTCTTCTGCTTCACCCTCCAGACTTCACCTTCTCCTTCTCCTTCTTCTGATTCTTCTGATTCACCCTCCAGACTTCACCTTCTCTATCTCCTTCTTCTGCTTCTTCTGATTCACCCTCCTGACTTCACCTTCTCCTTCTCCTTCTTCTACTTCTTCTGATTCACCCTCCTGACTTCACCTTCTCCTTCTCCTTCTTCTACTTCTTCTGCTTCACCCTCCAGACTTCACCTTCTCCTTCTCCTTCTTCTACTTCTTCTGATTCACCCTCCAGACTTCACCTTCTCCTTCTCCTTCTTCTGCTTCTTCTGATTCACCCTCCAGAGATAACCTTCTCCTTCTCCTTATTCTGCTTCTTCTGATTCACCCTCCAGACTTCACCTTCTCCTTCTCCTTCTTCTGCTTCTTCTGATTCACCCTCCAGACTTCACCTTCTCCTTCTCCTTCTTCTGCTTCTTCTGATTCACCCTCCAGACTTCACCTTCTCCTTCTCCTTCTTCTACTTCTTCTGATTCACCCTCCAGACTTCACCTTCTCCTTCTCCTTCTTCTGCTTCTTCTGATTCACCCTCCTGACTTCACCTTCTCCTTCTCCTTCTTCTACATCTTCTGATTCACCCTCCTGACTTCACCTTCTCCTTCTCCTTCTTCTACTTCTTCTGCTTCACCCTCCAGACTTCAACTTCTCCTTCTCCTTCTTCTACTTCTTCTGATTCACCCTCCAGACTTCACCTTCTCCTTCTCCTTCTTCTGCTTCTTCTGATTCACCCTCCAGACTTCACCTTCTCCTTCTCCTTCTTCTGCTTCTTCTGATTCACCCTCCAGACTTCACCTTCTCCTTCTCCTTCTTCTACTTCATCTGATTCACCCTCCAGACTTCACCTTCTCCTTCTCCTTCTTCTGCTTCTTCTGATTCACCCTCCAGACTTCACCTTCTCCTTCTCCTTCGTCTACTTCTTCTGATTCACCCTCCAGACTTCACCTTCTCCTTCTCCTTCTTCTACTTCCTCTGATTCACCCTCCAGACTTCACCTTCTCCATCTCCTTCTTCTGCTTCTTCTGATTCACCCTCCAGACTTCACCTTCTCCTTCTCCTTCGTCTACTTCTACTGATTCACCCTCCAGACTACACCTTCTCCTTCTCCTTCTTCTACTTCTTCTGATTCACCCTCCAGACTTCACCTTCTCCTTCTCCTTCTTCTGTTTCTTCTGATTCACCCTCCAGACTTCACCTTCTCCTTCTCCTTCTTCTACTACTTCTGATTCACCCTCCAGACTTCACCTTCTCCTTCTCCTTCTTCTACTTCTTCTGATTCACCCTCCTGACTTCACCTTCTCCTTCTCCTTCTTCTACTTCTTCTGATTCACCCTCCTGACTTCACCTTCTCCTTCTCCATCTTCTACTTCTTCTGCTTCACCCTCCAGACTTCAACTTCTCCTTCTCCTTCTTCTACTTCTTCTGATTCACCCTCCAGACTTCACCTTCTCCTTCTCCTTCTTCTGCTTCTTCTGATTCACCCTCCAGACTTCACCTTCTCCTTCTCCTTCTTCTGCTTCTTCTGATTCACCCTCCAGACTTCACCTTCTCCTTCTCCTTCTTCTACTTCTTCTGATTCACCCTCCAGACTTCACCTTCTCCTTCTCCTTCTTCTGCTTCTTCTGATTCACCCTCCAGACTTCACCTTCTACTTCTCCTTTGTCTACTTCTTCTGATTCACCCTCCAGACTACACCTTCTCCTTCTCCTTCTTCTACTTCTTCTGATTCACCCTCCAGACTTCACCTTCTCCTTCTCCTTCTTCTGTTTCTTCTGATTCACCCTCCAGACTTCATCTTCTCCTTCTCCTTCTTCTACTTCTTCTGATTCACCCTCCAGACTTCACCTTCTCCTTCTCCTTCTTCTACTTCTTCTGATTCACCCTCCAGACTTCATCTTCTCCTTCTCCTTCTTCTGCTTCTTCTGATTCACCCTCCAGACTTCACCTTCTCCTTCTCCTTCTTCTGCTTCTTCTGATTCACCCTCCAGACTTCAACTTCTCCTTCTCCTTCTTCTACTTCTTCTGATTCACCCTCCAGACTTCACCTTCTCCTTCTCCTTCTTCTACTTCTTCCGATTCACCCTCCAGACTTCATCTTCTCCTTCTCCTTCTTCTGCTTCTTCTGATTCACCCTCCAGACTTCACCTTCTCCTTCTCCTTCTTCTGCTTCTTCTGATTCACCCTCCAGACTTCACCTTCTCCTTCTCCTTCTTCTACTTCTTCTGATTCACCCTCCAGACTTCACCTTCTCCTTCTCCTTCTTCTACTTCTTCTGATTCACCCTCCAGTCTTCACCTTCTCCTTCTCCTTCTTCTGTTTCTTCTGCTTCACCCTCCAGACTTCACCTTCTCCTTCTCTTTCTTCTGCTTCTTCTGATTCACCCTCCAGACTTCACCTTCTCCTTCTCCTTCTTCTGATTCTTCTGATTCACCCTCCAGACTTCACCTTCTCCTTCTCCTTCTTCTGCTTCTTCTGATTCACCCTCCTGACTTCACCTTCTCCTTCTCCTTCTTCTACTTCTTCTGATTCACCCTCCTGACTTCACCTTCTCCTTCTCCTTCTTCTACTTCTTCTGCTTCACCCTCCAGACTTCACCTTCTCCTTCTCCTTCTTCTACTTCTTCTGATTCACCCTCCAGACTTCACCTTCTCCTTCTCCTTCTTCTGCTTCTTCTGATTCACCCTCCAGACTTCACCTTCTCCTTCTCCTTATTCTGCTTCTTCTGATTCACCCTCCAGACTTCACCTTCTCCTTCTCCTTCCTCTGCTTCTTCTGATTCACCCTCCAGACTTCACCTTCTCCTTCTCCTTCTTCTGATTCTTCTGATTCACCCTCCAGACTTCACCTTCTCCTTCTCCATCTTCTGCTTCTTCTGATTCACCCTCCTGACTTCACCTTCTCCTTCTCCTTCTTCTACTTCTTCTGATTCACCCTCCTGACTTCACGTTCTCCTTCTCCATCTTCTGCTTCTTCTGCTTCACTCTCCTGACTTCACCTTCTCCTTCTCCTTCTTCTACTTCTTCTGATTCACCCTCCAGACATCACCTTCTCCTTCTCCTTCTTCTGCTTCTTCTGCTTCACCCTCCAGACTTCACCTTCTCCTTCTCCTTCTTCTGCTTCTTCTGCTTCACTCTCCTGACTTCACCTTCTCCTTCTCCTTCTTCTACTTCTTCTGATTCACCCTCCACACTTCACCTTCTCCTTCTCCTTCTTCTGCTTCTTCTGCTTCTCCCTCCAGACTTCACCTTCTCCTTCTCCTTCTTCTGCTTCTTCTGCTGCGCCCTCCAGACTTCACCTTCTCCTTCTCCTTCTTCTGCTTCTTCTGCTTCACCCTCCTGACTTCACCTTCTCCTTCTCCTTCTTCTACTTCTTCTGTTTCACCCCCCTGACTTCACCTGCTCCTTCTCCTTCTTCTGCTTCTTCTGATTCACCCTCCTAACTTTACCTTCTCCTTCTCCTTCTTCTGCTTCTTCTGATTCACCCTCCTGACTTCACCTTCTCCTTCTCCTTCTTCTGCTTCTTCGAATTCACCCTCCAGACTTCACCTTCTCCTTCTCCTTCTTCTGCTTCTTCTGATTCACCCTCCAGACTTCACCTTCTCCTTCTCCTTCTTCTACTTCTTCTGATTCACCCTCCAGTCTTCACCTTCTCCTTCTCCTTCTTCTGTTTCTTCTGCTTCACCCTCCAGACTTCACCTTCTCCTTCTCTTTCTTCTGCTTCTTCTGATTCACCCTCCAGACATCACCTTCTCCTTCTCCTTCTTCTACTTCTTCTGATTCACCCTCCAGACTTCATCTTCTCCTTCTCCTTCTTCTACTTCTTCTGATTCACCCTCCAGTCTTCACCTTCTCCTTCTCCTTCTTCTGTTTCTTCTGCTTCACCCTCCAGACTTCACCTTCTCCTTCTCTTTCTTCTGCTTCTTCTGATTCACCCTCCAGACTTCACCTTCTCCTTCTCCTTCTTCTGATTCTTCTGATTCACCCTCCAGACTTCACCTTCTCCTTCTCCTTCTTCTGCTTCTTCTGATTCACCCTCCTGACTTCACCTTCTCCTTCTCCTTCTTCTACTTCTTCTGATTCACCCTCCTGACTTCACCTTCTCCTTCTCCTTCTTCTACTTCTTCTGCTTCACCCTCCAGACTTCACCTTCTCCTTCTCCTTCTTCTACTTCTTCTGATTCACCCTTCAGACTTCACCTTCTCCTTCTCCTTTTTCTGCTTCTTCTGATTCACCCTCCAGACTTCACCTTCTCCTTCTCCATATTCTGCTTCTTCTGATTCACCCTCCAGACTTCACCTTCTCCTTCTCCTTCTTCTGCTTCTTCTGATTCACCCTCCAGACTTCACCTTCTCCTTCTCCTTCTTCTGCTTCTTCTGATTCACCCTCCAGACTTCACCTTCTCCTTCTCCTTCGTCTACTTCTTCTGATTCACCCTCCAGACAACACCTTCTCCTTCTCCTTCTTCTACTTCTTCTGATTCACCCTCCAGACTTCACCTTCTCCTTCTCCTTCTTCTGCTTCTTCTGATTCACCCTCCTGACTTCACCTTCTCCTTCTCCTTCTTCTACTTCTTCTGATTCACCCTCCTGACTTCACCTTCTCCTTCTCCTTCTTCTACTTCTTCTGCTTCACCCTCCAGACTTCACCTTCTCCTTCTCCTTCTTCTACTTCTTCTGATTCACCCTCCAGACTTGATCTTCTCCTTCTCCTTCTTCTACTTATTCTGATTCACCCTCCAGACTTCACATTCTCCTTCTCCTTCTTCTGCTTCTTCTGCTTCACCGTCCTGACTTCACCTTCTCCTTCTCCTTCTTCTACTTCTTCTGCTTCATCCCGCTGACATCACCTGCTCCTTCTCCTTCTTCTGCTTCTTCTGATTCACCCTCCTAACTTCACCTTCTCCTTCTCCTTCTTCTGCTTCTTCTGATTCACCCTCCTGACTTCATCTTCTCCTTCTCCTTCTTCTGCTTCTTCTGATTCACCCTGCAGACTTCACCTTCTCCTTCTCCTTCTTCGGCTTCTTCTGATCCACCCTCCAGACTTCACCTTCTCCTTCTCCTTCTTCTGATTCTTCTGATTCACCCTCCAGACTTCACCTTCTCCTTCTCCTTCTTCTGCTTCTTCTGAATCACCCTCCTGACTTCACCTTCTCCTTCTCCTTCTTCTACTTCTTCTGATTCACCCTCCTGACTTCACCTTCTCCTTCTCCTTCTTCTGCTTCTTCTGCTTCACCCTCCAGACTTCACCTTCTCCTTCTCCTTCTTCTGCTTCTTCTGATTCACCCTCGAGACTTCTCCTTCTCCTTCTCCTTCTTCTGCTTCTTCTGATTCACCCTCCAGACTTTACCTTCTTCTTCTCCTTCTTCTGCTTCTTCTGATTCACCCTCCAGACTTCACCTTCTCCTTCTCCTTCTTCTACTTCTTCTGATTCACCCTCCAGACTTCACCTTCTCCATTTCCTTGTTCTGCTTCTTCTGATTCACCCTCCAGACTTCACCTTCTCCTTCTCCTTCGTCTACTTCTTCTGATTCACCCTCCAGACTACACCTTCTGCTTCTCCTTCTTCTACTTCTTCTGATTCACCCTCCAGACTTCACCTTCTCCTTCTCCTTCTTCTGTTTCTTCTGATTCACCGTCCAGACTTCACCTTCTCCTTCTCCTTCTTCCACTACTTCTGATTCACCCTCCAGACTTCACCTTCTCCTTCTCCTTCTTCTACTTCTTCTGATTCACCCTCCTGACTTCACCTTCTCCTTCTCCTTCTTCTACTTCTTCTGCTTCACCCTCCAGACTTCACCTTCTCCTTCTCCTTCTTCTACTTCTTCTGATTCACCCTCCAGACTTGACCTTCTCCTTCTCCTTCTTCTACTTCTTCTGATTCACCCTCCAGACTTCACCTTCTCCTTCTCCTTCTTCTACTTCTTCTGCTTCACCGTCCTGACTTCACCTTCTCCTTCTCCTTCTTCTACTTCTTCTGCTTCATCCCCCTGACATCACCTGCTCCTTCTCCTTCTTCTGCTTCTTCTGATTCACCCTCCTAACTTCACCTTCTCCTTCTCCTTCTTCTGCTTCTTTTATTCACCCTCCTGACTTCACCTTCTCCTTCTCCTTCTTCTGCTTCTTCTGATTCACCCTCCAGACTTCACCTTCTCCTTCTCCTTCTTCTGCTTCTTCTGATTCACCCTCCAGACTTCACCTTCTCCTTCTCCTTCTTCTGCTTCTTCTGATTCACCCTCCAGACCTCACCTTCTCCTTCTCCTTCTTCTACTTCTTCTGATTCACCCTCCAGACTTCATCTTCTCCTTTTCCTTCTTCTGCTTCTTCTGATTCACCCTCCAGACTTCACCTTCTCCTTCTCCTTCTTCTGCTTCTTCTGATTCACCCTCCAGACATCACCTTCTCCTTCTCCTTCTTCTACTTCTTCTGATTCACCCTCCAGACTTCACCTTTTCCTTCTCCTTCCTCTGCTTCTTCTGATTCACCCTCCAGACTTCACCTTCTCCTTCTCCTTCTTCTGATTCTTCTGATTCACCCTCCAGACTTCACCTTCTCCTTCTCCATCTTCTGCTTCTTCTGATTCACCCTCCTGACTTCACCTTCTCCTTCTCCTTCTTCTACTTCTTCTGTTTCACCCTCCTGACTTCACCTTCTCCTTCTCCATCTTCTACTTCTTCTGCTTCACCCTCCAGACTTCAACTTCTCCTTCTCCTTCTTCTACTTCTTCTGATTCACCCTCCAGACTTCACCTTCTCCTTCTCCTTCTTCTGCTTCTTCTGATTCACCCTCCAGACTTCACCTTCTCCTTCTCCTTCTTCTGCTTCTTCTGATTCACCCTCCAGACTTCACCTTCTCCTTCTCCTTCGTCTACTTCTTCTGATTCACCCTCCAGACTACTCCTTCTCCTTCTTCTACTTCTTCTGATTCACCCTCCAGACTTCACCTTCTCCTTCTCCTTCTTCTGTTTCTTCTGATTCACCCTCCAGACTTCATCTTCTCCTTCTCCTTCTTCTACTTCTTCTGATTCACCCTCCAGACTTCACCTTCTCCTTCTCCTTCTTCTACTTCTTCTGATTCACCCTCCAGACTTCATCTTCTCCTTCTCCTTCTTCTGCTTCTTCTGATTCACCCTCCAGACTTCACCTTCTCCTTCTCCTTGTTCTGCTTCTTCTAATTCACCCTCCAGACTTCAACTTCTCCTTCTCCTTCTTCTACTTCTTCTGATTCACCCTCCAGACTTCACCTTCTCCTTCTCCTTCTTCTACTTCTTCTGATTCACCCTCCAGACTTCATCTTCTCCTTCTCCTTCTTCTGCTTCTTCTGATTCACCCTCCAGACTTCTCCTTCTCCTTCTCCTTCTTCTGCTTCTTCTGATTCACCCACCAGACTTCACCTTCTCCTTCTCCTTCTTCTACTTCTTCTGATTCACCCTCCAGACTTCACCTTCTCCTTCTCCTTCTTCTACTTCTTCTGATTCACCCTCCAGTCTTCACCTTCTCCTTCTCCTTCTTCTGTTTCTTCTGCTTCACCCTCCAGACTTCAACTTCTCCTTCTCTTTCTTCTGCTTCTTCTGCTTCACCCTCCAGACTTCACCTTCTCCTTCTCCTTCTTCTGATTCTTCTGATTCACCCTCCAGACTTCACCTTCTCTATCTCCTTCTTCTGCTTCTTCTGATTCACCCTCCTGACTTCACCTTCTCCTTCTCCTTCTTCTACTTCTTCTGATTCACCCTCCTGACTTCACCTTCTCCTTCTCCTTCTTCTACTTCTTCTGCTTCACCCTCCAGACTTCACCTTCTCCTTCTCCTTCTTCTACTTCTTCTGATTCACCCTCCAGACTTCACCTTCTCCTTCTCCTTCTTCTGCTTCTTCTGATTCACCCTCCAGAGATAACCTTCTCCTTCTCCTTATTCTGCTTCTTCTGATTCACCCTCCAGACTTCACCTTCTCCTTCTCCTTCTTCTGCTTCTTCTGATTCACCCTCCAGACTTCACCTTCTCCTTCTCCTTCTTCTGCTTCTTCTGATTCACCCTCCAGACTTCACCTTCTCCTTCTCCTTCTTCTACTTCTTCTGATTCACCCTCCAGACTTCACCTTCTCCTTCTCCTTCTTCTGCTTCTTCTGATTCACCCTCCTGACTTCACCTTCTCCTTCTCCTTCTTCTACATCTTCTGATTCACCCTCCTGACTTCACCTTCTCCTTCTCCTTCTTCTACTTCTTCTGCTTCACCCTCCAGACTTCAACTTCTCCTTCTCTTTCTTCTGCTTCTTCTGCTTCACCCTCCAGACTTCACCTTCTCCTTCTCCTTCTTCTGATTCTTCTGATTCACCCTCCAGACTTCACCTTCTCTATCTCCTTCTTCTGCTTCTTCTGATTCACCCTCCTGACTTCACCTTCTCCTTCTCCTTCTTCTACTTCTTCTGATTCACCCTCCTGACTTCACCTTCTCCTTCTCCTTCTTCTACTTCTTCTGCTTCACCCTCCAGACTTCACCTTCTCCTTCTCCTTCTTCTACTTCTTCTGATTCACCCTCCAGACTTCACCTTCTCCTTCTCCTTCTTCTGCTTCTTCTGATTCACCCTCCAGAGATAACCTTCTCCTTCTCCTTATTCTGCTTCTTCTGATTCACCCTCCAGACTTCACCTTCTCCTTCTCCTTCTTCTGCTTCTTCTGATTCACCCTCCAGACTTCACCTTCTCCTTCTCCTTCTTCTGCTTCTTCTGATTCACCCTCCAGACTTCACCTTCTCCTTCTCCTTCTTCTACTTCTTCTGATTCACCCTCCAGACTTCACCTTCTCCTTCTCCTTCTTCTGCTTCTTCTGATTCACCCTCCTGACTTCACCTTCTCCTTCTCCTTCTTCTACATCTTCTGATTCACCCTCCTGACTTCACCTTCTCCTTCTCCTTCTTCTACTTCTTCTGCTTCACCCTCCAGACTTCAACTTCTCCTTCTCCTTCTTCTACTTCTTCTGATTCACCCTCCAGACTTCACCTTCTCCTTCTCCTTCTTCTGCTTCTTCTGATTCACCCTCCAGACTTCACCTTCTCCTTCTCCTTCTTCTGCTTCTTCTGATTCACCCTCCAGACTTCACCTTCTCCTTCTCCTTCTTCTACTTCATCTGATTCACCCTCCAGACTTCACCTTCTCCTTCTCCTTCTTCTGCTTCTTCTGATTCACCCTCCAGACTTCACCTTCTCCTTCTCCTTCGTCTACTTCTTCTGATTCACCCTCCAGACTTCACCTTCTCCTTCTCCTTCTTCTACTTCCTCTGATTCACCCTGCAGACTTCACCTTCTCCATCTCCTTCTTCTGCTTCTTCTGATTCACCCTCCAGACTTCACCTTCTCCTTCTCCTTCGTCTACTTCTACTGATTCACCCTCCAGACTACACCTTCTCCTTCTCCTTCTTCTACTTCTTCTGATTCACCCTCCAGACTTCACCTTCTCCTTCTCCTTCTTCTGTTTCTTCTGATTCACCCTCCAGACTTCACCTTCTCCTTCTCCTTCTTCTACTACTTCTGATTCACCCTCCAGACTTCACCTTCTCCTTCTCCTTCTTCTACTTCTTCTGATTCACCCTCCTGACTTCACCTTCTCCTTCTCCATCTTCTACTTCTTCTGCTTCACCCTCCAGACTTCAACTTCTCCTTCTCCTTCTTCTACTTCTTCTGATTCACCCTCCAGACTTCACCTTCTCCTTCTCCTTCTTCTGCTTCTTCTGATTCACCCTCCAGACTTCACCTTCTCCTTCTCCTTCTTCTGCTTCTTCTGATTCACCCTCCAGACTTCACCTTCTCCTTCTCCTTCTTCTACTTCTTCTGATTCACCCTCCAGACTTCACCTTCTCCTTCTCCTTCTTCTGCTTCTTCTGATTCACCCTCCAGACTTCACCTTCTCCTTCTCCTTTGTCTACTTCTTCTGATTCACCCTCCAGACTACACCTTCTCCTTCTCCTTCTTCTACTTCTTCTGATTCACCCTCCAGACTTCACCTTCTCCTTCTCCTTCTTCTGTTTCTTCTGATTCACCCTCCAGACTTCACCTTCTCCTTCTCCTTCTTCTACTTCTTCTGATTCACCCTCCAGACTTCATCTTCTCCTTCTCCTTCTTCTGCTTCTTCTGATTCACCCTCCAGACTTCACCTTCTCCTTCTCCTTCTTCTGCTTCTTCTGATTCACCCTCCAGACTTCAACTTCTCCTTCTCCTTCTTCTACTTCTTCTGATTCACCCTCCAGACTTCACCTTCTCCTTCTCCTTCTTCTACTTCTTCCGATTCACCCTCCAGACTTCATCTTCTCCTTCTCCTTCTTCTGCTTCTTCTGATTCACCCTCCAGACTTCACCTTCTCCTTCTCCTTCTTCTGCTTCTTCTGATTCACCCTCCAGACTTCACCTTCTCCTTCTCCTTCTTCTACTTCTTCTGATTCACCCTCCAGACTTCACCTTCTCCTTCTCCTTCTTCTACTTCTTCTGATTCACCCTCCAGTCTTCACCTTCTCCTTCTCCTTCTTCTGTTTCTTCTGCTTCACCCTCCAGACTTCACCTTCTCCTTCTCTTTCTTCTGCTTCTTCTGATTCACCCTCCAGACTTCACCTTCTCCTTCTCCTTCTTCTGATTCTTCTGATTCACCCTCCAGACTTCACCTTCTCCTTCTCCTTCTTCTGCTTCTTCTGATTCACCCTCCTGACTTCACCTTCTCCTTCTCCTTCTTCTACTTCTTCTGATTCACCCTCCTGACTTCACCTTCTCCTTCTCCTTCTTCTACTTCTTCTGCTTCACCCTCCAGACTTCACCTTCTCCTTCTCCTTCTTCTACTTCTTCTGATTCACCCTCCAGACTTCACCTTCTCCTTCTCCTTCTTCTGCTTCTTCTGATTCACCCTCCAGACTTCATCTTCTCCTTCTCCTTATTCTGCTTCTTCTGATTCACCCTCCAGACTTCACCTTCTCCTTCTCCTTCCTCTGCTTCTTCTGATTCACCCTCCAGACTTCACCTTCTCCTTCTCCTTCTTCTGATTCTTCTGATTCACCCTCCAGACTTCACCTTCTCCTTCTCCATCTTCTGCTTCTTCTGATTCACCCTCCTGACTTCACCTTCTCCTTCTCCTTCTTCTACTTCTTCTGATTCACCCTCCTGACTTCACGTTCTCCTTCTCCATCTTCTACTTCTTCTGCTTCACCCTCCAGACTTCAACTTCTCCTTCTCCTTCTTCTACTTCTTCTGATTCACCCTCCAGACTTCACCTTCTCCTTCTCCTTCTTCTGCTTCTTCTGATTCACCCTCCAGACTTCACCTTCTCCTTCTCCTTCTTCTGCTTCTTCTGATTCACCCTCCAGACTTCACCTTCTCCTTCTTCTTCTTCTACTTCATCTGATTCACCCTCCAGACTTCACCTGCTCCTTCTCCTTCTTCTGCTTCTTCTGATTCACCCTCCAGACTTCACCTTCTCCTTCTCCTTCGTCTACTTCTTCTGATTCACCCTCCAGACTACTCCTTCTCCTTCTCCTTCTTCTACTTCTTCTGATTCACCCTCCAGACTTCACCTTCTCCTTCTCCTTCTTCTGTTTCTTCTGATTCACCCTCCAGACTTCATCTTCGCAATCTCCTTCTTCTACTTCTTCTGATTCACCCTCCAGACTTCACCTTCTCCTTCTCCTTCTTCTACTTCTTCTGATTCACCCTCCAGACTTCATCTTCTCCTTCTCCTTCTTCTACTTCTTCTGATTCACCCTCCAGACTTCACCTTCTCCTTCTCCTTCTTCTGCTTCTTCTGATTCACCCTCCAGACTTCAACTTCTCCTTCTCCTTCTTCTACTTCTTCTGATTCACCCTCCAGACTTCACCTTCTCCTTCTCCTTCTTCTACTTCTTCTGATTCACCCTCCAGACTTCATCTTCTCCTTCTCCTTCTTCTGCTTCTTCTGATTCACCCTCCAGACTTCACCTTCTCCTTCTCCTTCTTCTGCTTCTTCTGATTCACCCTCCAGACTTCACCTTCTCCTTCTCCTTCTTCTACTTCTTCTGATTCACCCTCCAGACTTCACCTTCTCCTTCTCCTTCTTCTACTTCTTCTGATTCACCCTCCAGTCTTCACCTTCTCCTTCTCCTTCTTCTGTTTCTTCTGCTTCACCCTCCAGACTTCACCTTCTCCTTCTCTTTCTTCTGCTTCTTCTGCTTCACCCTCCAGACTTCACCTTCTCCTTCTCCTTCTTCTGATTCACCCTCCAGACTTCACCTTCTCTATCTCCTTCTTCTGCTTCTTCTGATTCACCATCCTGACTTCACCTTCTCCTTCTCCTTCTTCTACTTCTTCTGATTCACCCTCCTGACTTCACCTTCTCCTTCTCCTTCTTCTACTTCTTCTGCTTCACCCTCCAGACTTCACCTTCTCCTACTCCTTCTTCTACTTCTTCTGATTCACCCTCCAGACTTCACCTTCTCCTTCTCCTTCTTCTGCTTCTTCTGATTCACCCTCCAGAGATAACCTTCTCCTTCTCCTTATTCTGCTTCTTCTGATTCACCCTCCAGACTTCACCTTCTCCTTCTCCTTCTTCTGCTTCTTCTGATTCACCCTCCAGACTTCACCTTCTCCTTCTCCTTCTTCTGCTTCTTCTGATTCACCCTCCAGACTTCACCTTCTCCTTCTCCTTCTTCTACTTCTTCTGATTCACCCTCCAGACTTCACCTTCTCCTTCTCCTTCTTCTACATCTTTTGATTCACCCTCCTGACTTCACCTTCTCCTTCTCCTTCTTCTACTTCTTCTGCTTCACCCTCCAGACTTCAACTTCTCCTTCTCCTTATTCTGCTTCTTCTGATTCACCCTCCAGACTTCACCTTCTCCTTCTCCTTCTTCTGCTTCTTCTGATTCACCCTCCAGACTTCACCTTCTCCTTCTCCTTCTTCTACTTCTTCTGATTCACCCTCCAGACTTCACCTTCTCCTTCTCTTTCTTCTGCTTCTTCTGATTCACCCTCCAGACTTCACCTTCTCCTTCTCCTTCTTCTGCTTCTTCTGATTCACCCTCCAGACTTCACCTTCTCCTTCTCCTTCCTCTGCTTCTTCTGATTCACCCTCCAGACTTCTCCTTCTCCTTCTTCTGATTCTTCTGATTCACCCTCCAGACTTCACCTTCTCCTTCTCCATCTTCTGCTTCTTCTGATTCACCCTCCTGACTTCACCTTCTCCTTCTCCTTCTTCTACTTCTTCTGATTCACCCTCCTGACTTCACCTTCTCCTTCTCCATCTTCTACTTCTTCTGCTTCACCCTCCAGACTTCAACTTCTCCTTCTCCTTCTTCTACTTCTTCTGATTCACCCTCCAGACTTCACCTTCTCCTTCTCCTTCTTCTGCTTCTTCTGATTCACCCTCCAGACTTCACCTTCTCCTTCTCCTTCTTCTGCTTCTTCTGATTCACCCTCCAGACTTCACCTTCTCCTTCTCCTTCTTCTACTTCATCTGATTCACCCTCCAGACTTCACCTTCTCCTTCTCCTTCTTCTGCTTCTTCTGATTCACCCTCCAGACTTCACGTTCTCCTTCTCCTTCGTCTACTTCTTCTGATTCACCCTCCAGACTACTCCTTCTCCTTCTCCTTCTTCTACTTCTTCTGCTTCACTCTCCAGACTTCACCTTCTCCTTCTCCTTCTTCTGTTTCTTCTGATTCACCCTCCAGACTTCATCTTCTCCTTCTCCTTCTTCTACTTCTTCTGATTCACCCTCCAGACTTCACCTTCTCCTTCTCCTTCTTCTACTTCTTCTGATTCACCCTCCAGACTTCATCTTCTCCTTCTCCTTCTTCTACTTCTTCTGATTCACCCTCCAGACTTCACCTTCTCCTTCTCCGTCTTCTGCTTCTTCTGATTCACCCTCCAGACTTCAACTTCTCCTTCTCCTTCTTCTACTTCTTCTGATTCACCCTCCAGACTTCACCTTCTCCTTCTCCTTCTTCTACTTCTTCTGATTCACCCTCCAGACTTCATCTTCTCCTTCTCCTTCTTCTGCTTCTTCTGATTCACCCTCCAGACTTCACCTTCTCCTTCTCCTTCTTCTGCTTCTTCTGATTCACCCTCCAGACTTCACCTTCTCCTTCTCCTTCTTCTACTTCTTCTGATTCACCCTCCAGACTTCACCTTCTCCTTCTCCTTCTTCTACTTCTTCTGATTCACCCTCCAGTCTTCACCTTCTCCTTCTCCTTCTTCTGTTTCTTCTGCTTCACCCTCCAGACTTCACCTTCTCCTTCTCTTTCTTCTGCTTCTTCTGCTTCACCCTCCAGACTTCACCTTCTCCTTCTCCTTCTTCTGATTCTTCTGATTCACCCTCCAGACTTCACCTTCTCTATCTCCTTCTTCTGCTTCTTCTGATTCACCCTCCTGACTTCACCTTCTCCTTCTCCTTCTTCTACTTCTTCTGATTCACCCTCCTGACTTCACCTTCTCCTTCTCCTTCTTCTACTCCTTCTGCTTCACCCTCCAGACTTCACCTTCTCCTTCTCCTTCTTCTACTTCTTCTGATTCACCCTCTAGACTTCACCTTCTCCTTCTCCTTCTTCTGCTTCTTCTGATTCACCCTCCAGAGATAACCTTCTCCTTCTCCTTATTCTGCTTCTTCTGATTCACCCTAAAGACTTCACCTTCTCCTTCTCCTTCTTCTGCTTCTTCTGATTCACCCTCCTGACTTCACCTTCTCCTTCTCCTTCTTCTACATCTTTTGATTCACCCTCCTGACTTCACCTTCTCCTTCTCCTTCTTCTACTTCTTCTGCTTCACCCTCCAGACTTCAACTTCTCCTTCTCCTTATTCTGCTTCTTCTGATTCACCCTCCAGACTTCACCTTCTCCTTCTCCTTCTTCTGCTTCTTCTGATTCACCCTCCAGACTTCACCTTCTCCTTCTCCTTCTTCTACTTCTTCTGATTCACCCTCCAGACTTCACCTTCTCCTTCTCTTTCTTCTGCTTCTTCTGATTCACCCTCCAGACTTCACCTTCTCCTTCTCCTTCTTCTGCTTCTTCTGATTCACCCTCCAGACTTCACCTTCTCCTTCTCCTTCCTCTGCTTCTTCTGATTCACCCTCCAGACTTCACCTTCTCCTTCTCCTTCTTCTGATTCTTCTGATTCACCCTCCAGACTTCACCTTCTCCTTCTCCATCTTCTGCTTCTTCTGATTCACCCTCCTGACTTCACCTTCTCCTTCTCCTTCTTCTACTTCTTCTGATTCACCCTCCTGACTTCACCTTCTCCTTCTCCATCTTCTACTTCTTCTGCTTCACCCTCCAGACTTCAACTTCTCCTTCTCCTTCTTCTACTTCTTCTGATTCACCCTCCAGACTTCACCTTCTCCTTCTCCTTCTTCTGCTTCTTCTGATTCACCCTCCAGACTTCACCTTCTCCTTCTCCTTCTTCTGCTTCTTCTGATTCACCCTCCAGACTTCACCTTCTCCTTCTCCTTCTTCTACTTCATCTGATTCACCCTCCAGACTTCACCTTCTCCTTCTCCTTCTTCTGCTTCTTCTGATTCACCCTCCAGACTTCACGTTCTCCTTCTCCTTCGTCTACTTCTTCTGATTCACCCTCCAGACTACTCCTTCTCCTTCTCCTTCTTCTACTTCTTCTGCTTCACCCTCCAGACTTCACCTTCTCCTTCTCCTTCTTCCGTTTCTTCTGATTCACCCTCCAGACTTCATCTTCTCCTTCTCCTTCTTCTACTTCTTCTGATTCACCCTCCAGACTTCACCTTCTCCTTCTCCTTCTTCTACTTCTTCTGATTCACCCTCCAGACTTCATCTTCTCCTTCTCCTTCTTCTACTTCTTCTGATTCACCCTCCAGACTTCACCTTCTCCTTCTCCTTCTTCTGCTTCTTCTGATTCACCCTCCAGACTTCAACTTCTCCTTCTCCTTCTTCTACTTCTTCTGATTCACCCTCCAGACTTCACCTTCTCCTTCTCCTTCTTCTACTTCTTCTGATTCACCCTCCAGACTTCATCTTCTCCTTCTCCTTCTTCTGCTTCTTCTGATTCACCCTCCAGACTTCACCTTCTCCTTCTCCTTCTTCTGCTTCTTCTGATTCACCCTCCAGACTTCACCTTCTCCTTCTCCTTCTTCTACTTCTTCTGATTCACCCTCCAGACTTCACCTTCTCCTTCTCCTTCTTCTACTTCTTCTGATTCACCCTCCAGTCTTCACCTTCTCCTTCTCCTTCTTCTGTTTCTTCTGCTTCACCCTCCAGACTTCACCTTCTCCTTCTCTTTCTTCTGCTTCTTCTGCTTCACCCTCCAGACTTCACCTTCTCCTTCTCCTTCTTCTGATTCTTCTGATTCACCCTCCAGACTTCACCTTCTCTATCTCCTTCTTCTGCTTCTTCTGATTCACCCTCCTGACTTCACCTTCTCCTTCTCCTTCTTCTACTTCTTCTGATTCACCCTCCTGACTTCACCTTCTCCTTCTCCTTCTTCTACTTCTTCTGCTTCACCCTCCAGACTTCACCTTCTCCTTCTCCTTCTTCTACTTCTTCTGATTCACCCTCTAGACTTCACCTTCTCCTTCTCCTTCTTCTGCTTCTTCTGATTCACCCTCCAGAGATAACCTTCTCCTTCTCCTTATTCTGCTTCTTCTGATTCACCCTAAAGACTTCACCTTCTCCTTCTCCTTCTTCTGCTTCTTCTGATTCACCCTCCAGACTTCACCTTCTCCTTCTCCTTCTTCTGCTTCTTCTGATTTACCCTCCAGACTTCACCTTCTCCTTCTCCTTCTTCTACTTCTTATGATTCACCCTCCAGTCTTCACCTTCTCCTTCTCCTTCTTTTGCTTCTTCTGATTCACCCTCCTGACTTCACCTTCTCCTTCTCCTTCTTCTACATCTTCTGATTCACCCTCCTGACTTCACCTTCTCCTTCTCCTTCTTCTACTTCTTCTGCTTCACCCTCCAGACTTCAAATTCTCCTTCTCCTTCTTCTACTTCTTCTGATTCACCCTCCAGACTTCACCTTCTCCTTCTCCTTCTTCTGCTTCTTCTGATTCACCCTCCAGACTTCACCTTCTCCTTCTCCTTCTTCTGCTTCTTCTGATTCACCCTCCAGACTTCACCTTCTCCTTCTCCTTCTTCTACTTCATCTGATTCACCCTCCAGACTTCACCTTCTCCTTCTCCTTCTTCTGCTTCTTCTGATTCACCCTCCAGACTTCACCTTCTCCTTCTCCTTCGTCTACTTCTTCTGATTCACCCTCCAGACTTCACCTTCTCCTTCTCCTTCTTCTACTTCCTCTGATTCACCCTCCAGACTTCACCTTCTCCATCTCCTTCTTCTGCTTCTTCTGATTCACCCTCCAGACTTCACCTTCTCCTTCTCCTTCGTCTACTTCTTCTGATTCACCCTCCAGACTACACCTTCTCCTTCTCCTTCTTCTACTTCTTCTGATTCACCCTCCAGACTTCACCTTCTCCTTCTCCTTCTTCTGTTTCTTCTGATTCACCCTCCAGACTTCACCTTCTCCTTCTCCTTCTTCTACTACTTCTGATTCACCCTCCAGACTTCACCTTCTCCTTCTCCTTCTTCTACTTCTTCTGATTCACCCTCCAGACTTCATCTTCTCCTTCTCCTTCTTCTGCTTCTTCTGATTCACCCTCCAGACTTCATCTTCTCCTTCTCCTTCTTCTGCTTCTTCTGATTCACCCTCCAGACTTCACCTTCTCCTTCTCCTTCTTCTACTTCTTCTGATTCACCCTCCAGACTTCACCTTCTCCTTCTCCTTTTTCTACTTCTTCTGATTCACCCTCCAGTCTTCACCTTCTCCTTCTCCTTCTTTTGTTTCTTCTGCTTCACCCTCCAGACTTCACCTTCTCCTTCTCTTTCTTCTGCTTCTTCTGATTCACCCTCCAGACTTCACCTTCTCCTTCTCCTTCTTCTGATTCTTCTGATTCATCCTCCAGACTTCACCTTCTCCTTCTCCTTCTTCTGCTTCTTCTGATTCACCCTCCTGACTTCACCTTCTCCTTCTCCTTCTTCTACTTCTTCTGATTCACCCTCCTGACTTCACCTTCTCCTTCTCCTTCTTCTACTTCTTCTGCTTCACCCTCCAGACTTCACCTTCTCCTTCTCCTTCTTCTACTTCTTCTGATTCACCCTCCAGACTTCACCTTCTCCTTCTCCTTCTTCTGCTTCTTCTGATTCACCCTCCAGACTTCACCTTCTCCTTCTCCTTATTTTGCTTCTTCTGATTCACCCATAGACTTCACCTTCTCCTTCTCCTTATTCTGCTTCTTCTGATTCACCCTCCAGACTTCACCTTCTCCTTCTCCTTCCTTTGCTTCTTCTGATTCACCCTCCAGACTTCACCTTCTCCTTCTCCTTCTTCTGATTCTTCTGATTCACCCTCCAGACTTCACCTTCTCCTTCTCCATCTTCTGCTTCTTCTGATTCACCCTCCTGACTTCACCTTCTCCTTCTCCTTCTTCTACTTCTTCTGATTCACCCTCCTGACTTCACCTTCTCCTTCTCCATCTTCTACTTCTTCTGCTTCACCCTCCAGACTTCAACTTCTCCTTCTCCTTCTTCTACTTCTTCTGATTCACCCTCCAGACTTCACCTTCTCCTTCTCCTTCTTCTGCTTCTTCTGATTCACCCTCCAGACTTCACCTTCTCCTTCTCCTTCTTCTGCTTCTTCTGATTCACCCTCCAGACTTCACCTTCTCCTTCTCCTTCTTCTCCTTCTTCTGATTCACCCTCCAGACTTCACCTTCTCCTTCTCCTTCTTCTGCTTCTTCTGATTCACCCTCCAGACTTCACCTTCTCCTTCTCCTTCGTCTAATTCTTCTGATTCACCCTCCAGACTACACCTTCTCCTTCTCCTTCTTCTACTTCTTCTGATTCACCCTCCAGACTTCACCTTCTCCTTCTCCTTCTTCTGTTTCTTCTGATTCACCCTCCAGACTTCATCTTCTCCTTCTCCTTCTTCTACTTCTTCTGACTCACCCTCCAGACTTCACCTTCTCCTTCTCCTTCTTCTACTTCTTCTGATTCACCCTCCAGACTTCATCTTCTCCTTCTCCTTCTTCTGCTTCTTCTGATTCACCCTCCAGACTTCACCTTCTCCTTCTCCTTCTTCTGCTTCTTCTGATTCACCCTCCAGACTTCAACTTCTCCTTCTCCTTCTTCTACTTCTTCTGATTCACCCTCCAGACTTCACCTTCTCCTTCTCCTTCTTCTACTTCTTCCGATTCACCCTCCAGACTTCATCTTCTCCTTCTCCTTCTTCTGCTTCTTCTGATTCACCCTCCAGACTTCACCTTCTCCTTCTCCTTCTTCTGCTTCTTCTGATTCACCCTCCAGACTTCACCTTCTCCTTCTCCTTCTTCAACTTCTTCTGATTCACCCTCCAGACTTCACCTTCTCCTTCTCCTTCTTCTACTTCTTCTGATTCACCCTCCAGTCTTCACCTTCTCCTTCTCCTTCTTCTGTTTCTTCTGCTTCACCCTCCAGACTTCACCTTCTCCTTCTCTTTCTTCTGCTTCTTCTGATTCACCCTCCAGACTTCACCTTCTCCTTCTCCTTCTTCTGATTCTTCTGATTCACCCTCCAGACTTCACCTTCTCCTTCTCCTTCTTCTGCTTCTTCTGATTCACCCTCCTGACTTCATCTTCTCCTTCTCCTTCTTCTACTTCTTCTGATTCACCCTCCTGACTTCACCTTCTCCTTCTCCTTCTTCTACTTCTTCTGCTTCACCCTCCAGACGTCACCTTCTCCTTCTCCTTCTTCTACTTCTTCTGATTCACCCTCCAGACTTCACCTTCTCCTTCTCCTTCTTCTGCTTCTTATGATTCACCCTCCAGACTTCACCTTCTCCTTCTCCTTATTCTGCTTCTTCTGATTCACCCTCCAGACTTCACCTTCTCCTTCTCCTTATTCTGCTTCTTCTGATTCACCCTCCAGACTTCACCTTCTCCTTCCTCTGCTTCTTCTGATTCACCCTCCAGACTTCACCTTCTCCTTCTCCTTCTTCTGATTCTTCTGATTCACCCTCCAGACTTCACCTTCTCCTTCTCCATCTTCTGCGTCTTCTGATTCACCCTCCTGACTTCACCTTCTCCTTCTCCTTCTTCTACTTCTTCTGATTCACCCTCCTGACTTCACCTTCTCCTTCTCCATCTTCTACTTCTTCTGCTTCACCCTCCAGACTTCAACTTCTCCTTCTCCTTCTTCTACTTCTTCTGATTCACCCTCCAGCCTTCACCTTCTCCTTCTCCTGCTTCTGCTTCTTCTGATTCACCCTCCAGACTTCCCCTTCTCCTTCTCCTTCTTCTGCTTCTTCTGATTCACCCTCCAGACTTCACCTTCTCTTTCTCCTTCTTCTACTTCATCTGATTCACCCTCCAGACTTCACCTTCTCCTTCTCCTTCTTCTGCTTCTTCTGATTCACCCTCCAGACTTCACCTTCTCCTTCTCCTTCGTCTACTTCTTCTGATTCACCCTCCAGACTACTCCTTCTCCTTCTCCTTCTTCTACTTCTTCTGCTTCACCCTCCAGACTTCAACTTCTCCTTCTCCTTCTTCTACTTCTTCTGATTCACCCTCCAGACTTCACCTTCTCCTTCTCCTTCTTCTGCTTCTTCTGATTCACCCTCCAGACTTCACCTTCTCCTTCTCCTTCTTCTGCTTCTTCTGATTCACCCTCCAGACTTCACCTTCTCCTTCTCCTTCTTCTACTTCATCTGATTCACCCTCCAGACTTCACCTTCTCCTTCTCCTTCTTCTGCTTCTTCTGATTCACCCTCCAGACTTCACGTTCTCCTTCTCCTTCGTCTACTTCTTCTGATTCACCCTCCAGACTACTCCTTCTCCTTCTCCTTCTTCTACTTCTTCTGCTTCACCCTCCAGACTTCACCTTCTCCTTCTCCTTCTTCCGTTTCTTCTGATTCACCCTCCAGACTTCATCTTCTCCTTCTCCTTCTTCTACTTCTTCTGATTCACCCTCCAGACTTCACCTTCTCCTTCTCCTTCTTCTACTTCTTCTGATTCACCCTCCAGACTTCATCTTCTCCTTCTCCTTCTTCTACTTCTTCTGATTCACCCTCCAGACTTCACCTTCTCCTTCTCCTTCTTCTGCTTCTTCTGATTCACCCTCCAGACTTCAACTTCTCCTTCTCCTTCTTCTACTTCTTCTGATTCACCCTCCAGACTTCACCTACTCCTTCTCCTTCTTCTACTTCTTCTGATTCACCCTCCAGACTTCATCTTCTCCTTCTCCTTCTTCTGCTTCTTCTGATTCACCCTCCAGACTTCACCTTCTCCTTCTCCTTCTTCTGCTTCTTCTGATTCACCCTCCAGACTTCACCTTCTCCTTCTCCTTCTTCTACTTCTTCTGATTCACCCTCCAGACTTCACCTTCTCCTTCTCCTTCTTCTACTTCTTCTGATTCACCCTCCAGTCTTCACCTTCTCCTTCTCCTTCTTCTGTTTCTTCTGCTTCACCCTCCAGACTTCACCTTCTCCTTCTCTTTCTTCTGCTTCTTCTGCTTCACCCTCCAGACTTCACCTTCTCCTTCTCCTTCTTCTGATTCTTCTGATTCACCCTCCAGACTTCACCTTCTCTATCTCCTTCTTCTGCTTCTTCTGATTCACCCTCCTGACTTCACCTTCTCCTTCTCCTTCTTCTACTTCTTCTGATTCACCCTCCTGACTTCACCTTCTCCTTCTCCTTCTTCTACTTCTTCTGCTTCACCCTCCAGACTTCACCTTCTCCTTCTCCTTCTTCTACTTCTTCTGATTCACCCTCTAGACTTCACCTTCTCCTTCTCCTTCTTCTGCTTCTTCTGATTCACCCTCCAGAGATAACCTTCTCCTTCTCCTTATTCTGCTTCTTCTGATTCACCCTAAAGACTTCACCTTCTCCTTCTCCTTCTTCTGCTTCTTCTGATTCACCCTCCAGACTTCACCTTCTCCTTCTCCTTCTTCTGCTTCTTCTGATTCACCCTCCAGACTTCACCTTCTCCTTCTCCTTCTTCTACTTCTTATGATTCACCCTCCAGTCTTCACCTTCTCCTTCTCCTTCTTTTGCTTCTTCTGATTCACCCTCCTGACTTCACCTTCTCCTTCTCCTTCTTCTACATCTTCTGATTCACCCTCCTGACTTCACCTTCTCCTTCTCCTTCTTCTACTTCTTCTGCTTCACCCTCCAGACTTCAAATTCTCCTTCTCCTTCTTCTACTTCTTCTGATTCACCCTCCAGACTTCACCTTCTCCTTCTCCTTCTTCTACTTCTTCTGATTCACCCTCCAGTCTTCACCTTCTCCTTCTCCTTCTTCTGTTTCTTCTGCTTCACCCTCCAGACTTCACCTTCTCCTTCTCTTTCTTCTGCTTCTTCTGCTTCACCCTCCAGACTTCACCTTCTCCTTCTCCTTCTTCTGATTCTTCTGATTCACCCTCCAGACTTCACCTTCTCTATCTCCTTCTTCTGCTTCTTCTGATTCACCCTCCTGACTTCACCTTCTCCTTCTCCTTCTTCTACTTCTTCTGATTCACCCTCCTGACTTCACCTTCTCCTTCTCCTTCTTCTACTTCTTCTGCTTCACCCTCCAGACTTCACCTTCTCCTTCTCCTTCTTCTACTTCTTCTGATTCACCCTCTAGACTTCACCTTCTCCTTCTCCTTCTTCTGCTTCTTCTGATTCACCCTCCAGAGATAACCTTCTCCTTCTCCTTATTCTGCTTCTTCTGATTCACCCTAAAGACTTCACCTTCTCCTTCTCCTTCTTCTGCTTCTTCTGATTCACCCTCCAGACTTCACCTTCTCCTTCTCCTTCTTCTGCTTCTTCTGATTCACCCTCCAGACTTCACCTTCTCCTTCTCCTTCTTCTACTTCTTATGATTCACCCTCCAGTCTTCACCTTCTCCTTCTCCTTCTTTTGCTTCTTCTGATTCACCCTCCTGACTTCACCTTCTCCTTCTCCTTCTTCTACATCTTCTGATTCACCCTCCTGACTTCACCTTCTCCTTCTCCTTCTTCTACTTCTTCTGCTTCACCCTCCAGACTTCAAATTCTCCTTCTCCTTCTTCTACTTCTTCTGATTCACCCTCCAGACTTCACCTTCTCCTTCTCCTTCTTCTGCTTCTTCTGATTCACCCTCCAGACTTCACCTTCTCCTTCTCCTTCTTCTGCTTCTTCTGATTCACCCTCCAGACTTCACCTTCTCCTTCTCCTTCTTCTACTTCATCTGATTCACCCTCCAGACTTCACCTTCTCCTTCTCCTTCTTCTGCTTCTTCTGATTCACCCTCCAGACTTCACCTTCTCCTTCTCCTTCGTCTACTTCTTCTGATTCACCCTCCAGACTTCACCTTCTCCTTCTCCTTCTTCTACTTCCTCTGATTCACCCTCCAGACTTCACCTTCTCCATCTCCTTCTTCTGCTTCTTCTGATTCACCCTCCAGACTTCACCTTCTCCTTCTCCTTCGTCTACTTCTTCTGATTCACCCTCCAGACTACACCTTCTCCTTCTCCTTCTTCTACTTCTTCTGATTCACCCTCCAGACTTCACCTTCTCCTTCTCCTTCTTCTGTTTCTTCTGATTCACCCTCCAGACTTCACCTTCTCCTTCTCCTTCTTCTACTACTTCTGATTCACCCTCCAGACTTCACCTTCTCCTTCTCCTTCTTCTACTTCTTCTGATTCACCCTCCAGACTTCATCTTCTCCTTCTCCTTCTTCTGCTTCTTCTGATTCACCCTCCAGACTTCACCTTCTCCTTCTCCTTCTTCTGCTTCTTCTGATTCACCCTCCAGACTTCACCTTCTCCTTCTCCTTCTTCTACTTCTTCTGATTCACCCTCCAGACTTGACCTTCTCCTTCTCCTTTTTCTACTTCTTCTGATTCACCCTCCAGTCTTCACCTTCTCCTTCTCCTTCTTTTGTTTCTTCTGCTTCACCCTCCAGACTTCACCTTCTCCTTCTCTTTCTTCTGCTTCTTCTGATTCACCCTCCAGACTTCACCTTCTCCTTCTCCTTCTTCTGATTCTTCTGATTCATCCTCCAGACTTCACCTTCTCCTTCTCCTTCTTCTGCTTCTTCTGATTCACCCTCCTGACTTCACCTTCTCCTTCTCCTTCTTCTACTTCTTCTGATTCACCCTCCTGACTTCACCTTCTCCTTCTCCTTCTTCTACTTCTTCTGCTTCACCCTCCAGACTTCACCTTCTCCTTCTCCTTCTTCTACTTCTTCTGATTCACCCTCCAGACTTCACCTTCTCCTTCTCCTTCTTCTGCTTCTTCTGATTCACCCTCCAGACTTCACCTTCTCCTTCTCCTTATTTTGCTTCTTCTGATTCACCCATAGACTTCACCTTCTCCTTCTCCTTATTCTGCTTCTTCTGATTCACCCTCCAGACTTCACCTTCTCCTTCTCCTTCCTTTGCTTCTTCTGATTCACCCTCCAGACTTCACCTTCTCCTTCTCCTTCTTCTGATTCTTCTGATTCACCCTCCAGACTTCACCTTCTCCTTCTCCATCTTCTGCTTCTTCTGATTCACCCTCCTGACTTCACCTTCTCCTTCTCCTTCTTCTACTTCTTCTGATTCACCCTCCTGACTTCACCTTCTCCTTCTCCATCTTCTACTTCTTCTGCTTCACCCTCCAGACTTCAACTTCTCCTTCTCCTTCTTCTACTTCTTCTGATTCACCCTCCAGACTTCACCTTCTCCTTCTCCTTCTTCTGCTTCTTCTGATTCACCCTCCAGACTTCACCTTCTCCTTCTCCTTCTTCTGCTTCTTCTGATTCACCCTCCAGACTTCACCTTCTCCTTCTCCTTCTTCTCCTTCTTCTGATTCACCCTCCAGACTTCACCTTCTCCTTCTCCTTCTTCTGCTTCTTCTGATTCACCCTCCAGACTTCACCTTCTCCTTCTCCTTCGTCTAATTCTTCTGATTCACCCTCCAGACTACACCTTCTCCTTCTCCTTCTTCTACTTCTTCTGATTCACCCTCCAGACTTCACCTTCTCCTTCTCCTTCTTCTGTTTCTTCTGATTCACCCTCCAGACTTCATCTTCTCCTTCTCCTTCTTCTACTTCTTCTGACTCACCCTCCAGACTTCACCTTCTCCTTCTCCTTCTTCTACTTCTTCTGATTCACCCTCCAGACTTCATCTTCTCCTTCTCCTTCTTCTGCTTCTTCTGATTCACCCTCCAGACTTCACCTTCTCCTTCTCCTTCTTCTGCTTCTTCTGATTCACCCTCCAGACTTCAACTTCTCCTTCTCCTTCTTCTACTTCTTCTGATTCACCCTCCAGACTTCACCTTCTCCTTCTCCTTCTTCTACTTCTTCCGATTCACCCTCCAGACTTCATCTTCTCCTTCTCCTTCTTCTGCTTCTTCTGATTCACCCTCCAGACTTCACCTTCTCCTTCTCCTTCTTCTGCTTCTTCTGATTCACCCTCCAGACTTCACCTTCTCCTTCTCCTTCTTCAACTTCTTCTGATTCACCCTCCAGACTTCACCTTCTCCTTCTCCTTCTTCTACTTCTTCTGATTCACCCTCCAGTCTTCACCTTCTCCTTCTCCTTCTTCTGTTTCTTCTGCTTCACCCTCCAGACTTCACCTTCTCCTTCTCTTTCTTCTGCTTCTTCTGATTCACCCTCCAGACTTCACCTTCTCCTTCTCCTTCTTCTGATTCTTCTGATTCACCCTCCAGACTTCACCTTCTCCTTCTCCTTCTTCTGCTTCTTCTGATTCACCCTCCTGACTTCATCTTCTCCTTCTCCTTCTTCTACTTCTTCTGATTCACCCTCCTGACTTCACCTTCTCCTTCTCCTTCTTCTACTTCTTCTGCTTCACCCTCCAGACGTCACCTTCTCCTTCTCCTTCTTCTACTTCTTCTGATTCACCCTCCAGACTTCACCTTCTCCTTCTCCTTCTTCTGCTTCTTATGATTCACCCTCCAGACTTCACCTTCTCCTTCTCCTTATTCTGCTTCTTCTGATTCACCCTCCAGACTTCACCTTCTCCTTCTCCTTATTCTGCTTCTTCTGATTCACCCTCCAGACTTCACCTTCTCCTTCTCCTTCCTCTGCTTCTTCTGATTCACCCTCCAGACTTCACCTTCTCCTTCTCCTTCTTCTGATTCTTCTGATTCACCCTCCAGACTTCACCTTCTCCTTCTCCATCTTCTGCGTCTTCTGATTCACCCTCCTGACTTCACCTTCTCCTTCTCCTTCTTCTACTTCTTCTGATTCACCCTCCTGACTTCACCTTCTCCTTCTCCATCTTCTACTTCTTCTGCTTCACCCTCCAGACTTCAACTTCTCCTTCTCCTTCTTCTACTTCTTCTGATTCACCCTCCAGACTTCACCTTCTCCTTCTCCTGCTTCTGCTTCTTCTGATTCACCCTCCAGACTTCCCCTTCTCCTTCTCCTTCTTCTGCTTCTTCTGATTCACCCTCCAGACTTCACCTTCTCTTTCTCCTTCTTCTACTTCATCTGATTCACCCTCCAGACTTCACCTTCTCCTTCTCCTTCTTCTGCTTCTTCTGATTCACCCTCCAGACTTCACCTTCTCCTTCTCCTTCGTCTACTTCTTCTGATTCACCCTCCAGACTACTCCTTCTCCTTCTCCTTCTTCTACTTCTTCTGCTTCACCCTCCAGACTTCAACTTCTCCTTCTCCTTCTTCTACTTCTTCTGATTCACCCTCCAGACTTCACCTTCTCCTTCTCCTTCTTCTGCTTCTTCTGATTCACCCTCCAGACTTCACCTTCTCCTTCTCCTTCTTCTGCTTCTTCTGATTCACCCTCCAGACTTCACCTTCTCCTTCTCCTTCTTCTACTTCATCTGATTCACCCTCCAGACTTCACCTTCTCCTTCTCCTTCTTCTGCTTCTTCTGATTCACCCTCCAGACTTCACGTTCTCCTTCTCCTTCGTCTACTTCTTCTGATTCACCCTCCAGACTACTCCTTCTCCTTCTCCTTCTTCTACTTCTTCTGCTTCACCCTCCAGACTTCACCTTCTCCTTCTCCTTCTTCCGTTTCTTCTGATTCACCCTCCAGACTTCATCTTCTCCTTCTCCTTCTTCTACTTCTTCTGATTCACCCTCCAGACTTCACCTTCTCCTTCTCCTTCTTCTACTTCTTCTGATTCACCCTCCAGACTTCATCTTCTCCTTCTCCTTCTTCTACTTCTTCTGATTCACCCTCCAGACTTCACCTTCTCCTTCTCCTTCTTCTGCTTCTTCTGATTCACCCTCCAGACTTCAACTTCTCCTTCTCCTTCTTCTACTTCTTCTGATTCACCCTCCAGACTTCACCTTCTCCTTCTCCTTCTTCTACTTCTTCTGATTCACCCTCCAGACTTCATCTTCTCCTTCTCCTTCTTCTGCTTCTTCTGATTCACCCTCCAGACTTCACCTTCTCCTTCTCCTTCTTCTGCTTCTTCTGATTCACCCTCCAGACTTCACCTTCTCCTTCTCCTTCTTCTACTTCTTCTGATTCACCCTCCAGACTTCACCTTCTCCTTCTCCTTCTTCTACTTCTTCTGATTCACCCTCCAGTCTTCACCTTCTCCTTCTCCTTCTTCTGTTTCTTCTGCTTCACCCTCCAGACTTCACCTTCTCCTTCTCTTTCTTCTGCTTCTTCTGCTTCACCCTCCAGACTTCACCTTCTCCTTCTCCTTCTTCTGATTCTTCTGATTCACCCTCCAGACTTCACCTTCTCTATCTCCTTCTTCTGCTTCTTCTGATTCACCCTCCTGACTTCACCTTCTCCTTCTCCTTCTTCTACTTCTTCTGATTCACCCTCCTGACTTCACCTTCTCCTTCTCCTTCTTCTACTTCTTCTGCTTCACCCTCCAGACTTCACCTTCTCCTTCTCCTTCTTCTACTTCTTCTGATTCACCCTCTAGACTTCACCTTCTCCTTCTCCTTCTTCTGCTTCTTCTGATTCACCCTCCAGAGATAACCTTCTCCTTCTCCTTATTCTGCTTCTTCTGATTCACCCTAAAGACTTCACCTTCTCCTTCTCCTTCTTCTGCTTCTTCTGATTCACCCTCCAGACTTCACCTTCTCCTTCTCCTTCTTCTGCTTCTTCTGATTCACCCTCCAGACTTCACCTTCTCCTTCTCCTTCTTCTACTTCTTATGATTCACCCTCCAGTCTTCACCTTCTCCTTCTCCTTCTTTTGCTTCTTCTGATTCACCCTCCTGACTTCACCTTCTCCTTCTCCTTCTTCTACATCTTCTGATTCACCCTCCTGACTTCACCTTCACCTTCTCCTTCTTCTACTTCTTCTGCTTCACCCTCCAGACTTCAAATTCTCCTTCTCCTTCTTCTACTTCTTCTGATTCACCCTCCAGACTTCACCTTCTCCTTCTCCTTCTTCTGCTTCTTCTGATTCACCCTCCAGACTTCACCTTCTCCTTCTCCTTCTTCTGCTTCTTCTGATTCACCCTCCAGACTTCACCTTCTCCTTCTCCTTCTTCTACTTCATCTGATTCACCCTCCAGACTTCACCTTCTCCTTCTCCTTCTTCTGCTTCTTCTGATTCACCCTCCAGACTTCACCTTCTCCTTCTCCTTCGTCTACTTCTTCTGATTCACCCTCCAGACTTCACCTTCTCCTTCTCCTTCTTCTACTTCCTCTGATTCACCCTCCAGACTTCACCTTCTCCATCTCCTTCTTCTGCTTCTTCTGATTCACCCTCCAGACTTCACCTTCTCCTTCTCCTTCGTCTACGTCTTCTGATTCACCCTCCAGACTACACCTTCTCCTTCTCCTTCTTCTACTTCTTCTGATTCACCCTCCAGACTTCACCTTCTCCTTCTCCTTCTTCTGTTTCTTCTGATTCACCCTCCAGACTTCACCTTCTCCTTCTCCTTCTTCTACTACTTCTGATTCACCCTCCAGACTTCACCTTCTCCTTCTCCTTCTTCTACTTCTTCTGATTCACCCTCCAGACTTCATCTTCTCCTTCTCCTTCTTCTGCTTCTTCTGATTCACCCTCCAGACTTCACCTTCTCCTTCTCCTTCTTCTGCTTCTTCTGATTCACCCTCCAGACTTCACCTTCTCCTTCTCCTTCTTCTACTTCTTCTGATTCACCCTCCAGACTTCACCTTCTCCTTCTCCTTTTTCTACTTCTTCTGATTCACCCTCCAGTCTTCACCTTCTCCTTCTCCTTCTTTTGTTTCTTCTGCTTCACCCTCCAGACTTCACCTTCTCCTTCTCTTTCTTCTGCTTCTTCTGATTCACCCTCCAGACTTCACCTTCTCCTTCTCCTTCTTCTGATTCTTCTGATTCATCCTCCAGACTTCACCTTCTCCTTCTCCTTCTTCTGCTTCTTCTGATTCACCCTCCTGACTTCACCTTCTCCTTCTCCTTCTTCTACTTCTTCTGATTCACCCTCCTGACTTCACCTTCTCCTTCTCCTTCTTCTACTTCTTCTGCTTCACCCTCCAGACTTCACCTTCTCCTTCTCCTTCTTCTACTTCTTCTGATTCACCCTCCAGACTTCACCTTCTCCTTCTCCTTCTTCTGCTTCTTCTGATTCACCCTCCAGACTTCACCTTCTCCTTCTCCTTATTTTGCTTCTTCTGATTCACCCATAGACTTCACCTTCTCCTTCTCCTTATTCTGCTTCTTCTGATTCACCCTCCAGACTTCACCTTCTCCTTCTCCTTCCTTTGCTTCTTCTGATTCACCCTCCAGACTTCACCTTCTCCTTCTCCTTCTTCTGATTCTTCTGATTCACCCTCCAGACTTCACCTTCTCCTTCTCCATCTTCTGCTTCTTCTGATTCACCCTCCTGACTTCACCTTCTCCTTCTCCTTCTTCTACTTCTTCTGATTCACCCTCCTGACTTCACCTTCTCCTTCTCCATCTTCTACTTCTTCTGCTTCACCCTCCAGACTTCAACTTCTCCTTCTCCTTCTTCTACTTCTTCTGATTCACCCTCCAGACTTCACCTTCTCCTTCTCCTTCTTCTGCTTCTTCTGATTCACCCTCCAGACTTCACCTTCTCCTTCTCCTTCTTCTGCTTCTTCTGATTCACCCTCCAGACTTCACCTTCTCCTTCTCCTTCTTCTCCTTCTTCTGATTCACCCTCCAGACTTCACCTTCTCCTTCTCCTTCTTCTGCTTCTTCTGATTCACCCTCCAGACTTCACCTTCTCCTTCTCCTTCGTCTAATTCTTCTGATTCACCCTCCAGACTACACCTTCTCCTTCTCCTTCTTCTACTTCTTCTGATTCACCCTCCAGACTTCACCTTCTCCTTCTCCTTCTTCTGTTTCTTCTGATTCACCCTCCAGACTTCATCTTCTCCTTCTCCTTCTTCTACTTCTTCTGACTCACCCTCCAGACTTCACCTTCTCCTTCTCCTTCTTCTACTTCTTCTGATTCACCCTCCAGACTTCATCTTCTCCTTCTCCTTCTTCTGCTTCTTCTGATTCACCCTCCAGACTTCACCTTCTCCTTCTCCTTCTTCTGCTTCTTCTGATTCACCCTCCAGACTTCAACTTCTCCTTCTCCTTCTTCTACTTCTTCTGATTCACCCTCCAGACTTCACCTTCTCCTTCTCCTTCTTCTACTTCTTCCGATTCACCCTCCAGACTTCATCTTCTCCTTCTCCTTCTTCTGCTTCTTCTGATTCACCCTCCAGACTTCACCTTCTCCTTCTCCTTCTTCTGCTTCTTCTGATTCACCCACCAGACTTCACCTTCTCCTTCTCCTTCTTCAACTTCTTCTGATTCACCCTCCAGACTTCACCTTCTCCCAGTCCTTCTTCTACTTCTTCTGATTCACCCTCCAGTCTTCACCTTCTCCTTCTCCTTCTTCTGTTTCTTCTGCTTCACCCTCCAGACTTCACCTTCTCCTTCTCTTTCTTCTGCTTCTTCTGATTCACCCTCCAGACTTCACCTTCTCCTTCTCCTTCTTCTGATTCTTCTGATTCACCCTCCAGACTTCACCTTCTCCTTCTCCTTCTTCTGCTTCTTCTGATTCACCCTCCTGACTTCATCTTCTCCTTCTCCTTCTTCTACTTCTTCTGATTCACCCTCCTGACTTCACCTTCTCCTTCTCCTTCTTCTACTTCTTCTGCTTCACCCTCCAGACGTCACCTTCTCCTTCTCCTTCTTCTACTTCTTCTGATTCACCCTCCAGACTTCACCTTCTCCTTCTCCTTCTTCTGCTTCTTATGATTCACCCTCCAGACTTCACCTTCTCCTTCTCCTTATTCTGCTTCTTCTGATTCACCCTCCAGACTTCACCTTCTCCTTCTCCTTATTCTGCTTCTTCTGATTCACCCTCCAGACTTCACCTTCTCCTTCTCCTTCCTCTGCTTCTTCTGATTCACCCTCCAGACTTCACCTTCTCCTTCTCCTTCTTCTGATTCTTCTGATTCACCCTCCAGACTTCACCTTCTCCTTCTCCATCTTCTGCGTCTTCTGATTCACCCTCCTGACTTCACCTTCTCCTTCTCCTTCTTCTACTTCTTCTGATTCACCCTCCTGACTTCACCTTCTCCTTCTCCATCTTCTACTTCTTCTGCTTCACCCTCCAGACTTCAACTTCTCCTTCTCCTTCTTCTACTTCTTCTGATTCACCCTCCAGACTTCACCTTCTCCTTCTCCTGCTTCTGCTTCTTCTGATTCACCCTCCAGACTTCCCCTTCTCCTTCTCCTTCTTCTGCTTCTTCTGATTCACCCTCCAGACTTCACCTTCTCTTTCTCCTTCTTCTACTTCATCTGATTCACCCTCCAGACTTCACCTTCTCCTTCTCCTTCTTCTGCTTCTTCTGATTCACCCTCCAGACTTCACCTTCTCCTTCTCCTTCGTCTACTTCTTCTGATTCACCCTCCAGACTACTCCTTCTCCTTCTCCTTCTTCTACTTCTTCTGATTCACCCTCCAGACTTCACCTTCTCCTTCTCCTTCTTCTGTTTCTTCTGATTCACCCTCCAGACTTCATCTTCTCCTTCTCCTTCTTCTACTTCTTCTGATTCACCCTCCAGACTTCACCTTCTCCTTCTCCTTCTTCTACTTCTTCTGATTCACCCTCCAGACTTCATCTTCTCCTTCTCCTTCTTCTGCTTCTTCTGATTCACCCTCCAGACTTCACCTTCTCCTTCTCCTTCTTCTGCTTCTTCTGATTCACCCTCCAGACTTCAACTTCTCCTTCTCCTTCTTCTACTTCTTCTGATTCACCCTCCAGACTTCACCTTCTCCTTCTCCTTCTTCTACTTCTTCTGATTCACCCTCCAGTCTTCACCTTCTCCTTCTCCTTCTTCTGTTTCTTCTGCTTCACCCTCCAGACTTCACCTTCTCCTTCTCTTTCTTCTGCTTCTGATTCACCCTCCAGACTTCACCTTCTCCTTCTCCTTATTCTGATTCTTCTGATTCACCCTCCAGACTTCACCTTCTCCTTCTCCTTCTTCTGCTTCTTCTGATTCACCCTCCTGACTTCACCTTCTCCTTCTCCTTCTTCTACTTCTTCTGATTCACACTCCTGACTTCACCTTCTCCTTCTCCTTCTTCTACTTCTTCTGCTACACCCTCCAGACTTCACCTTCTCCTTCTCCTTCTTCTACTTCTTCTGATTCACCCTCCAGACTTCACCTTCTCCTTCTCCTTCTTCTGCTTCTTCTGATTCACCCTCCAGACTTCACCTTCTCCTTCTCCTTCTTCTGCTTCTTCTGCTGCGCCCTCCAGACTTCACCTTCTCCTTCTCCTTCTTCTGCTTCTTCTGCTTCACACTCCAGACTTCACCTTCTCCTTCTCCTTCTTCTGCTTCTTCTGCTGCGCCCTCCAGGCTTCACCTTCTCCTTCTCCTTCGTCTGCTTCTTCTGCTTCACCGTCCTGACTTCACCTTCTCCTTCTCCTTCTTCTACTTCTTCTGCTACACCCCCTGACTTCACCTGCTCCTTCTCCTTCTTCTGCTTCTTCTGATTCACCCTCCTAACTTCACCTTCTCCTTCTCCTTCTTCTGCTTCTTCTGATTCACCCTCCTGACTTCACCTTCTCCTTCTCCTTCTTCTGCTTCTTCTGATTCACCCTCCAGACTTCACCTTCTCCTTCTCCTTCTTCTGCTTCTTCTGATTCACCCTCCAGACTTCACCTTCTCCTTCTCCTTCTTCTGCTTCTTCTGATTCATCCTCCAGAACTCACCTTCTCCTTCTCCTTCTTCTACTTCTTCTGATTCAGCCTCCAGACTTCATCTTCTCCTTCTCCTTCTTCTGCTTCTTCTGATTCACCCTCCAGACTTCACCTTCTCCTTCTCCTTCTTCTGCTTCTTCTGATTCACCCTCCAGACTTCACCTTCTCCTTCTCCTTCTTCTACTTCTTCTGATTCACCCTCCAGACTTCACCTTCTCCTTCTCCTTCTTCTACTTCTTCTGATTCACCCTCCAGTCTTCAGCTTCTCCTTCTCCTTCTTCTGATTCTTCTGCTTCACCCTCCAGACTTCACCTTCTCCTTCTCTTTCTTCTGCTTCTTCTGCTTCACCCTCCAGACTTCACCTTCTCCTTCTCCTTCTTCTGATTCTTCTGATTCACCCTCCAGACTTCACCTTCTCTATCTCCTTCTTCTGCTTCTTCTGATTCACCCTCCTGACTTCACCTTCTCCTTCTCCTTCTTCTTCTTCTTCTGATTCACCCTCCTGACTTCACCTTCTCCTTCTCCTTCTTCTACTTCTTCTGCTTCACCCTCCAGACTTCACCTTCTCCTTCTCCTTCTTCTACTTCTTCTGATTCACCCTCCAGACTTCACCTTCTCCTTCTCCTTCTTCTGCTTCTTCTGATTCACCCTCCAGACATAACCTTCTCCTTCTCCTTATTCTGCTTCTTCTGATTCACCCTCCAGACTTCACCTTCTCCTTCTCCTTCTTCTGCTTCTTCTGATTCACCCTCCAGACTTCACCTTCTCCTTCTCCTTCTTCTGCTTCTTCTGATTCACCCTCCAGACATCACCTTCTCCTTCTCCTTCTTCTACTTCTTCTGATTCACCCTCCAGACTTCACCTTCTCCTTCTCCTTCTTCTGCTTCTTCTGATTCACCCTCCTGACTTCACCTTCTCCTTCTCCTTCTTCTACATCTTCTGATTCACCCTCCTGACTTCACCTTCTCCTTCTCCTTCTTCTACAATTCTGCTTCACCCTCCAGACTTCAACTTCTCCTTCTCCTTCTTCTACTTCTTCTGATTCACCCTCCAGACTTCACCTTCTCCTTCTCCTTCTTCTGCTTCTTCTGATTCACCCTCCAGACTTCACCTTCTCCTTCTCCTTCTTCTGCTTCTTCTGATTCACCCTCCAGACTTCACCTTCTCCTTCTCCTTCGTCTACTTCTTCTGATTCACCCTCCAGACTACACCTTCTCCTTCTCCTTCTTCTACTTCTTCTGATTCACCCTCCAGACTTCACCTTCTCCTTCTCCTTCTTCTGTTTCTTCTGATTCACCCTCCAGACTTCATCTTCTCCTTCTCCTTCTTCTACTTCTTCTGATTCACCCTCCAGACTTCACCTTCTCCTTCTCCTTCTTCTACTTCTTCTGATTCACCCTCCAGACTTCATCTTCTCCTTCTCCTTCTTCTGCTTCTTCTGATTCACCCTCCAGACTTCACCTTCTCCTTCTCCTTCTTCTGCTTCTTCTGATTCACCCTCCAGACTTCAACTTCTCCTTCTCCTTCTTCTACTTCTTCTGATTCACCCTCCAGACTTCACCTTCTCCTTCTCCTTCTTCTACTTCTTCTGATTCACCCTCCAGTCTTCACCTTCTCCTTCTCCTTCTTCTGTTTCTTCTGCTTCACCCTCCAGACTTCACCTTCTCCTTCTCTTTCTTCTGCTTCTTCTGATTCACCCTCCAGACTTCACCTTCTCCTTCTCCTTCTTCTGATTCTTCTGATTCACCCTCCAGACTTCACCTTCTCCTTCTCCTTCTTCTGCTTCTTCTGATTCACCCTCCTGACTTCACCTTCTCCTTCTCCTTCTTCTACTTCTTCTGATTCACCCTCCTGACTTCACCTTCTCCTTCTCCTTCTTCTACTTCTTCTGCTTCACCCTCCAGACTTCACCTTCTCCTTCTCCTTCTTCTACTTCTTCTGATTCACCCTCCAGACTTCACCTTCTCCTTCTCCTTCTTCTGCTTCTTCTGATTCACCCTCCAGACTTCACCTTCTCATTCTCCTTCTTCTGCTTCTTCTGCTGCGCCCTCCAGACTTCACCTTCTCCTTCTCCTTCTTCTGCTTCTTCTGCTTCACACTCCAGACTTCACCTTCTCCTTCTCCTTCTTCTGCTTCTTCTGCTGCGCCCTCCAGGCTTCACCTTCTCCTTCTCCTTCTTCTGCTTCTTCTGCTTCACCGTCCTGACTTCACCTTCTCCTTCTCCTTCTTCTACTTCTTCTGATTCACCCTCCAGACTTCACCTTCTCCTTCTCCTTCTTCTGCTTCTTCTGATTCACCCTCCAGACATAACCTTCTCCTTCTCCTTATTCTGCTTCTTCTGATTCACCCTCCAGACTTCACCTTCTCCTTCTCCTTCTTCTGCTTCTTCTGATTCACCCTTCAGACTTCACCTTCTCCTTCTCCTTCTTCTGCTTCTTCTGATTCACCCTCCAGACTTCACCTTCTCCTTCTCCTTCTTCTACTTCTTCTGATTCACCCTCCAGACGTCACCTTCTCCTTCTCCTTCTTCTGCTTCTTCTGATTCACCCTCCTGACTTCACCTTCTCCTTCTCCTTCTTCTACATCTTCTGATTCACCCTCCTGACTTCACCTTCTCCTTCTCCTTCTTCTACTTCTTCTGCTTCACCCTCCAGACTTCAACTTCTCCTTCTCCTTCTTCTACTTCTTCTGATTCACCCTCCAGACTTCACCTTCTCCTTCTCCTTCTTCTGCTTCTTCTGATTCACCCTCCAGACTTCACCTTCTCCTTCTCCTTCTTCTGCTTCTTCTGATTCACCCTCCAGACTTCACCTTCTCCTTCTCCTTCTTCTACTTCATCAGATTCACCCTCCAGACTTCACGTTCTCCTTCTCCTTCTTCTGCTTCTTCTGATTCACCCTCCAGACTTCACCTTCTCCTTCTCCTTCGTCTACTTCTTCTGATTCACCCTCCAGACTACACCTTCTCCTTCTCCTTCTTCTACTTCTTCTGATTCACCCTCCAGACTTCACCTTCTCCTTCTCCTTCTTCTACTTCTTCTGATTCACCCTCCAGTCTTCACCTTCTCCTTCTCCTTCTTCTGTTTCTTCTGCTTCACCCTCCAGACTTCACCTTCTCCTTCTCTTTCTTCTGCTTCTGATTCACCCTCCAGACTTCACCGTCTCCTTCTCCTTATTCTGATTCTTCTGATTCACCCTCCAGACTTCACCTTCTCCTTCTCCTTCTTCTGCTTCTTCTGATTCACCCTCCTGACTTCACCTTCTCCTTCTCCTTCTTCTACTTCTTCTGATTCACACTCCTGACTTCACCTTCTCCTTCTCCTTCTTCTACTTCTTCTGCTTCACCCTCCAGACTTCACCTTCTCCTTCTCCTTCTTCTACTTCTTCTGATTCACCCTCCAGACTTCACCTTCTCCTTCTCCTTCTTCTGCTTCTTCTGATTCACCCTCCAGACTTCACCTTCTCCTTCTCCTTCTTCTGCTTCTTCTGCTGCGCCCTCCAGACTTCACCTTCTCCTTCTCCTTCTTCTGCTTCTTCTGCTTCACACTCCAGACTTCACCTTCTCCTTCTCCTTCTTCTGCTTCTTCTGCTGCGCCCTCCAGGCTTCACCTTCTCCTTCTCCTTCTTCTGCTTCTTCTGCTTCACCGTCCTGACTTCACCTTCTCCTTCTCCTTCTTCTACTTCTTCTGCTACACCCCCTGACTTCACCTGCTCCTTCTCCTTCTTCTGCTTCTTCTGATTCACCCTCCTAACTTCACCTTCTCCTTCTCCTTCTTCTGCTTCTTCTGATTCACCCTCCTGACTTCACCTTCTCCTTCTCCTTCTTCTGCTTCTTTTGATTCACCCTCCAGACTTCACCTTCTCCTTCTCCTTCTTCTGCTTCTTCTGATTCACCCTCCAGACTTCACCTTCTCCTTCTCCTTCTTCTGCTTCTTCTGATTCATCCTCCAGAACTCACCTTCTCCTTCTCCTTCTTCTACTTCTTCTGATTCAGCCTCCAGACTTCATCTTCTCCTTCTCCTTCTTCTGCTTCTTCTGATTCACCCTCCAGACTTCACCTTCTCCTTCTCCTTCTTCTGCTTCTTCTGATTCACCCTCCAGACTTCACCTTCTCCTTCTCCTTCTTCTACTTCTTCTGATTCACCCTCCAGACTTCACCTTCTCCTTCTCCTTCTTCTACTTCTTCTGATTCACCCTCCAGTCTTCAGCTTCTCCTTCTCCTTCTTCTGATTCTTCTGCTTCACCCTCCAGACTTCACCTTCTCCTTCTCTTTCTTCTGCTTCTTCTGCTTCACCCTCCAGACTTCACCTTCTCCTTCTCCTTCTTCTGATTCTTCTGATTCACCCTCCAGACTTCACCTTCTCTATCTCCTTCTTCTGCTTCTTCTGATTCACCCTCCTGACTTCACCTTCTCCTTCTCCTTCTTCTTCTTCTTCTGATTCACCCTCCTGACTTCACCTTCTCCTTCTCCTTCTTCTACTTCTTCTGCTTCACCCTCCAGACTTCACCTTCTCCTTCTCCTTCTTCTACTTCTTCTGATTCACCCTCCAGACTTCACCTTCTCCTTCTCCTTCTTCTGCTTCTTCTGATTCACCCTCCAGACATAACCTTCTCCTTCTCCTTATTCTGCTTCTTCTGATTCACCCTCCAGACTTCACCTTCTCCTTCTCCTTCTTCTGCTTCTTCTGATTCACCCTCCAGACTTCACCTTCTCCTTCTCCTTCTTCTGCTTCTTCTGATTCACCCTCCAGACATCACCTTCTCCTTCTCCTTCTTCTACTTCTTCTGATTCACCCTCCAGACTTCACCTTCTCCTTCTCCTTCTTCTGCTTCTTCTGATTCACCCTCCTGACTTCACCTTCTCCTTCTCCTTCTTCTACATCTTCTGATTCACCCTCCTGACTTCACCTTCTCCTTCTCCTTCTTCTACAATTCTGCTTCACCCTCCAGACTTCAACTTCTCCTTCTCCTTCTTCTACTTCTTCTGATTCACCCTCCAGACTTCACCTTCTCCTTCTCCTTCTTCTGCTTCTTCTGATTCACCCTCCAGACTTCACCTTCTCCTTCTCCTTCTTCTGCTTCTTCTGATTCACCCTCCAGACTTCACCTTCTCCTTCTCCTTCGTCTACTTCTTCTGATTCACCCTCCAGACTACACCTTCTCCTTCTCCTTCTTCTACTTCTTCTGATTCACCCTCCAGACTTCACCTTCTCCTTCTCCTTCTTCTGTTTCTTCTGATTCACCCTCCAGACTTCATCTTCTCCTTCTCCTTCTTCTACTTCTTCTGATTCACCCTCCAGACTTCACCTTCTCCTTCTCCTTCTTCTACTTCTTCTGATTCACCCTCCAGACTTCATCTTCTCCTTCTCCTTCTTCTGCTTCTTCTGATTCACCCTCCAGACTTCACCTTCTCCTTCTCCTTCTTCTGCTTCTTCTGATTCACCCTCCAGACTTCAACTTCTCCTTCTCCTTCTTCTACTTCTTCTGATTCACCCTCCAGACTTCACCTTCTCCTTCTCCTTCTTCTACTTCTTCTGATTCACCCTCCAGTCTTCACCTTCTCCTTCTCCTTCTTCTGTTTCTTCTGCTTCACCCTCCAGACTTCACCTTCTCCTTCTCTTTCTTCTGCTTCTTCTGATTCACCCTCCAGACTTCACCTTCTCCTTCTCCTTCTTCTGATTCTTCTGATTCACCCTCCAGACTTCACCTTCTCCTTCTCCTTCTTCTGCTTCTTCTGATTCACCCTCCTGACTTCACCTTCTCCTTCTCCTTCTTCTACTTCTTCTGATTCACCCTCCTGACTTCACCTTCTCCTTCTCCTTCTTCTACTTCTTCTGCTTCACCCTCCAGACTTCACCTTCTCCTTCTCCTTCTTCTACTTCTTCTGATTCACCCTCCAGACTTCACCTTCTCCTTCTCCTTCTTCTGCTTCTTCTGATTCACCCTCCAGACTTCACCTTCTCATTCTCCTTCTTCTGCTTCTTCTGCTGCGCCCTCCAGACTTCACCTTCTCCTTCTCCTTCTTCTGCTTCTTCTGCTTCACACTCCAGACTTCACCTTCTCCTTCTCCTTCTTCTGCTTCTTCTGCTGCGCCCTCCAGGCTTCACCTTCTCCTTCTCCTTCTTCTGCTTCTTCTGCTTCACCGTCCTGACTTCACCTTCTCCTTCTCCTTCTTCTACTTCTTCTGATTCACCCTCCAGACTTCACCTTCTCCTTCTCCTTCTTCTGCTTCTTCTGATTCACCCTCCAGACATAACCTTCTCCTTCTCCTTATTCTGCTTCTTCTGATTCACCCTCCAGACTTCACCTTCTCCTTCTCCTTCTTCTGCTTCTTCTGATTCACCCTTCAGACTTCACCTTCTCCTTCTCCTTCTTCTGCTTCTTCTGATTCACCCTCCAGACTTCACCTTCTCCTTCTCCTTCTTCTACTTCTTCTGATTCACCCTCCAGACTTCACCTTCTCCTTCTCCTTCTTCTGCTTCTTCTGATTCACCCTCCTGACTTCACCTTCTCCTTCTCCTTCTTCTACATCTTCTGATTCACCCTCCTGACTTCACCTTCTCCTTCTCCTTCTTCTACTTCTTCTGCTTCACCCTCCAGACTTCAACTTCTCCTTCTCCTTCTTCTACTTCTTCTGATTCACCCTCCAGACTTCACCTTCTCCTTCTCCTTCTTCTGCTTCTTCTGATTCACCCTCCAGACTTCACCTTCTCCTTCTCCTTCTTCTGCTTCTTCTGATTCACCCTCCAGACTTCACCTTCTCCTTCTCCTTCTTCTACTTCATCAGATTCACCCTCCAGACTTCACGTTCTCCTTCTCCTTCTTCTGCTTCTTCTGATTCACCCTCCAGACTTCACCTTCTCCTTCTCCTTCTTCTACTTCTTCTGATTCAGCCTCCAGACTTCACCTTCTCCTTCTCCTTCTTCTGTTTCTTCTGATTCACCCTCCAGACTTCATCTTCTCCTTCTCCTTCTTCTACTTCTTCTGATTCACCCTCCAGACTTCACCTTCTCCTTCTCCTTCTTCTCCTTCTTCTGATTCACCCTCCAGACTTCATCTTCTCCTTCTCCTTCTTCTGCTTCTTCTGATTCATCCTCCAGACTTCACCTTCTCCTTCTCCTTCTTCTGCTTCTTCTGATTCACCCTCCAGACTTCAACTTCTCCTTCTCCTTCTTCTACTTCTTCTGATTCACCCTCCAGACTTCACCTTCTCCTTCTCCTTCTTCTACTTCTTCTGATTCACCCTCCAGTCTTCACCTTCTCCTTCTCCTTCTTCTGTTTCTTCTGCTTCACCCTCCAGACTTCACCTTCTCCTTCTCTTTCTTCTGCTTCTTCTGATTCACCCTCCAGACTTCACCTTCTCCTTCTCCTTCTTCTGATTCTTCTGATTCACCCTCCAGACTTCACCTTCTCCTTCTCCTTCTTCTGCTTCTTCTGATTCACCCTCCTGACTTCACCTTCTCCTTCTCCTTCTTCTACTTCTTCTGATTCACCCTCCTGACTTCACCTTCTCCTTCTCCTTCTTCTACTTCTTCTGCTTCACCCTCCAGACTTCACCTTCTCCTTCTCCTTCTTCTACTTCTTCTGATTCACCCTCCAGACTTCACCTTCTCCTTCTCCTTCTTCTGCTTCTTCTGATTCACCCTCCAGACTTCACCTTCTCATTATCCTTCTTCTGCTTCTTCTGCTGCGCCCTCCAGACTTCACCTTCTCCTTCTCCTTCTTCTGCTTCTTCTGCTTCACACTCCAGACTTCACCTTCTCCTTCTCATTCTTCTGCTTCTTCTGCTGCGCCCTCCAGGCTTCACCTTCTCCTTCTCCTTCTTCTGCTTCTTCTGCTTCACCGTCCTGACTTCACCTTCTCCTTCTCCTTCTTCTACTTCTTCTGCTACACCCCCCTGACTTCACCTGCTCCTCATCCTTCTTCTGCTTCTTCTGATTCACCCTCCTTACTTCACCTTCTCCTTCTCCTTCTTCTGCTTCTTCTGATTCACCCTCCTGACTTCACCTTCTCCTTCTCCTTCTTCTGCTTCTTCTGATTCACCCTCCAGACTTCACCTTCTCCTTCTCCTTCTTCTGCTTCTTCTGATTCACCCTCCAGACTTCACCTTCTCCTTCTCCTTCTTCTGCTTCTTCTGATTCACCCTCCAGACCTCACCTTCTCCTTCTCCTTCTTCTACTTCTTCTGATTCACCCTCCAGACTTCATCTTCTTCTTCTCCTTCTTCTGCTTCTTCTGATTCACCCTCCAGACTTCACCTTCTCCTTCTCCTTCTTCTGCTTCTTCTGATTCACCCTCCAGACTTCACCTTCTCCTTCTCCTTCTTCTACTTCTTCTGATTCACCCTCCAGACTTCACCTTCTCCTTCTCCTTCTTCTACTTCTTCTGATTCACCCTCCAGTCTTCACCTTCTCCTTCTCCTTCTTCTGTTTCTTCTGCTTCACCCTCCAGACTACACCTTCTCCTTCTCTTTCTTCTGCTTCTTCTGCTTCACCCTCCAGACTTCACCTTCTCCTTCTCCTTCTTCTGATTCTTCTGATTCACCCTCCAGACTTCACCTTCTCTATCTCCTTCTTCTGCTTCTTCTGATTCACCCTCCTGACTTCACCTTCTCCTTCTCCTTCTTCTACTTCTTCTGATTCACCCTCCTGACTTCACCTTCTCCTTCTCCTTCTTCTACTTCTTCTGCTTCACCCTCCAGACTTCACCTTCTCCTTCTCCTTCTTCTACTTCTTCTGATTCACCCTCCAGACTTCACCTTCTCCTTCACCTTCTTCTGCTTCTTCTGATTCACCCTCCAGACTTAACCTTCTCCTTCTCCTTATTCTGCTTCTTCTGATTCACCCTCCAGACTTCACCTTCTCCTTCTCCTTCTTCTGCTTCTTCTGATTCACCCTCCAGACTTCACCTTCTCCTTCTCCTTCTTCTGCTTCTTCTGATTCACCCTCCAGACTTCACCTTCTCCTTCTCCTTCTTCTACTTCTTCTGATTCACCCTCCAGACTTCACCTTCTCCTTCTCCTTCTTCTGCTTCTTCTGATTCACCCTCCTGACTTCGCCTTCTCCTTCTCCTTCTTCTACATCTTCTGATTCACCCTCCTGACTTCACCTTCTCCTTCTCCTTCTTCTACTTCTTCTGCTTCACCCTCCAGACTTCACCTTCTCCTTCTCCTTCTTCTACTTCTTCTGATTCACCCTCCAGACTTCACCTTCTCCTTCTCCTTCTTCTACTTCTTCTGATTCACCCTCCAGACTTCACCTTCTCCTTCGCCTTCTTCTACTTCTTCTGATTCACCCTCCAGACTTCACCTTCTCCTTCTCCTTCATCTGCTTCTTCTGATTCACCCTCCAGACTTCACCTTCTCCTTCTCCTTATTCTGCTTTTCTGAATCACCCTCCAGACTTCACCTTCTCCTTCTCCTTCTTCTGCTTCTTCTGATTCACCCTCCAGACTTCACCTTCTCCTTCTCCTTCTTCTGCTTCTTCTGATTCACCCTCCAGACTTCACCTTCTCCTTCTCCTTCTTCTACTTCTTCTGATTCACCCTCCAGACTTCACCTTCTCCATCTCCTTCTTCTGCTTCTTCTGATTCACCCTCCAGACTTCACCTTCTCCTTCTCCTTCGTCTACTTCTTCTGATTCACCCTCCAGACTTCACCTTCTCCTTCTCCTTCTTCTGCTTCTTCTGATTCACCCTCCAGACTTCACCTTCTCCTTCTCCTTCTTCTGCTTCTTCTGATTCACCCTCCAGACTTCACCTTCTCCTTCTCCTTCTTCTACTTCTTCTGATTCACCCTCCAGACTTCACCTTCTCCTTCTCCTTCTTCTGCTTCTTCTGATTCACCCTCCTGACTTCACCTTCTCCTTCTCCTTCTTCTGCTTCTTCTGATTCACCCTCCAGACTTCACCTTCTCCTTCTCTTTCTTCTGCTTCTTCTGATTCACCCTCCAGACTTCACCTTCTCCTTCTCCTTCTTCTGATTCTTCTGATTCACCCTCCAGACTTCACCTTCTCCTTCTCCTTCTTCTGCTTCTTCTGATTCACCCTCCTGACTTCAGCTTCTCCTTCTCCTTCTTCTACTTCTTCTGATTCACCCTCCTGACTTCACCTTCTCCTTCTCCTTCTTCTACTTCTTCTGCTTCACCCTCCAGACGTCACCTTCTCCTTCTCCTTCTTCTACTTCTTCTGATTCACCCTCCAGACTTCACCTTCTCCTTCTCCTTCTTCTGCTTCTTATGATTCACCCTCCAGACTTCACCTTCTCCTTCTCCTTATTCTGCTTCTTCTGATTCACCCTCCAGACTTCACCTTCTCCTTCTCCTTATTCTGCTTCTTCTGATTCACCCTCCAGACTTCACCTTCTCCTTCCTCTGCTTCTTCTGATTCACCCTCCAGACTTCACCTTCTCCTTCTCCTTCTTCTGATTCTTCTGATTCACCCTCCAGACTTCACCTTCTCCTTCTCCATCTTCTGCGTCTTCTGATTCACCCTCCTGACTTCACCTTCTCCTTCTCCTTCTTCTACTTCTTCTGATTCACCCTCCTGACTTCACCTTCTCCTTCTCCATCTTCTACTTCTTCTGCTTCACCCTCCAGACTTCAACTTCTCCTTCTCCTTCTTCTACTTCTTCTGATTCACCCTCCAGACTTCACCTTCTCCTTCTCCTGCTTCTGCTTCTTCTGATTCACCCTCCAGACTTCACCTTCTCCTTCTCCTTCTTCTGCTTCTTCTGATTCACCCTCCAGACTTCACCTTCTCCTTCTCCTTCTTCTACTTCATCTGATTCACCCTCCAGACTTCACCTTCTCCTTCTCCTTCTTCTGCTTCTTCTGATTCACCCTCCAGACTTCACCTTCTCCTTCTCCTTCGTCTACTTCTTCTGATTCACCCTCCAGACTACTCCTTCTCCTTCTTCTACTTCTTCTGATTCACCCTCCAGACTTCACCTTCTCCTTCTCCTTCTTCTGTTTCTTCTGATTCACCCTCCAGACTTCATCTTCTCCTTCTCCTTCTTCTACTTCTTCTGATTCACCCTCCAGACTTCACCTTCTCCTTCTCCTTCTTCTACTTCTTCTGATTCACCCTCCAGACTTCATCTTCTCCTTCTCCTTCTTCTGCTTCTTCTGATTCACCCTCCAGACTTCACCTTCTCCTTCTCCTTCTTCTGCTTCTTCTGATTCACCCTCCAGACTTCAACTTCTCCTTCTCCTTCTTCTACTTCTTCTGATTCACCCTCCAGACTTCACCTTCTCCTTCTCCTTCTTCTACTTCTTCTGATTCACCCTCCAGTCTTCACCTTCTCCTTCTCCTTCTTCTGTTTCTTCTGCTTCACCCTCCAGACTTCACCTTCTCCTTCTCTTTCTTCTGCTTCTGATTCACCCTCCAGACTTCACCTTCTCCTTCTCCTTCTGATTCTTCTGATTCACCCTCCAGACTTCACCTTCTCCTTCTCCTTCTTCTGCTTCTTCTGATTCACCCTCCTGACTTCACCTTCTCCTTCTCCTTCTTCTACTTCTTCTGATTCACACTCCTGACTTCACCTTCTCCTTCTCCTTCTTCTACTTCTTCTGCTTCACCCTCCAGACTTCACCTTCTCCTTCTCCTTCTTCTACTTCTTCTGATTCACCCTCCAGACTTCACCTTCTCCTTCTCCTTCTTCTGCTTCTTCTGATTCACCCTCCAGACTTCACCTTCTCATTCTCCTTCTTCTGCTTCTTCTACTGCGCCCTCCAGACTTCACCTTCTTCTTCTCCTTCTTCTGCTTCTTCTGCTTCACACTCCAGACTTCACCTTCTCCTTCTCCTTCTTCTGCTTCTTCTGCTGCGCCCTCCAGGCTTCACCTTCTCCTTCTCCTTCTTCTGCTTCTTCTGCTTCACCGTCCTGACTTCACCTTCTCCTTCTCCTTCTTCTACTTCTTCTGCTACACCCCCTGACTTCACCTGCTCCTTCTCCTTCTTCTGCTTCTTCTGATTCACCCTCCTAACTTCACCTTCTCCTTCTCCTTCTTCTGCTTCTTCTGATTCACCCTCCTGACTTCACCTTCTCCTTCTCCTTCTTCTGCTTCTTTTGATTCACCCTCCAGACTTCACCTTCTCCTTCTCCTTCTTCTGCTTCTTCTGATTCACCCTCCAGACTTCACCTTCTCCTTCTCCTTCTTCTGCTTCTTCTGATTCATCCTCCAGACCTCACCTTCTTCTTCTCCTTCTTCTACTTCTTCTGATTCAGCCTCCAGACTTCATCTTCTCCTTCTCCTTCTTCTGCTTCTTCTGATTCACCCCTCCAGACTTCACCTTCTCCTTCTCCTTCTTCTGCTTCTTCTGATTCACCCTCCAGACTTCACCTTCTCCTTCTCCTTCTTCTACTTCTTCTGATTCACCCTCCAGACTTCACCTTCTCCTTCTCCTTCTTCTACTTCTTCTGATTCACCCTCCAGTCTTCAGCTTCTCCTTCTCCTTCTTCTGTTTCTTCTGCTTCACCCTCCAGACTTCACCTTCTCCTTCTCTTTCTTCTGCTTCTTCTGCTTCACCCTCCAGACTTCACCTTCTCCTTCTCCTTCTTCTGATTCTTCTGATTCACCCTCCAGACTTCACCTTCTCTATCTCCTTCTTCTGCTTCTTCTGATTCACCCTCCTGACTTCACCTTCTCCTTCTCCTTCTTCTACTTCTTCTGATTCACCCTCCTGACTTCACCTTCTCCTTCTCCTTCTTCTACTTCTTCTGCTTCACCCTCCAGACTTCACCTTCTCCTTCTCCTTCTTCTACGTCTTCTGATTCACCCTCCAGACTTCACCTTCTCCTTCTCCTTCTTCTGCTTCTTCTGATTCACCCTCCAGACATAACCTTCTCCTTCTCCTTATTCTGCTTCTTCTGATTCACCCTCCAGACTTCACCTTCTCCTTCTCCTTCTTCTGCTTCTTCTGATTCACCCTCCAGACTTCACCTTCTCCTTATCCTTCTTCTGCTTCTTCTGATTCACCCTCCAGACTTCACCTTCTCCTTCTCCTTCTTCTACTTCTTCTGATTCACCCTCCAGACTTCACCTTCTCCTTCTCCTTCTTCTGCTTCTTCTGATTCACCCTCCTGACTTCACCTTCTCCTTCTCCTTCTTCTACATCTTCTGATTCACCCTCCTGACTTCACCTTCTCCTTCTCCTTCTTCTACTTCTTCTGCTTCACCCTCCAGACTTCAACTTCTCCTTCTCCTTCTTCTACTTCTTCTGATTCACCCTCCAGACTTCACCTTCTCCTTCTCCTTCTTCTGCTTCTTCTGATTCACCCTCCAGACTTCACCTTCTCCTTCTCCTTCTTCTGCTTCTTCTGATTCACCCTCCAGACTTCACCTTCTCCTTCTCCTTCGTCTACTTCTTCTGATTCACCCTCCAGACTACACCTTCTCCTTCTCCTTCTTCTACATCTTCTGATTCACCCTCCAGACTTCACCTTCTCCTTCTCCTTCTTCTGTTTCTTCTGATTCACCCTCCAGACTTCATCTTCTCCTTCTCCTTCTTCTACTTCTTCTGATTCACCCTCCAGACTTCACCTTCTCCTTCTCCTTCTTCTACTTCTTCTGATTCACCCTCCAGACTTCATCTTCTCCTTCTCCTTCTTCTGCTTCTTCTGATTCACCCTCCAGACTTCACCTTCTCCTTCTCCTTCTTCTGCTTCTTCTGATTCACCCTCCAGACTTCAACTTCTCCTTCTCCTTCTTCTACTTCTTCTGATTCACCCTCCAGACTTCACCTTCTCCTTCTCCTTCTTCTACTTCTTCTGATTCACCCTCCAGTCTTCACCTTCTCCTTCTCCTTCTTCTGTTTCTTCTGCTTCACCCTCCAGACTTCACCTTCTCCTTCTCTTTCTTCTGCTTCTTCTGATTCACCCTCCAGACTTCACCTTCTCCTTCTCCTTCTTCTGATTCTTCTGATTCACCCTCCAGACTACACCTTCTCCTTCTCCTTCTTCTACATCTTCTGATTCACCCTCCAGACTTCACCTTCTCCTTCTCCTTCTTCTGTTTCTTCTGATTCACCCTCCAGACTTCATCTTCTCCTTCTCCTTCTTCTACTTCTTCTGATTCACCCTCCAGACTTCACCTTCTCCTTCTCCTTCTTCTACTTCTTCTGATTCACCCTCCAGACTTCATCTTCTCCTTCTCCTTCTTCTGCTTCTTCTGATTCACCCTCCAGACTTCACCTTCTCCTTCTCCTTCTTCTACTTCTTCTGATTCACCCTCCAGACTTCACCTTCTCCTTCTCCTTCTTCTGCTTCTTCTGATTCACCCTCCTGACTTCACCTTCTCCTTCTCCTTCTTCTACATCTTCTGATTCACCCTCCTGACTTCACCTTCTCCTTCTCCTTCTTCTACTTCTTCTGCTTCACCCTCCAGACTTCACCTTCTCCTTCTCCTTCTTCTACTTCTTCTGATTCACCCTCCAGACTTCACCTTCTCCTTCTCCTTCTTCTACTTCTTCTGATTCACCCTCCAGACTTCACCTTCTCCTTCGCCTTCTTCTACTTCTTCTGATTCACCCTCCAGACTTCACCTTCTCCTTCTCCTTCATCTGCTTCTTCTGATTCACCCTCCAGACTTCACCTTCTCCTTCTCCTTATTCTGCTTTTCTGAATCACCCTCCAGACTTCACCTTCTCCTTCTCCTTCTTCTGCTTCTTCTGATTCACCCTCCAGACTTCACCTTCTCCTTCTCCTTCTTCTGCTTCTTCTGATTCACCCTCCAGACTTCACCTTCTCCTTCTCCTTCTTCTACTTCTTCTGATTCACCCTCCAGACTTCACCTTCTCCATCTCCTTCTTCTGCTTCTTCTGATTCACCCTCCAGACTTCACCTTCTCCTTCTCCTTCGTCTACTTCTTCTGATTCACCCTCCAGACTTCACCTTCTCCTTCTCCTTCTTCTGCTTCTTCTGATTCACCCTCCAGACTTCACCTTCTCCTTCTCCTTCTTCTGCTTCTTCTGATTCACCCTCCAGACTTCACCTTCTCCTTCTCCTTCTTCTACTTCTTCTGATTCACCCTCCAGACTTCACCTTCTCCTTCTCCTTCTTCTGCTTCTTCTGATTCACCCTCCTGACTTCACCTTCTCCTTCTCCTTCTTCTGCTTCTTCCGATTCACCCTCCAGACTTCACCTTCTCCTTCTCTTTCTTCTGCTTCTTCTGATTCACCCTCCAGACTTCACCTTCTCCTTCTCCTTCTTCTGATTCTTCTGATTCACCCTCCAGACTTCACCTTCTCCTTCTCCTTCTTCTGCTTCTTCTGATTCACCCTCCTGACTTCAGCTTCTCCTTCTCCTTCTTCTACTTCTTCTGATTCACCCTCCTGACTTCACCTTCTCCTTCTCCTTCTTCTACTTCTTCTGCTTCACCCTCCAGACGTCACCTTCTCCTTCTCCTTCTTCTACTTCTTCTGATTCACCCTCCAGACTTCACCTTCTCCTTCTCCTTCTTCTGCTTCTTATGATTCACCCTCCAGACTTCACCTTCTCCTTCTCCTTATTCTGCTTCTTCTGATTCACCCTCCAGACTTCACCTTCTCCTTCTCCTTATTCTGCTTCTTCTGATTCACCCTCCAGACTTCACCTTCTCCTTCCTCTGCTTCTTCTGATTCACCCTCCAGACTTCACCTTCTCCTTCTCCTTCTTCTGATTCTTCTGATTCACCCTCCAGACTTCACCTTCTCCTTCTCCATCTTCTGCGTCTTCTGATTCACCCTCCTGACTTCACCTTCTCCTTCTCCTTCTTCTACTTCTTCTGATTCACCCTCCTGACTTCACCTTCTCCTTCTCCATCTTCTACTTCTTCTGCTTCACCCTCCAGACTTCAACTTCTCCTTCTCCTTCTTCTACTTCTTCTGATTCACCCTCCAGACTTCACCTTCTCCTTCTCCTGCTTCTGCTTCTTCTGATTCACCCTCCAGACTTCACCTTCTCCTTCTCCTTCTTCTGCTTCTTCTGATTCACCCTCCAGACTTCACCTTCTCCTTCTCCTTCTTCTACTTCATCTGATTCACCCTCCAGACTTCACCTTCTCCTTCTCCTTCTTCTGCTTCTTCTGATTCACCCTCCAGACTTCACCTTCTCCTTCTCCTTCGTCTACTTCTTCTGATTCACCCTCCAGACTACTCCTTCTCCTTCTCCTTCTTCTACTTCTTCTGATTCACCCTCCAGACTTCACCTTCTCCTTCTCCTTCTTCTGTTTCTTCTGATTCACCCTCCAGACTTCATCTTCTCCTTCTCCTTCTTCTACTTCTTCTGATTCACCCTCCAGACTTCACCTTCTCCTTCTCCTTCTTCTACTTCTTCTGATTCACCCTCCAGACTTCATCTTCTCCTTCTCCTTCTTCTGCTTCTTCTGATTCACCCTCCAGACTTCACCTTCTCCTTCTCCTTCTTCTGCTTCTTCTGATTCACCCTCCAGACTTCAACTTCTCCTTCTCCTTCTTCTACTTCTTCTGATTCACCCTCCAGACTTCACCTTCTCCTTCTCCTTCTTCTACTTCTTCTGATTCACCCTCCAGTCTTCACCTTCTCCTTCTCCTTCTTCTGTTTCTTCTGCTTCACCCTCCAGACTTCACCTTCTCCTTCTCTTTCTTCTGCTTCTGATTCACCCTCCAGACTTCACCTTCTCCTTCTCCTTCTGATTCTTCTGATTCACCCTCCAGACTTCACCTTCTCCTTCTCCTTCTTCTGCTTCTTCTGATTCACCCTCCTGACTTCACCTTCTCCTTCTCCTTCTTCTACTTCTTCTGATTCACACTCCTGACTTCACCTTCTCCTTCTCCTTCTTCTACTTCTTCTGCTTCACCCTCCAGACTTCACCTTCTCCTTCTCCTTCTTCTACTTCTTCTGATTCACCCTCCAGACTTCACCTTCTCCTTCTCCTTCTTCTGCTTCTTCTGATTCACCCTCCAGACTTCACCTTCTCATTCTCCTTCTTCTGCTTCTTCTACTGCGCCCTCCAGACTTCACCTTCTTCTTCTCCTTCTTCTGCTTCTTCTGCTTCACACTCCAGACTTCACCTTCTCCTTCTCCTTCTTCTGCTTCTTCTGCTGCGCCCTCCAGGCTTCACCTTCTCCTTCTCCTTCTTCTGCTTCTTCTGCTTCACCGTCCTGACTTCACCTTCTCCTTCTCCTTCTTCTACTTCTTCTGCTACACCCCCTGACTTCACCTGCTCCTTCTCCTTCTTCTGCTTCTTCTGATTCACCCTCCTAACTTCACCTTCTCCTTCTCCTTCTTCTGCTTCTTCTGATTCACCCTCCTGACTTCACCTTCTCCTTCTCCTTCTTCTGCTTCTTTTGATTCACCCTCCAGACTTCACCTTCTCCTTCTCCTTCTTCTGCTTCTTCTGATTCACCCTCCAGACTTCACCTTCTCCTTCTCCTTCTTCTGCTTCTTCTGATTCATCCTCCAGACCTCACCTTCTTCTTCTCCTTCTTCTACTTCTTCTGATTCAGCCTCCAGACTTCATCTTCTCCTTCTCCTTCTTCTGCTTCTTCTGATTCACCCTCCAGACTTCACCTTCTCCTTCTCCTTCTTCTGCTTCTTCTGATTCACCCTCCAGACTTCACCTTCTCCTTCTCCTTCTTCTACTTCTTCTGATTCACCCTCCAGACTTCACCTTCTCCTTCTCCTTCTTCTACTTCTTCTGATTCACCCTCCAGTCTTCAGCTTCTCCTTCTCCTTCTTCTGTTTCTTCTGCTTCACCCTCCAGACTTCACCTTCTCCTTCTCTTTCTTCTGCTTCTTCTGCTTCACCCTCCAGACTTCACCTTCCCCTTCTCCTTCTTCTGATTCTTCTGATTCACCCTCCAGACTTCACCTTCTCTATCTCCTTCTTCTGCTTCTTCTGATTCACCCTCCTGACTTCACCTTCTCCTTCTCCTTCTTCTACTTCTTCTGATTCACCCTCCTGACTTCACCTTCTCCTTCTCCTTCTTCTACTTCTTCTGCTTCACCCTCCAGACTTCACCTTCTCCTTCTCCTTCTTCTACGTCTTCTGATTCACCCTCCAGACTTCACCTTCTCCTTCTCCTTCTTCTACTTCTTCTGATTCACCCTCCAGACTTCACCTTCTCCTTCTCCTTCTTCTGCTTCTTCTGATTCACCCTCCTGACTTCACCTTCTCCTTCTCCTTCTTCTACATCTTCTGATTCACCCTCCTGACTTCACCTTCTCCTTCTCCTTCTTCTACTTCTTCTGCTTCACCCTCCAGACTTCAACTTCTCCTTCTCCTTCTTCTACTTCTTCTGATTCACCCTCCAGACTTCACCTTCTCCTTCTCCTTCTTCTGCTTCTTCTGATCCACCCTCCAGACTTCACCTTCTCCTTCTCCTTCTTCTGCTTCTTCTGATTCACCCTCCAGACTTCACCTTCTCCTTCTCCTTCGTCTACTTCTTCTGATTCACCCTCCAGACTACACCTTCTCCTTCTCCTTCTTCTACATCTTCTGATTCACCCTCCAGACTTCACCTTCTCCTTCTCCTTCTTCTGTTTCTTCTGATTCACCCTCCAGACTTCATCTTCTCCTTCTCCTTCTTCTACTTCTTCTGATTCACCCTCCAGACTTCACCTTCTCCTTCTCCTTCTTCTACTTCTTCTGATTCACCCTCCAGACTTCATCTTCTCCTTCTCCTTCTTCTGCTTCTTCTGATTCACCCTCCAGACTTCACCTTCTCCTTCTCCTTCTTCTGCTTCTTCTGATTCACCCTCCAGACTTCAACTTCTCCTTCTCCTTCTTCTACTTCTTCTGATTCACCCTCCAGACTTCACCTTCTCCTTCTCCTTCTTCTACTTCTTCTGATTCACCCTCCAGTCTTCACCTTCTCCTTCTCCTTCTTCTGTTTCTTCTGCTTCACCCTCCAGACTTCACCTTCTCCTTCTCTTTCTTCTGCTTCTTCTGATTCACCCTCCAGACTTCACCTTCTCCTTCTCCTTCTTCTGATTCTTCTGATTCACCCTCCAGACTTCACCTTCTCCTTCTCCTTCTTCTGCTTCTTCTGATTCACCCTCCTGACTTCACCTTCTCCTTCTCCTTCTTCTACTTCTTCTGATTCACCCTCCTGACTTCACCTTCTCCTTCTCCTTCTTCTACTTCTTCTGCTTCACCCTCCAGACTTCACCTTCTCCTTCTCCTTCTTCTACTTCTTCTGATTCACCCTCCAGACTTCACCTTCTCCTTCTCCTTCTTCTGCTTCTTCTGATTCACCCTCCAGACTTCACCTTCTCATTCTCCTTCTTCTGCTTCTTCTGCTGCGCCCTCCAGACTTCACCTTCTCCTTCTCCTTCTTCTGCTTCTTCTGCTTCACACTCCAGACTTCACCTTCTCCTTCTCCTTCTTCTGCTTCTTCTGCTGCGCCCTCCAGGCTTCACCTTCTCCTTCTCCTTCTTCTGCTTCTTCTGCTTCACCGTCCTGACTTCACCTTCTCCTTCTCCTTCTTCTACTTCTTCTGATTCACCCTCCAGACTTCACCTTCTCCTTCTCCTTCTTCTGCTTCTTCTGATTCACCCTCCAGACATAACCTTCTCCTTCTCCTTATTCTGCTTCTTCTGATTCACCCTCCAGACTTCACCTTCTCCTTCTCCTTCTTCTGCTTCTTCTGATTCACCCTTCAGACTTCACCTTCTCCTTCTCCTTCTTCTGCTTCTTCTGATTCACCCTCCAGACTTCACCTTCTCCTTCTCCTTCTTCTACTTCTTCTGATTCACCCTCCAGACTTCACCTTCTCCTTCTCCTTCTTCTGCTTCTTCTGATTCACCCTCCTGACTTCACCTTCTCCTTCTCCTTCTTCTACATCTTCTGATTCACCCTCCTGACTTCACCTTCTCCTTCTCCTTCTTCTACTTCTTCTGCTTCACCCTCCAGACTTCAACTTCTCCTTCTCCTTCTTCTACTTCTTCTGATTCACCCTCCAGACTTCACCTTCTCCTTCTCCTTCTTCTGCTTCTTCTGATTCACCCTCCAGACTTCACCTTCTCCTTCTCCTTCTTCTGCTTCTTCTGATTCACCCTCCAGACTTCACCTTCTCCTTCTCCTTCTTCTACTTCATCAGATTCACCCTCCAGACTTCACCTTCTCCTTCTCCTTCTTCTGCTTCTTCTGATTCACCCTCCAGACTTCACCTTCTCCTTCTCCTTCGTCTACTTCTTCTGATTCACCCTCCAGACTACACCTTCTCCTTCTCCTTCTTCTACTTCTTCTGATTCACCCTCCAGACTTCACCTTCTCCTTCTCCTTCTTCTGTTTCTTCTGATTCACCCTCCAGACTTCATCTTCTCCTTCTCCTTCTTCTACTTCTTCTGATTCACTCTCCAGACTTCACCTTCTCCTTCTCCTTCTTCTCCTTCTTCTGATTCACTCTCCAGACTTCACCTTCTCCTTCTCCTTCTTCTCCTTCTTCTGTTTCTTCTGCATCACCCTCCAGACTTCACCTTCTCCTTCTCTTTCTTCTGCTTCTTCTGATTCACCCTCCAGACTTCACCTTCTCCTTCTCCTTCTTCTGATTCTTCTGATTCACCTTCCAGACTTCACCTTCTCCTTCTCCTTCTTCTGCTTCTTCTGATTCACCCTCCAGACTTCACCTTCTCATTATCCTTCTTCTGCTTCTTCTGCTGCGCCCTCCAGACTTCACCTTCTCCTTCTCCTTCTTCTGCTTCTTCTGCTTCACACTCCAGACTTCACCTTCTCCTTCTCATTCTTCTGCTTCTTCTGCTGCGCCCTCCAGGCTTCACCTTCTCCTTCTCCTTCTTCTGCTTCTTCTGCTTCACCGTCCTGACTTCACCTTCTCCTTCTCCTTCTTCTACTTCTTCTGCTACACCCCCCTGACTTCACCTGCTCCTCATCCTTCTTCTGCTTCTTCTGATTCACCCTCCTAACTTCACCTTCTCCTTCTCCTTCTTCTGCTTCTTCGGATTCACCCTCCTGACTTCACCTTCTCCTTCTCCTTCTTCTGCTTCTTCTGATTCACCCTCCAGACTTCACCTTCTCCTTCTCCTTCTTCTGCTTCTTCTGATTCACCCTCCAGACTTCACCTTCTCCTTCTCCTTCTTCTGCTTCTTCTGATTCACCCTCCAGACCTCACCTTCTCCTTCTCCTTCTTCTACTTCTTCTGATTCACCCTCCAGACTTCATCTTCTCCTTCTCCTTCTTCTGCTTCTTCTGATTCACCCTCCAGACTTCACCTTCTCCTTCTCCTTCTTCTGCTTCTTCTGATTCACCCTCCAGACTTCACCTTCTCCTTCTCCTTCTTCTACTTCTTCTGATTCACCCTCCAGACTTCACCTTCTCCTTCTCCTTCTTCTACTTCTTCTGATTCACCCTCCAGTCTTCACCTTCTCCTTCTCCTTCTTCTGTTTCTTCTGCTTCACCCTCCAAACTTCACCTTCTCCTTCTCTTTCTTCTGCTTCTTCTGCTTCACCCTCCAGACTTCACCTTCTCCTTCTCCTTCTTCTGATTCTTCTGATTCACCCTCCAGACTTCACCTTCTCTATCTCCTTCTTCTGCTTCTTCTGATTCACCCTCCTGACTTCACCTTCTCCTTCTCCTTCTTCTACTTCTTCTGATTCACCCTCCTGACTTCACCTTCTCCTTCTCCTTCTTCTACTTCTTCTGCTTCACCCTCCAGACTTCACCTTCTCCTTCTCCTTCTTCTACTTCTTCTGATTCACCCTCCAGACTTCACCTTCTCCTACTCCTTCTTCTGCTTCTTCTGATTCACCCTCCAGACTTAACCTTCTCCTTCTCCTTATTCTGCTTCTTCTGATTCACCCTCCAGACTTCACCTTCTCCTTCTCCTTCTTCTGCTTCTTCTGATTCACCCTCCAGACTTCACCTTCTCCTTCTCCTTCTTCTGCTTCTTCTGATTCACCCTCCAGACTTCACCTTCTCCTTCTCCTTCTTCTACTTCTTCTGATTCACCCTCCAGACTTCACCTTCTCCTTCTCCTTCTTCTGCTTCTTCTGATTCACCCTCCTGACTTCACCTTCTCCTTCTCCTTCTTCTACATCTTCTGATTCACCCTCCTGACTTCACCTTCTCCTTCTCCTTCTTCTACTTCTTCTGCTTCACCCTCCAGACTTCACCTTCTCCTTCTCCTTCTTCTACTTCTTCTGATTCACCCTCCAGACTTCACCTTCTCATTCTCCTTCTTCTACTTCTTCTGATTCACCCTCCAGACTTCACCTTCTCCTTCGCCTTCTTCGACTTCTTCTGATTCACCCTCCAGACTTCACCTTCGCCTTCTCCTTCTTCTGCTTCTTCTGATTCACCCTCCAGACTTCACCTTCTCCTTCTCCTTATTCTGCTTTTCTGAATCACCCTCCAGACTTCACCTTCTCCTTCTCCTTCTTCTGCTTCTTCTGATTCACCCTCCAGACTTCACCTTCTCCTTCTCCTTCTTCTGCTTCTTCTGATTCACCCTCCAGACTTCACCTTCTCCTTCTCCTTCTTCTACTTCTTCTGATTCACCCTCCAGACTTCACCTTCTCCATCTCCTTCTTCTGCTTCTTCTGATTCACCCTCCAGACTTCACCTTCTCCTTCTCCTTCGTCTACTTCTTCTGATTCACCCTCCAGACTTCACCTTCTCCTTCTCCTTCTTCTGCTTCTTCTGATTCACCCTCCAGACTTCACCTTCTCCTTCTCCTTCTTCTGCTTCTTCTGATTCACCCTCCAGACTTCACCTTCTCCTTCTCCTTCTTCTACTTCTTCTGATTCACCCTCCAGACTTCACCTTCTCCTTCTCCTTCTTCTGCTTCTTCTGATTCACCCTCCAGACTTCACCTTCTCCTTCTCCTTCGTCTACTTCTTCTGATTCACCCTCCAGACTAGACCTTCTCCTTCTCCTTCTTCTACTTCTTCTGATTCACCCTCCAGACTTCACCTTCTCCTTCTCCTTCTTCTGTTTCTTCTGATTCACCCTCCAGACTTCATCTTCTCCTTCTCCTTCTTCTACTTCTTCTGATTCACCCTCCAGACTTCACCTTCTCCTTCTCCTTCTTCTACTTCTTCTGATTCACCCTCCAGACTTCATCTTCTCCTTCTCTTTCTTCTGCTTCTTCTGATTCACCCTCCAGACTTCACCTTCTCCTTCTCCTTCTTCTGCTTCTTCTGATTCACCCTCCAGACTTCAAATTCTCCTTCTCCTTCTTCTACTTCTTCTGATTCACCCTCCAGACTTCACCTTCTCCTTCTCCTTCTTCTACTTCTTCCGATTCACCCTCCAGACTTCATCTTCTCCATCTCCTTCTTCTGCTTCTTCTGATGCACCCTCCAGACTTCACCTTCTCCTTCTCCTTCTTCTGATTCTTCTGATTCACCCTCCAGACTTCACCTTCTCTATCTCCTTCTTCTGCTTCTTCTGATTCACCCTCCTGACTTCACCTTCTCCTTCTCCTTCTTCTACATCTTCTGATTCACCCTCCAGACTTCACCTTCTCCTTCTCCTTCTTCTGTTTCTTCTGATTCACCCTCCAGACTTCATCTTCTCCTTCTCCTTCTTCTACTTCTTCTGATTCACCCTCCAGACTTCACCTTCTCCTTCTCCTTCTTCTACTTCTTCTGATTCACCCTCCAGACTTCATCTTCTCCTTCTCCTTCTTCTGCTTCTTCTGATTCACCCTCCAGACTTCACCTTCTCCTTCTCCTTCTTCTGCTTCTTCTGATTCACCCTCCAGACTTCAACTTCTCCTTCTCCTTCTTCTACTTCTTCTGATTCACCCTCCAGACTTCACCTTCTCCTTCTCCTTCTTCTACTTCTTCTGATTCACCCTCCAGTCTTCACCTTCTCCTTCTCCTTCTTCTGTTTCTTCTGCTTCACCCTCCAGACTTCACCTTCTCCTTCTCTTTCTTCTGCTTCTTCTGATTCACCCTCCAGACTTCACCTTCTCCTTCTCCTTCTTCTGATTCTTCTGATTCACCCTCCAGACTACACCTTCTCCTTCTCCTTCTTCTACATCTTCTGATTCACCCTCCAGACTTCACCTTCTCCTTCTCCTTCTTCTGTTTCTTCTGATTCACCCTCCAGACTTCATCTTCTCCTTCTCCTTCTTCTACTTCTTCTGATTCACCCTCCAGACTTCACCTTCTCCTTCTCCTTCTTCTACTTCTTCTGATTCACCCTCCAGACTTCATCTTCTCCTTCTCCTTCTTCTGCTTCTTCTGATTCACCCTCCAGACTTCACCTTCTCCTTCTCCTTCTTCTACTTCTTCTGATTCACCCTCCAGACTTCACCTTCTCCTTCTCCTTCTTCTGCTTCTTCTGATTCACCCTCCTGACTTCACCTTCTCCTTCTCCTTCTTCTACATCTTCTGATTCACCCTCCTGACTTCACCTTCTCCTTCTCCTTCTTCTACTTCTTCTGCTTCACCCTCCAGACTTCACCTTCTCCTTCTCCTTCTTCTACTTCTTCTGATTCACCCTCCAGACTTCACCTTCTCCTTCTCCTTCTTCTACTTCTTCTGATTCACCCTCCAGACTTCACCTTCTCCTTCGCCTTCTTCTACTTCTTCTGATTCACCCTCCAGACTTCACCTTCTCCTTCTCCTTCATCTGCTTCTTCTGATTCACCCTCCAGACTTCACCTTCTCCTTCTCCTTATTCTGCTTTTCTGAATCACCCTCCAGACTTCACCTTCTCCTTCTCCTTCTTCTGCTTCTTCTGATTCACCCTCCAGACTTCACCTTCTCCTTCTCCTTCTTCTGCTTCTTCTGATTCACCCTCCAGACTTCACCTTCTCCTTCTCCTTCTTCTACTTCTTCTGATTCACCCTCCAGACTTCACCTTCTCCATCTCCTTCTTCTGCTTCTTCTGATTCACCCTCCAGACTTCACCTTCTCCTTCTCCTTCGTCTACTTCTTCTGATTCACCCTCCAGACTTCACCTTCTCCTTCTCCTTCTTCTGCTTCTTCTGATTCACCCTCCAGACTTCACCTTCTCCTTCTCCTTCTTCTGCTTCTTCTGATTCACCCTCCAGACTTCACCTTCTCCTTCTCCTTCTTCTACTTCTTCTGATTCACCCTCCAGACTTCACCTTCTCCTTCTCCTTCTTCTGCTTCTTCTGATTCACCCTCCTGACTTCACCTTCTCCTTCTCCTTCTTCTGCTTCTTCCGATTCACCCTCCAGACTTCACCTTCTCCTTCTCTTTCTTCTGCTTCTTCTGATTCACCCTCCAGACTTCACCTTCTCCTTCTCCTTCTTCTGATTCTTCTGATTCACCCTCCAGACTTCACCTTCTCCTTCTCCTTCTTCTGCTTCTTCTGATTCACCCTCCTGACTTCAGCTTCTCCTTCTCCTTCTTCTACTTCTTCTGATTCACCCTCCTGACTTCACCTTCTCCTTCTCCTTCTTCTACTTCTTCTGCTTCACCCTCCAGACGTCACCTTCTCCTTCTCCTTCTTCTACTTCTTCTGATTCACCCTCCAGACTTCACCTTCTCCTTCTCCTTCTTCTGCTTCTTATGATTCACCCTCCAGACTTCACCTTCTCCTTCTCCTTATTCTGCTTCTTCTGATTCACCCTCCAGACTTCACCTTCTCCTTCTCCTTATTCTGCTTCTTCTGATTCACCCTCCAGACTTCACCTTCTCCTTCCTCTGCTTCTTCTGATTCACCCTCCAGACTTCACCTTCTCCTTCTCCTTCTTCTGATTCTTCTGATTCACCCTCCAGACTTCACCTTCTCCTTCTCCATCTTCTGCGTCTTCTGATTCACCCTCCTGACTTCACCTTCTCCTTCTCCTTCTTCTACTTCTTCTGATTCACCCTCCTGACTTCACCTTCTCCTTCTCCATCTTCTACTTCTTCTGCTTCACCCTCCAGACTTCAACTTCTCCTTCTCCTTCTTCTACTTCTTCTGATTCACCCTCCAGACTTCACCTTCTCCTTCTCCTGCTTCTGCTTCTTCTGATTCACCCTCCAGACTTCACCTTCTCCTTCTCCTTCTTCTGCTTCTTCTGATTCACCCTCCAGACTTCACCTTCTCCTTCTCCTTCTTCTACTTCATCTGATTCACCCTCCAGACTTCACCTTCTCCTTCTCCTTCTTCTGCTTCTTCTGATTCACCCTCCAGACTTCACCTTCTCCTTCTCCTTCGTCTACTTCTTCTGATTCACCCTCCAGACTACTCCTTCTCCTTCTCCTTCTTCTACTTCTTCTGATTCACCCTCCAGACTTCACCTTCTCCTTCTCCTTCTTCTGTTTCTTCTGATTCACCCTCCAGACTTCATCTTCTCCTTCTCCTTTTTCTACTTCTTCTGATTCACCCTCCAGACTTCACCTTCTCCTTCTCCTTCTTCTACTTCTTCTGATTCACCCTCCAGACGTCATCTTCTCCTTCTCCTTCTTCTGCTTCTTCTGATTCACCCTCCAGACTTCACCTTCTCCTTCTCCTTCTTCTGCTTCTTCTGATTCACCCTCCAGACTTCAACTTCTCCTTCTCCTTCTTCTACTTCTTCTGATTCACCCTCCAGACTTCACCTTCTCCTTCTCCTTCTTCTACTTCTTCTGATTCACCCTCCAGTCTTCACCTTCTCCTTCTCCTTCTTCTGTTTCTTCTGCTTCACCCTCCAGACTTCACCTTCTCCTTCTCTTTCTTCTGCTTCTGATTCACCCTCCAGACTTCACCTTCTCCTTCTCCTTCTGATTCTTCTGATTCACCCTCCAGACTTCACCTTCTCCTTCTCCTTCTTCTGCTTCTTCTGATTCACCCTCCTGACTTCACCTTCTCCTTCTCCTTCTTCTACTTCTTCTGATTCACACTCCTGACTTCACCTTCTCCTTCTCCTTCTTCTACTTCTTCTGCTTCACCCTCCAGACTTCACCTTCTCCTTCTCCTTCTTCTACTTCTTCTGATTCACCCTCCAGACTTCACCTTCTCCTTCTCCTTCTTCTGCTTCTTCTGATTCACCCTCCAGACTTCACCTTCTCATTCTCCTTCTTCTGCTTCTTCTACTGCGCCCTCCAGACTTCACCTTCTTCTTCTCCTTCTTCTGCTTCTTCTGCTTCACACTCCAGACTTCACCTTCTCCTTCTCCTTCTTCTGCTTCTTCTGCTGCGCCCTCCAGGCTTCACCTTCTCCTTCTCCTTCTTCTGCTTCTTCTGCTTCACCGTCCTGACTTCACCTTCTCCTTCTCCTTCTTCTACTTCTTCTGCTACACCCCCTGACTTCACCTGCTCCTTCTCCTTCTTCTGCTTCTTCTGATTCACCCTCCTAACTTCACCTTCTCCTTCTCCTTCTTCTGCTTCTTCTGATTCACCCTCCTGACTTCACCTTCTCCTTCTCCTTCTTCTGCTTCTTTTGATTCACCCTCCAGACTTCACCTTCTCCTTCTCCTTCTTCTGCTTCTTCTGATTCACCCTCCAGACTTCACCTTCTCCTTCTCCTTCTTCTGCTTCTTCTGATTCATCCTCCAGACCTCACCTTCTTCTTCTCCTTCTTCTACTTCTTCTGATTCAGCCTCCAGACTTCATCTTCTCCTTCTCCTTCTTCTGCTTCTTCTGATTCACCCTCCAGACTTCACCTTCTCCTTCTCCTTCTTCTGCTTCTTCTGATTCACCCTCCAGACTTCACCTTCTCCTTCTCCTTCTTCTACTTCTTCTGATTCACCCTCCAGACTTCACCTTCTCCTTCTCCTTCTTCTACTTCTTCTGATTCACCCTCCAGTCTTCAGCTTCTCCTTCTCCTTCTTCTGTTTCTTCTGCTTCACCCTCCAGACTTCACCTTCTCCTTCTCTTTCTTCTGCTTCTTCTGCTTCACCCTCCAGACTTCACCTTCTCCTTCTCCTTCTTCTGATTCTTCTGATTCACCCTCCAGACTTCACCTTCTCTATCTCCTTCTTCTGCTTCTTCTGATTCACCCTCCTGACTTCACCTTCTCCTTCTCCTTCTTCTACTTCTTCTGATTCACCCTCCTGACTTCACCTTCTCCTTCTCCTTCTTCTACTTCTTCTGCTTCACCCTCCAGACTTCACCTTCTCCTTCTCCTTCTTCTACGTCTTCTGATTCACCCTCCAGACTTCACCTTCTCCTTCTCCTTCTTCTGCTTCTTCTGATTCACCCTCCAGACATAACCTTCTCCTTCTCCTTATTCTGCTTCTTCTGATTCACCCTCCAGACTTCACCTTCTCCTTCTCCTTCTTCTGCTTCTTCTGATTCACCCTCCAGACTTCACCTTCTCCTTATCCTTCTTCTGCTTCTTCTGATTCACCCTCCAGACTTCACCTTCTCCTTCTCCTTCTTCTACTTCTTCTGATTCACCCTCCAGACTTCACCTTCTCCTTCTCCTTCTTCTGCTTCTTCTGATTCACCCTCCTGACTTCACCTTCTCCTTCTCCTTCTTCTACATCTTCTGATTCACCCTCCTGACTTCACCTTCTCCTTCTCCTTCTTCTACTTCTTCTGCTTCACCCTCCAGACTTCAACTTCTCCTTCTCCTTCTTCTACTTCTTCTGATTCACCCTCCAGACTTCACCTTCTCCTTCTCCTTCTTCTGCTTCTTCTGATTCACCCTCCAGACTTCACCTTCTCCTTCTCCTTCTTCTGCTTCTTCTGATTCACCCTCCAGACTTCACCTTCTCCTTCTCCTTCGTCTACTTCTTCTGATTCACCCTCCAGACTACACCTTCTCCTTCTCCTTCTTCTACATCTTCTGATTCACCCTCCAGACTTCACCTTCTCCTTCTCCTTCTTCTGTTTCTTCTGATTCACCCTCCAGACTTCATCTTCTCCTTCTCCTTCTTCTACTTCTTCTGATTCACCCTCCAGACTTCACCTTCTCCTTCTCCTTCTTCTACTTCTTCTGATTCACCCTCCAGACTTCATCTTCTCCTTCTCCTTCTTCTGCTTCTTCTGATTCACCCTCCAGACTTCACCTTCTCCTTCTCCTTCTTCTGCTTCTTCTGATTCACCCTCCAGACTTCAACTTCTCCTTCTCCTTCTTCTACTTCTTCTGATTCACCCTCCAGACTTCACCTTCTCCTTCTCCTTCTTCTACTTCTTCTGATTCACCCTCCAGTCTTCACCTTCTCCTTCTCCTTCTTCTGTTTCTTCTGCTTCACCCTCCAGACTTCACCTTCTCCTTCTCTTTCTTCTGCTTCTTCTGATTCACCCTCCAGACTTCACCTTCTCCTTCTCCTTCTTCTGATTCTTCTGATTCACCCTCCAGACTTCACCTTCTCCTTCTCCTTCTTCTGCTTCTTCTGATTCACCCTCCTGACTTCACCTTCTCCTTCTCCTTCTTCTACTTCTTCTGATTCACCCTCCTGACTTCACCTTCTCCTTCTCCTTCTTCTACTTCTTCTGCTTCACCCTCCAGACTTCACCTTCTCCTTCTCCTTCTTCTACTTCTTCTGATTCACCCTCCAGACTTCACCTTCTCCTTCTCCTTCTTCTGCTTCTTCTGATTCACCCTCCAGACTTCACCTTCTCATTCTCCTTCTTCTGCTTCTTCTGCTGCGCCCTCCAGACTTCACCTTCTCCTTCTCCTTCTTCTGCTTCTTCTGCTTCACACTCCAGACTTCACCTTCTCCTTCTCCTTCTTCTGCTTCTTCTGCTGCGCCCTCCAGGCTTCACCTTCTCCTTCTCCTTCTTCTGCTTCTTCTGCTTCACCGTCCTGACTTCACCTTCTCCTTCTCCTTCTTCTACTTCTTCTGATTCACCCTCCAGACTTCACCTTCTCCTTCTCCTTCTTCTGCTTCTTCTGATTCACCCTCCAGACATAACCTTCTCCTTCTCCTTATTCTGCTTCTTCTGATTCACCCTCCAGACTTCACCTTCTCCTTCTCCTTCTTCTGCTTCTTCTGATTCACCCTTCAGACTTCACCTTCTCCTTCTCCTTCTTCTGCTTCTTCTGATTCACCCTCCAGACTTCACCTTCTCCTTCTCCTTCTTCTACTTCTTCTGATTCACCCTCCAGACTTCACCTTCTCCTTCTCCTTCTTCTGCTTCTTCTGATTCACCCTCCTGACTTCACCTTCTCCTTCTCCTTCTTCTACATCTTCTGATTCACCCTCCTGACTTCACCTTCTCCTTCTCCTTCTTCTACTTCTTCTGCTTCACCCTCCAGACTTCAACTTCTCCTTCTCCTTCTTCTACTTCTTCTGATTCACCCTCCAGAATTCACCTTCTCCTTCTCCTTCTTCTGCTTCTTCTGATTCACCCTCCAGACTTCACCTTCTCCTTCTCCTTCTTCTGCTTCTTCTGATTCACCCTCCAGACTTCACCTTCTCCTTCTCCTTCTTCTACTTCATCAGATTCACCCTCCAGACTTCACCTTCTCCTTCTCCTTCTTCTGCTTCTTCTGATTCACCCTCCAGACTTCACCTTCTCCTTCTCCTTCGTCTACTTCTTCTGATTCACCCTCCAGACTACACCTTCTCCTTCTCCTTCTTCTACTTCTTCTGATTCACCCTCCAGACTTCACCTTCTCCTTCTCCTTCTTCTGTTTCTTCTGATTCACCCTCCAGACTTCATCTTCTCCTTCTCCTTCTTCTACTTCTTCTGATTCACTCTCCAGACTTCACCTTCTCCTTCTCCTTCTTCTCCTTCTTCTGATTCACTCTCCAGACTTCACCTTCTCCTTCTCCTTCTTCTCCTTCTTCTGTTTCTTCTGCATCACCCTCCAGACTTCACCTTCTCCTTCTCTTTCTTCTGCTTCTTCTGATTCACCCTCCAGACTTCACCTTCTCCTTCTCCTTCTTCTGATTCTTCTGATTCACCTTCCAGACTTCACCTTCTCCTTCTCCTTCTTCTGCTTCTTCTGATTCACCCTCCAGACTTCACCTTCTCATTATCCTTCTTCTGCTTCTTCTGCTGCGCCCTCCAGACTTCACCTTCTCCTTCTCCTTCTTCTGCTTCTTCTGCTTCACACTCCAGACTTCACCTTCTCCTTCTCATTCTTCTGCTTCTTCTGCTGCGCCCTCCAGGCTTCACCTTCTCCTTCTCCTTCTTCTGCTTCTTCTGCTTCACCGTCCTGACTTCACCTTCTCCTTCTCCTTCTTCTACTTCTTCTGCTACACCCCCCTGACTTCACCTGCTCCTCATCCTTCTTCTGCTTCTTCTGATTCACCCTCCTAACTTCACCTTCTCCTTCTCCTTCTTCTGCTTCTTCGGATTCACCCTCCTGACTTCACCTTCTCCTTCTCCTTCTTCTGCTTCTTCTGATTCACCCTCCAGACTTCACCTTCTCCTTCTCCTTCTTCTGCTTCTTCTGATTCACCCTCCAGACTTCACCTTCTCCTTCTCCTTCTTCTGCTTCTTCTGATTCACCCTCCAGACCTCACCTTCTCCTTCTCCTTCTTCTACTTCTTCTGATTCACCCTCCAGACTTCATCTTCTCCTTCTCCTTCTTCTGCTTCTTCTGATTCACCCTCCAGACTTCACCTTCTCCTTCTCCTTCTTCTGCTTCTTCTGATTCACCCTCCAGACTTCACCTTCTCCTTCTCCTTCTTCTACTTCTTCTGATTCACCCTCCAGACTTCACCTTCTCCTTCTCCTTCTTCTACTTCTTCTGATTCACCCTCCAGTCTTCACCTTCTCCTTCTCCTTCTTCTGTTTCTTCTGCTTCACCCTCCAAACTTCACCTTCTCCTTCTCTTTCTTCTGCTTCTTCTGCTTCACCCTCCAGACTTCACCTTCTCCTTCTCCTTCTTCTGATTCTTCTGATTCACCCTCCAGACTTCACGTTCTCTATCTCCTTCTTCTGCTTCTTCTGATTCACCCTCCTGACTTCACCTTCTCCTTCTCCTTCTTCTACTTCTTCTGATTCACCCTCCTGACTTCACCTTCTCCTTCTCCTTCTTCTACTTCTTCTGCTTCACCCTCCAGACTTCACCTTCTCCTTCTCCTTCTTCTACTTCTTCTGATTCACCCTCCAGACTTCACCTTCTCCTACTCCTTCTTCTGCTTCTTCTGATTCACCCTCCAGACTTAACCTTCTCCTTCTCCTTATTCTGCTTCTTCTGATTCACCCTCCAGACTTCACCTTCTCCTTCTCCTTCTTCTGCTTCTTCTGATTCACCCTCCAGACTTCACCTTCTCCTTCTCCTTCTTCTGCTTCTTCTGATTCACCCTCCAGACTTCACCTTCTCCTTCTCCTTCTTCTACTTCTTCTGATTCACCCTCCAGACTTCACCTTCTCCTTCTCCTTCTTCTGCTTCTTCTGATTCACCCTCCTGACTTCACCTTCTCCTTCTCCTTCTTCTACATCTTCTGATTCACCCTCCTGACTTCACCTTCTCCTTCTCCTTCTTCTACTTCTTCTGCTTCACCCTCCAGACTTCACCTTCTCCTTCTCCTTCTTCTACTTCTTCTGATTCACCCTCCAGACTTCACCTTCTCATTCTCCTTCTTCTACTTCTTCTGATTCACCCTCCAGACTTCACCTTCTCCTTCGCCTTCTTCGACTTCTTCTGATTCACCCTCCAGACTTCACCTTCGCCTTCTCCTTCTTCTGCTTCTTCTGATTCACCCTCCAGACTTCACCTTCTCCTTCTCCTTATTCTGCTTTTCTGAATCACCCTCCAGACTTCACCTTCTCCTTCTCCTTCTTCTGCTTCTTCTGATTCACCCTCCAGACTTCACCTTCTCCTTCTCCTTCTTCTGCTTCTTCTGATTCACCCTCCAGACTTCACCTTCTCCTTCTCCTTCTTCTACTTCTTCTGATTCACCCTCCAGACTTCACCTTCTCCATCTCCTTCTTCTGCTTCTTCTGATTCACCCTCCAGACTTCACCTTCTCCTTCTCCTTCGTCTACTTCTTCTGATTCACCCTCCAGACTTCACCTTCTCCTTCTCCTTCTTCTGCTTCTTCTGATTCACCCTCCAGACTTCACCTTCTCCTTCTCCTTCTTCTGCTTCTTCTGATTCACCCTCCAGACTTCACCTTCTCCTTCTCCTTCTTCTACTTCTTCTGATTCACCCTCCAGACTTCACCTTCTCCTTCTCCTTCTTCTGCTTCTTCTGATTCACCCTCCAGACTTCACCTTCTCCTTCTCCTTCGTCTACTTCTTCTGATTCACCCTCCAGACTAGACCTTCTCCTTCTCCTTCTTCTACTTCTTCTGATTCACCCTCCAGACTTCACCTTCTCCTTCTCCTTCTTCTGTTTCTTCTGATTCACCCTCCAGACTTCATCTTCTCCTTCTCCTTCTTCTACTTCTTCTGATTCACCCTCCAGACTTCACCTTCTCCTTCTCCTTCTTCTACTTCTTCTGATTCACCCTCCAGACTTCATCTTCTCCTTCTCTTTCTTCTGCTTCTTCTGATTCACCCTCCAGACTTCACCTTCTCCTTCTCCTTCTTCTGCTTCTTCTGATTCACCCTCCAGACTTCAAATTCTCCTTCTCCTTCTTCTACTTCTTCTGATTCACCCTCCAGACTTCACCTTCTCCTTCTCCTTCTTCTACTTCTTCCGATTCACCCTCCAGACTTCATCTTCTCCATCTCCTTCTTCTGCTTCTTCTGATGCACCCTCCAGACTTCACCTTCTCCTTCTCCTTCTTCTGATTCTTCTGATTCACCCTCCAGACTTCACCTTCTCTATCTCCTTCTTCTGCTTCTTCTGATTCACCCTCCTGACTTCACCTTCTCCTTCTCCTTCTTCTACTTCTTCTGATTCACCCTCCTGACTTCACCTTCTCCTTCTCCTTCTTCTACTTCTTCTGCTTCACCCTCCAGACTTCACCTTCTCCTTCTCCTTCTTCTACTTCTTCTGATTCACCCTCCAGATTTCACCTTCTCCTACTCCTTCTTCTGCTTCTTCTGATTCACCCTCCAGACTTAACCTTCTCCTTCTCCTTATTCTGCTTCTTCTGATTCACCCTCCAGACTTCACCTTCTCCTTCTCCTTCTTCTGCGTCTTCTGATTCACCCTCCAGACTTCACCTTCTCCTTCTCCTTCTTCTGCTTCTTCTGATTCACCCTCCAGACTTCACCTTCTCCTTCTCCTTCTTCTACATCTTCTGATTCACCCTCCAGACTTCACCTTCTCCTTCTCTTTCTTCTGCTTCTTCTGATTCACCCTCCTGACTTCACCTTCTCCTTCTCCTTCTTCTACATCTTCTGATTCACCCTCCTGACTTCACCTTCTCCTTCTCCTTCTTCTACTTCTTCTGCTTCACCCTCCAGACTTCACCTTCTCCTTCTCCTTCTTCTACTTCTTCTGATTCACCCTCCAGACTTCACCTTCTCATTCTCCTTCTTCTACTTCTTCTGATTCACCCTCCAGACTTCACCTTCTCCTTCGCCTTCTTCTACTTCTTCTGATTCACCCTCCAGACTTCACCTTCTCCTTCTCCTTCTTCTGCTTCTTCTGATTCACCCTCCAGACTTCACCTTCTCCTTCTCCTTATTCTGCTTTTCTGAATCACCCTCCAGACTTCACCTTCTCCTTCTCCTTCTTCTGCTTCTTCTGATTCACCCTCCAGACTTCACCTTCTCCTTCTCCTTCTTCTGCTTCTTCTGATTCACCCTCCAGACTTCACCTTCTCCTTCTCCTTCTTCTACTTCTTCTGATTCACCCTCCAGACTTCACCTTCTCCATCTCCTTCTTCTGCTTCTTCTGATTCACCCTCCAGACTTCACCTTCTCCTTCTCCTTCGTCTACTTCTTCTGATTCACCCTCCAGACTTCACCTTCTCCTTCTCCTTCTTCTGCTTCTTCTGATTCACCCTCCAGACTTCACCTTCTCCTTCTCCTTCTTCTGCTTCTTCTGATTCACCCTCCAGACTTCACCTTCTCCTTCTCCTTGTTCTACTTCTTCTGATTCACCCTCCAGACTTCATCTTCTCCTTCTCCTTCTTCTGCTTCTTCTGATTCACCCTCCAGACTTCACCTTCTCCTTCTCCTTCTTCTGCTTCTTCTGATTCACCCTCCAGACTTCAACTTCTCCTTCTCCTTCTTCTACTTCTTCTGATTCACCCTCCAGACTTCACCTTCTCCTTCTCCTTCTTCTACTTCTTCCGATTCACCCTCCAGACTTCATCTTCTCCATCTCCTTCTTCTGCTTCTTCTGATTCACCCTCCAGACTTCACCTTCTCCTTCTCCTTCTTCTGCTTCTTCTGATTCACCCTCCAGACTTCACCTTCTCCTTCTCCTTCTTCTACTTCTTCTGATTCACCCTCCAGACTTCACCTTCTCCTTCTCCTTCTTCTACTTCTTCTGATTCACCCTCCATTCTTCACCTTCTCCTTCTCCTTCTTCTGTTTCTTCTGCTTCACCCTCCAGACTTCACCTTCTCCTTCTCTTTCTTCTGCTTCTTCTGATTCACCCTCCAGACTTCACCTTCTCCTTCTCCTTCTTCTGCTTCTTCTGATTCACCCTCCAGACTTCACCTTCTCCTTCTCCTTCTTCTGCTTCTTCTGATTCACCCTCCAGACTTCACCTTCTCCTTCTCCTTCTTCTACTTCTTCTGATTCACCCTCCAGACTTCACCTTCTCCTTCTCCTTCTTCTGCTTCTTCTGATTCACCCTCCAGACTTCACCTTCTCCTTCTCCTTCTTCTGCTTCTTCTGATTCACCCTCCAGACTTCAACTTCTCCTTCTCCTTCTTCTACTTCTTCTGATTCACCCTCCAGACTTCACCTTCTCCTTCTCCTTCTTCTACTTCTTCTGATTCACCCTCCATTCTTCACCTTCTCCTTCTCCTTCTTCTGTTTCTTCTGCTTCACCCTCCAGACTTCACCTTCTCCTTCTCTTTCTTCTGCTTCTTCTGATTCACCCTCCAGACTTCACCTTCTCCTTCTCCTTCTTCTGCTTCTTCTGATTCACCCTCCAGACTTCACCTTCTCCTTCTCCTTCTTCTGCTTCTTCTGATTCATCCTCCAGACTTCACCTTCTCCTTCTCCTTCTTCTACTTCTTCTGAATCACCCTCCAGACTTCACCTTCTCCTTCACCTTCTTCTGCTTCTTCTGATTCACCCTCCAGACTTCACGTTCTCCTTCTCCTTCGTCTACTTCTTCTGATTCACCCTCCAGACTACACCTTCTCCTTCTCCTTCTTCTACTTCTTCTGATTCACCCACCAGACTTCACCTTCTCCTTCTCCTTCTTCTGTTTCTTCTGATTCACCCTCCAGACTTCATCTTCTCCTTCTCCTTCTTCTACTTCTTCTGATTCACCCTCCAGACTTCACCTTCTCCTTCTCCTTCTTCTACTTCTTCTGATTCACCCTCCAGACTTCATCTTCTCCTTCTCCTTCTTCTGCTTCTTCTGATTCACCCTCCAGACTTCACCTTCTCCTTCTCCTTCTTCTGCTTCTTCTGATTCACCCTCCAGACTTCAACTTCTCCTTCTCCTTCTTCTACTTCTTCTGATTCACCCTCCAGACTTCACCTTCTCCTTCTCCTTCTTCTACTTCTTCCGATTCACCCTCCAGACTTCATCTTCTCCATCTCCTTCTTCTGCTTCTTCTGATTCACCCTCCAGACTTCACCTTCTCCTTCTCCTTCTTCTGCTTCTTCTGATTCACCCTCCAGACTTCACCTTCTCCTTCTCCTTCTTCTACTTCTTCTGATTCACCCTCCAGACTTCACCTTCTCCTTCTCCTTCTTCTACTTCTTCTGATTCACCCTCCATTCTTCACCTTCTCCTTCTCCTTCTTCTGTTTCTTCTGCTTCACCCTCCAGACTTCACCTTCTCCTTCTCTTTCTTCTGCTTCTTCTGATTCACCCTCCAGACTTCACCTTCTCCTTCTCCTTCTTCTGATTCTTCTGATTCACCCTCCAGACTTCACCTTCTCCTTCTCCTTCTTCTGCTTCTTCTGATTCACCCTCCTGACTTCACCTTCTCCTTCTCCTTCTTCTACTTCTTCTGATTCACCCTCCTGACTTCACCTTCTCCTTCTCCTTCTTCTACTTCTTCTGCTTCACCCTCCAGACTTCACCTTCTCCTTCGCCTTCTTCGACTTCTTCTGATTCACCCTCCAGACTTCACCTTCTCCTTCTCCTTCTTCTGCTTCTTCTGATTCACCCTCCAGACTTCACCTTCTCCTTCTCCTTATTCTGCTTTTCTGAATCACCCTCCAGACTTCACCTTCTCCTTCTCCTTCTTCTGCTTCTTCTGATTCACCCTCCAGACTTCACCTTCTCCTTCTCCTTCTTCTGCTTCTTCTGATTCACCCTCCAGACTTCACCTTCTCCTTCTCCTTCTTCTACTTCTTCTGATTCACCCTCCAGACTTCACCTTCTCCATCTCCTTCTTCTGCTTCTTCTGATTCACCCTCCAGACTTCACCTTCTCCTTCTCCTTCGTCTACTTCTTCTGATTCACCCTCCAGACTTCACCTTCTCCTTCTCCTTCTTCTGCTTCTTCTGATTCACCCTCCAGACTTCACCTTCTCCTTCTCCTTCTTCTGCTTCTTCTGATTCACCCTCCAGACTTCACCTTCTCCTTCTCCTTCTTCTACTTCTTCTGATTCACCCTCCAGACTTCACCTTCTCCTTCTCCTTCTTCTGCTTCTTCTGATTCACCCTCCAGACTTCACCTTCTCCTTCTCCTTCGTCTACTTCTTCTGATTCACCCTCCAGACTACACCTTCTCCTTCTCCTTCTTCTACTTCTTCTGATTCACCCTCCAGACTTCACCTTCTCCTTCTCCTTCTTCTGTTTCTTCTGATTCACCCTCCAGACTTCATCTTCTCCTTCTCCTTCTTCTACTTCTTCTGATTCACCCTCCAGACTTCACCTTCTCCTTCTCCTTCTTCTACTTCTTCTGATTCACCCTCCAGACTTCACCTTCTCCTTCTCTTTCTTCTGCTTCTTCTGATTCACCCTCCAGACTTCACCTTCTCCTTCTCCTTCTTCTGCTTCTTCTGATTCACCCTCCAGACTTCAAATTCTCCTTCTCCTTCTTCTACTTCTTCTGATTCACCCTCCAGACTTCACCTTCTCCTTATCCTTCTTCTACTTCTTCCGATTCACCCTCCAGACTTCATCTTCTCCATCTCCTTCTTCTGCTTCTTCTGATTCACCCTCCAGACTTCACCTTCTCCTTCTCCTTCTTCTGATTCTTCTGATTCACCCTCCAGACTTCACCTTCTCTATCTCCTTCTTCTGCTTCTTCTGATTCACCCTCCTGACTTCACCTTCTCCTTCTCCTTCTTCTCCTTCTTCTGATTCACCCTCCTGACTTCACCTTCTCCTTCTCCTTCTTCTACTTCTTCTGCTTCACCCTCCAGACTTCACCTTCTCCTTCTCCTTCTTCTACTTCTTCTGATTCACCCTCCAGATTTCACCTTCTCCTACTCCTTCTTCTGCTTCTTCTGATTCACCCTCCAGACTTAACCTTCTCCTTCTCCTTATTCTGCTTCTTCTGATTCACCCTCCAGACTTCACCTTCTCCTTCTCCTTCTTCTGCTTCTTCTGATTCACCCTCCAGACTTCACCTTCTCCTTCTCCTTCTTCTGCTTCTTCTGATTCACCCTCCAGACTTCACCTTCTCCTTCTCCTTCTTCTACATCTTCTGATTCACCCTCCAGACTTCACCTTCTCCTTCTCTTTCTTCTGCTTCTTCTGATTCACCCTCCTGACTTCACCTTCTCCTTCTCCTTCTTCTACATCTTCTGATTCACCCTCCTGACTTCACCTTCTCCTTCTCCTTCTTCTACTTCTTCTGCTTCACCCTCCAGACTTCACCTTCTCCTTCTCCTTCTTCTACTTCTTCTGATTCACCCTCCAGACTTCACCTTCTCATTCTCCTTCTTCTACTTCTTCTGATTCACCCTCCAGACTTCACCTTCTCCTTCGCCTTCTTCTACTTCTTCTGATTCACCCTCCAGACTTCACCTTCTCCTTCTCCTTCTTCTGCTTCTTCTGATTCACCCTCCAGACTTCACCTTCTCCTTCTCCTTATTCTGCTTTTCTGAATCACCCTCCAGACTTCACCTTCTCCTTCTCCTTCTTCTGCTTCTTCTGATTCACCCTCCAGACTTCACCTTCTCCTTCTCCTTCTTCTGCTTCTTCTGATTCACCCTCCAGACTTCACCTTCTCCTTCTCCTTCTTCTACTTCTTCTGATTCACCCTCCAGACTTCACCTTCTCCATCTCCTTCTTCTGCTTCTTCTGATTCACCCTCCAGACTTCACCTTCTCCTTCTCCTTCGTCTACTTCTTCTGATTCACCCTCCAGACTTCACCTTCTCCTTCTCCTTCTTCTGCTTCTTCTGATTCACCCTCCAGACTTCACCTTCTCCTTCTCCTTCTTCTGCTTCTTCTGATTCACCCTCCAGACTTCACCTTCTCCTTCTCCTTCTTCTACTTCTTCTGATTCACCCTCCAGACTTCATCTTCTCCTTCTCCTTCTTCTGCTTCTTCTGATTCACCCTCCAGACTTCACCTTCTCCTTCTCCTTCTTCTGCTTCTTCTGATTCACCCTCCAGACTTCAACTTCTCCTTCTCCTTCTTCTACTTCTTCTGATTCACCCTCCAGACTTCACCTTCTCCTTCTCCTTCTTCTACTTCTTCCGATTCACCCTCCAGACTTCATCTTCTCCATCTCCTTCTTCTGCTTCTTCTGATTCACCCTCCAGACTTCACCTTCTCCTTCTCCTTCTTCTGCTTCTTCTGATTCACCCTCCAGACTTCACCTTCTCCTTCTCCTTCTTCTACTTCTTCTGATTCACCCTCCAGACTTCACCTTCTCCTTCTCCTTCTTCTACTTCTTCTGATTCACCCTCCATTCTTCACCTTCTCCTTCTCCTTCTTCTGTTTCTTCTGCTTCACCCTCCAGACTTCACCTTCTCCTTCTCTTTCTTCTGCTTCTTCTGATTCACCCTCCAGACTTCACCTTCTCCTTCTCCTTCTTCTGCTTCTTCTGATTCACCCTCCAGACTTCACCTTCTCCTTCTCCTTCTTCTGCTTCTTCTGATTCACCCTCCAGACTTCACCTTCTCCTTCTCCTTCTTCTACTTCTTCTGATTCACCCTCCAGACTTCACCTTCTCCTTCTCCTTCTTCTGCTTCTTCTGATTCACCCTCCAGACTTCACCTTCTCCTTCTCCTTCTTCTGCTTCTTCTGATTCACCCTCCAGACTTCACCTTCTCCTTCTCCTTCTTCTACTTCTTCTGATTCACCCTCCAGACTTCACCTTCTCCTTCTCCTTCTTCTACTTCTTCTGATTCACCCTCCATTCTTCACCTTCTCCTTCTCCTTCTTCTGTTTCTTCTGCTTCACCCTCCAGACTTCACCTTCTCCTTCTCTTTCTTCTGCTTCTTCTGATTCACCCTCCAGACTTCACCTTCTCCTTCGCCTTCTTCTGCTTCTTCTGATTCACCCTCCAGACTTCACCTTCTCCTTCTCCTTCTTCTGCTTCTTCTGATTCATCCTCCAGACTTCACCTTCTCCTTCTCCTTCTTCTACTTCTTCTGAATCACCCTCCAGACTTCACCTTCTCCTTCACCTTCTTCTGCTTCTTCTGATTCACCCTCCAGACTTCACGTTCTCCTTCTCCTTCGTCTACTTCTTCTGATTCACCCTCCAGACTACACCTTCTCCTTCTCCTTCTTCTACTTCTTCTGATTCACCCACCAGACTTCACCTTCTCCTTCTCCTTCTTCTGTTTCTTCTGATTCACCCTCCAGACTTCATCTTCTCCTTCTCCTTCTTCTACTTCTTCTGATTCACCCTCCAGACTTCACCTTCTCCTTCTCCTTCTTCTACTTCTTCTGATTCACCCTCCAGACTTCATCTTCTCCTTCTCCTTCTTCTGCTTCTTCTGATTCACCCTCCAGACTTCACCTTCTCCTTCTCCTTCTTCTGCTTCTTCTGATTCACCCTCCAGACTTCAACTTCTCCTTCTCCTTCTTCTACTTCTTCTGATTCACCCTCCAGACTTCACCTTCTCCTTCTCCTTCTTCTACTTCTTCCGATTCACCCTCCAGACTTCATCTTCTCCATCTCCTTCTTCTGCTTCTTCTGATTCACCCTCCAGACTTCACCTTCTCCTTCTCCTTCTTCTGCTTCTTCTGATTCACCCTCCAGACTTCACCTTCTCCTTCTCCTTCTTCTACTTCTTCTGATTCACCCTCCAGACTTCACCTTCTCCTTCTCCTTCTTCTACTTCTTCTGATTCACCCTCCATTCTTCACCTTCTCCTTCTCCTTCTTCTGTTTCTTCTGCTTCACCCTCCAGACTTCACCTTCTCCTTCTCTTTCTTCTGCTTCTTCTGATTCACCCTCCAGACTTCACCTTCTCCTTCTCCTTCTTCTGATTCTTCTGATTCACCCTCCAGACTTCACCTTCTCCTTCTCCTTCTTCTGCTTCTTCTGATTCACCCTCCTGACTTCACCTTCTCCTTCTCCTTCTTCTACTTCTTCTGATTCACCCTCCTGACTTCACCTTCTCCTTCTCCTTCTTCTACTTCTTCTGCTTCACCCTCCAGACTTCACCTTCTCCTTCTCCTTCTTCTACTTCTTTTGATTCACCCTCCAGACTTCACCTTCTCCTTCTCCTTCTTCTGCTTCTTCTGATTCACCCTCCAGACTTCACCTTCTCCTTCTCCTTATTCTGCTTCTTCTGATTCACCCTCCAGACTTCACCTTCTCCTTCTCCTTATTCTGCTTCTTCTGATTCACCCTCCAGACTTCACCTTCTCCTTCTCCTTCCTCTGCTTCTTCTGATTCACCCTCCAGACTTCACCTTCTCCTTCTCCTTCTTCTGATTCTTCTGATTCACCCTCCAGACTTCACCTTCTCCTTCTCCATCTTCTGCTTTTTCTGATTCACCCTCCTGACTTCACCTGCTCCTTCTCCTTCTTCTACTTCTTCTGATTCACCCTCCTGACTTCACCTTCTCCTTCTCCATCTTCTACTTCTTCTGCTTCACCCTCCAGACTTCAACTTCTCCTTCTCCTTCTTCTACTTCTTCTGATTCACCCTCCAGACTTCAGCTTCTCCTTCTCCTTCTTCTGCTTCTTCTGATTCACGCTCCAGACTTCACCTTCTCCTTCTCCTTCTTCTGCTTCTTCTGATTCACCCTCCAGACTTCACCTTCTCCTTCTCCTTCTTCTACTTCTTCTGATTCACCCTCCAGACTTCACCTTCTCCTTCTCCTTCTTCTGCTTCTTCTGATTCACCCTCCAGACTTCACCTTCTCCTTCTCCTTCGTCTACTTCTTCTGATTCACCCTCCAGACTTCACCTTCTCCTTCTCCTTCGTCTACTTCTTCTGATTCACCCTCCAGACTTCACCTTCTCCTTCTCCTTCTTCTACTTCTTCTGATTCACCCTCCAGACTTCACCTTCTCCATCTCCTTCTTCTGCTTCTTCTGATTCACCCTCCAGACTTCACCTTCTCCTTCTCCTTCGTCTACTTCTTCTGATTCACCCTCCAGACTTCACCTTCTCCTTCTCCTTCTTCTGCTTCTTCTGATTCACCCTCCAGACTTCACCTTCTCCTTCTCCTTCTTCTGCTTCTTCTGATTCACCCTCCAGACTTCACCTTCTCCTTCTCCTTCTTCTACTTCTTCTGATTCACCCTCCAGACTTCACCTTCTCCTTCTCCTTCTTCTGCTTCTTCTGATTCACCCTCCAGACTTCACCTTCTCCTTCTCCTTCGTCTACTTCTTCTGATTCACCCTCCAGACTACACCTTCTCCTTCTTCTTCTTCTACTTCTTCTGATTCACCCTCCAGACTTCACCTTCTCCTTCTCCTTCTTCTGTTTCTTCTGATTCACCCTCCAGACTTCATCTTCTCCTTCTCCTTCTTCTACTTCTTCTGATTCACCCTCCAGACTTCACCTTCTCCTTCTCCTTCTTCTACTTCTTCTGATTCACCCTCCAGACTTCATCTTCTCCTTCTCTTTCTTCTGCTTCTTCTGATTCACCCTCCAGACTTCACCTTCTCCTTCTCCTTCTTCTGCTTCTTCTGATTCACCCTCCAGACTTCAAATTCTCCTTCTCCTTCTTCTACTTCTTCTGATTCACCCTCCAGACTTCACCTTCTCCTTCTCCTTCTTCTACTTCTTCCGATTCACCCTCCAGACTTCATCTTCTCCATCTCCTTCTTCTGCTTCTTCTGATTCACCCTCCAGACTTCACCTTCTCCTTCTCCTTCTTCTGATTCTTCTGATTCACCCTCCAGACTTCACCTTCTCTATCTCCTTCTTCTGCTTCTTCTGATTCACCCTCCTGACTTCACCTTCTCCTTCTCCTTCTTCTACTTCTTCTGATTCACCCTCCTGACTTCACCTTCTCCTTCTCCTTCTTCTACTTCTTCTGCTTCACCCTCCAGACTTCACCTTCTCCTTCTCCTTCTTCTACTTCTTCTGATTCACCCTCCAGATTTCACCTTCTCCTACTCCTTCTTCTGCTTCTTCTGATTCACCCTCCAGACTTAACCTTCTCCTTCTCCTTATTCTGCTTCTTCTGATTCACCCTCCAGACTTCACCTTCTCCTTCTCCTTCTTCTGCTTCTTCTGATTCACCCTCCAGACTTCACCTTCTCCTTCTCCTTCTTCTGCTTCTTCTGATTCACCCTCCAGACTTCACCTTCTCCTTCTCCTTCTTCTACATCTTCTGATTCACCCTCCAGACTTCACCTTCTCCTTCTCTTTCTTCTGCTTCTTCTGATTCACCCTCCTGACTTCACCTTCTCCTTCTCCTTCTTCTACATCTTCTGATTCACCCTCCTGACTTCACCTTCTCCTTCTCCTTCTTCTACTTCTTCTGCTTCATCCTCCAGACTTCACCTTCTCCTTCTCCTTCTTCTACTTCTTCTGATTCACCCTCCAGACTTCACCTTCTCATTCTCCTTCTTCTACTTCTTCTGATTCACCCTCCAGACTTCACCTTCTCCTTCGCCTTCTTCTACTTCTTCTGATTCACCCTCCAGACTTCACCTTCTCCTTCTCCTTCTTCTGCTTCTTCTGATTCACCCTCCAGACTTCACCTTCTCCTTCTCCTTATTCTGCTTTTCTGAATCACCCTCCAGACTTCACCTTCTCCTTCTCCTTCTTCTGCTTCTTCTGATTCACCCTCCAGACTTCACCTTCTCCTTCTCCTTCTTCTGCTTCTTCTGATTCACCCTCCAGACTTCACCTTCTCCTTCTCCTTCTTCTACTTCTTCTGATTCACCCTCCAGACTTCACCTTCTCCATCTCCTTCTTCTGCTTCTTCTGATTCACCCTCCAGACTTCACCTTCTCCTTCTCCTTCGTCTACTTCTTCTGATTCACCCTCCAGACTTCACCTTCTCCTTCTCCTTCTTCTGCTTCTTCTGATTCACCCTCCAGACTTCACCTTCTCCTTCTCCTTCTTCTGCTTCTTCTGATTCACCCTCCAGACTTCACCTTCTCCTTCTCCTTCTTCTACTTCTTCTGATTCACCCTCCAGACTTCATCTTCTCCTTCTCCTTCTTCTGCTTCTTCTGATTCACCCTCCAGACTTCACCTTCTCCTTCTCCTTCTTCTGCTTCTTCTGATTCACCCTCCAGACTTCAACTTCTCCTTCTCCTTCTTCTACTTCTTCTGATTCACCCTCCAGACTTCACCTTCTCCTTCTCCTTCTTCTACTTCTTCCGACTCACCCTCCAGACTTCATCTTCTCCATCTCTTTCTTCTGCTTCTTCCGATTCACCCTCCAGACTTCACCTTCTCCTTCTCCTTCTTCTGCTTCTTCTGATTCACCCTCCAGACTTCACCTTCTCCTTCTCCTTCTTCTACTTCTTCTGATTCACCCTCCAGACTTCACCTTCTCCTTCTCCTTCTTCTACTTCTTCTGATTCACCCTCCATTCTTCACCTTCTCCTTCTCCTTCTTCTGTTTCTTCTGCTTCACCCTCCAGACTTCACCTTCTCCTTCTCTTTCTTCTGCTTCTTCTGATTCACCCTCCAGACTTCACCTTCTCCTTCTCCTTCTTCTGCTTCTTCTGATTCACCCTCCAGACTTCACCTTCTCCTTCTCCTTCTTCTGCTTCTTCTGATTCACCCTCCAGACTTCACCTTCTCCTTCTCCTTCTTCTACTTCTTCTGATTCACCCTCCAGACTTCACCTTCTCCTTCTCCTTCTTCTGCTTCTTCTGATTCACCCTCCAGACTTCACCTTCTCCTTCTCCTTCTTCTGCTTCTTCTGATTCACCCTCCAGACTTCACCTTCTCCTTCTCCTTCTTCTACTTCTTCTGATTCACCCTCCAGACTTCACCTTCTCCTTCTCCTTCTTCTACTTCTTCTGATTCACCCTCCATTCTTCACCTTCTCCTTCTCCTTCTTCTGTTTCTTCTGCTTCACCCTCCAGACTTCACCTTCTCCTTCTCTTTCTTCTGCTTCTTCTGATTCACCCTCCAGACTTCACCTTCTCCTTCTCCTTCTTCTGCTTCTTCTGATTCACCCTCCAGACTTCACCTTCTCCTTCTCCTTCTTCTGCTTCTTCTGATTCATCCTCCAGACTTCACCTTCTCCTTCTCCTTCTTCTACTTCTTCTGAATCACCCTCCAGACTTCACCTTCTCCTTCACCTTCTTCTGCTTCTTCTGATTCACCCTCCAGACTTCACGTTCTCCTTCTCCTTCGTCTACTTCTTCTGATTCACCCTCCAGACTACACCTTCTCCTTCTCCTTCTTCTACTTCTTCTGATTCACCCACCAGACTTCACCTTCTCCTTCTCCTTCTTCTGTTTCTTCTGATTCACCCTCCAGACTTCATCTTCTCCTTCTCCTTCTTCTACTTCTTCTGATTCACCCTCCAGACTTCACCTTCTCCTTCTCCTTCTTCTACTTCTTCTGATTCACCCTCCAGACTTCATCTTCTCCTTCTCCTTCTTCTGCTTCTTCTGATTCACCCTCCAGACTTCACCTTCTCCTTCTCCTTCTTCTGCTTCTTCTGATTCACCCTCCAGACTTCAACTTCTCCTTCTCCTTCTTCTACTTCTTCTGATTCACCCTCCAGACTTCACCTTCTCCTTCTCCTTCTTCTACTTCTTCCGATTCACCCTCCAGACTTCATCTTCTCCATCTCCTTCTTCTGCTTCTTCTGATTCACCCTCCAGACTTCACCTTCTCCTTCTCCTTCTTCTGCTTCTTCTGATTCACCCTCCAGACTTCACCTTCTCCTTCTCCTTCTTCTACTTCTTCTGATTCACCCTCCAGACTTCACCTTCTCCTTCTCCTTCTTCTACTTCTTCTGATTCACCCTCCATTCTTCACCTTCTCCTTCTCCTTCTTCTGTTTCTTCTGCTTCACCCTCCAGACTTCACCTTCTCCTTCTCTTTCTTCTGCTTCTTCTGATTCACCCTCCAGACTTCACCTTCTCCTTCTCCTTCTTCTGATTCTTCTGATTCACCCTCCAGACTTCACCTTCTCCTTCTCCTTCTTCTGCTTCTTCTGATTCACCCTCCTGACTTCACCTTCTCCTTCTCCTTCTTCTACTTCTTCTGATTCACCCTCCTGACTTCACCTTCTCCTTCTCCTTCTTCTACTTCTTCTGCTTCACCCTCCAGACTTCACCTTCTCCTTCTCCTTCTTCTACTTCTTTTGATTCACCCTCCAGACTTCACCTTCTCCTTCTCCTTCTTCTGCTTCTTCTGATTCACCCTCCAGACTTCACCTTCTCCTTCTCCTTATTCTGCTTCTTCTGATTCACCCTCCAGACTTCACCTTCTCCTTCTCCTTATTCTGCTTCTTCTGATTCACCCTCCAGACTTCACCTTCTCCTTCTCCTTCCTCTGCTTCTTCTGATTCACCCTCCAGACTTCACCTTCTCCTTCTCCTTCTTCTGATTCTTCTGATTCACCCTCCAGACTTCACCTTCTCCTTCTCCATCTTCTGCTTTTTCTGATTCACCCTCCTGACTTCACCTGCTCCTTTCTCCTTCTTCTACTTCTTCTGATTCACC